>NC_081183.1:194687594-195020057 GCF_029867415.1 Vicia villosa | reverse complement strand
TTGATCGATGTTTCTCAGGAGCATTATAGGGGTGCCAACTTTAAGTCTAATGCTGTGTTGTGGAAGACCGGATGCCGTCAGGGTGTTCAAAAATTCCGTTGTCAAAGCATCAAAAGAATCAGAAGCATCAGCGTCCATTTGATCAACTGAGTCGGAGCTCAAATAAATCTTTTCATCTCCTACATAATTACAATCAAGGCAAAAGATTGTATCAGAATGTAAAAATATAATTTAGCAGTACAAAGATTTAATTGATAAAAATTTTCCAACAGCGTATATTATAATTACCTGGAATCATATCTAGCGCATAACGATTTACGACATCAACTGTCTCTAAAGTTCCAGCCAATATTGCTCTACATTGAAGGTATTGGGGATCTTTGTAATTCTGCAGAAAGTCAGGATAGGTCGAATCTATAATTGCCTTTATCGGTTCATCAAAATTGGATATCAACATGTCCTTTGGTATGTCAATATCTGCATATCCATCATTCGGTTCAGCCAGTTTTCCATCTCCAACATCTAAAGTCCAATTTGAAAACTCTTCTAATTCTGTTGAACTTGAAGGTGTGGTGGATTGCAACAAACGCATGTTTTTTGTTAGCCTGAGAACTTTGCAGTGATCCCATATGTATGAAGAGTTGATGCTCGCGTGAATGATGTCAGAACGGCTGCCCCTTGGAATAACAGGAAGGATCTGACGAAAATCCCCGCCAAAAACAACAACTTTACCACCAAATATAGACTTGGAAGGCTTTGTGTCTGACATAAGGTCCTTAAGGGTTTTATCCAGTGCTTCAAAACAGTACTTGTTAGCCATTGGAGCTTCGTCCTAGATAATTAACTTGGCTGACCGAAGCAACTCGGCTCGTTCAGTATTCTTTGGGATGTCACACATGGATTCCTCCAATGTTGGGATTGGAATTTTGAACATTGAATGTGCTGTTCTACCTCCTGGTAGCAAGAGAGAAGCTATACCAGATGAAGCAACAGTCAAGCAAATCTGTTTTCTCGAACGAATGCAAGACGCCAATGTCCTCCAAATGTACGTCTTTCCCGTGCCGCCATAGCCGTACAGAAAAAAGACACCTCCTCTTTCGTTATTGACAGAGCCGATAATAGTTTTAAAAACAGTTCTTTGTTCATCTAATTATAATCGTAATAAATTATATATTACGGTTTTCAACAAATAAGATACGTAAATTTGTAACAGATAAAACTGAAATTTATGAAATGCACAAATACCTGTGAGATGTTGATATAATGTATTGTATTCTTGACGTTGTTCTATGATGTCGTAGTTACGTTCATCATAAATCAACCTGTTGCCTAATTGCTGAACAACATATCCATTTGGCTGTGGCATTCCCACAAAATCGGATAAACTCTTCCTGTTCTTTTGAAGTAATTTTTCAACTTCTACCAATGTCAAATTGATCAATTCTTCATTTGACAAAATCATCTCTGAAAAAAAAAAAATTCAATAGCGTTATGGGTGGCATGCGCTGTATATTCTTTTTATATAGTATTGATGAATACTAACCTCTATTGTTTGCGATTCTACGTTGTTCATATAATATGCCGTCCGATAATAATTGCCATGTTTTTTTCCAAACATGTGTTGGTCTATTCAAGCTGCTTGATAGTAGCATATGAACAAAAAGTAACCTCAAATAATGCCCAGATCCCCAATGACTTGCCTCTTCAATGGCAGCGATGTACTCCCTATCATCCCCAATAAATCCCATAGCAAAGCAAGCATCGCGGAAAGAATTACATCTCTTGTTGTTAACTATTTTTATGTCTTCGTAACTATGTGGACCTTTTACATGCGTTAACATCATTCTGAGATAGTACAACTCACCCGAGCTTGGAGGAACCCATACCAATCTACCAATTGTATAACCCTTTTTCCGCGGTTTTCATTCCCTTGTTTTTTTTACATAAACAAACTTTCCAACAAACTTGTTGTATGTTAACTCCTTGGCTTCAGGATATTTTTTGTTTGCCTCAAACCAAGCAGTAAACATTGATTCTGTGACACTTGGCTTTTCCAACACGGTATCTAAGCGATCCATGTCTCTGTAAAACACAGAATTCTCTCCTTCGCAGTGAAAAAATAACCTCTCAACCGCGGGTTTTCTTCCATGTATGGGAAAAGAGAATATTCTCCAACATGCTTCGCAAGGAGAAACATATCTGCAATCAAGATATTGTTTAATCTCGTCAACATTTTTTTGGGCATTTTGGGTCACCTCATCATTCCTAATAACGGCAGCAGTGATTCTGTCGTAACCTTTGTTGATGTATTTAAACAGATACTTTATCGAAGAACTTTGATTGCACCACTCCATATTTATGTGACCTCGAAACTTCTTTAATAATCCTGAATTGTATGGTACAACGTGACGGTTATCAAACCGAATTCCATTCTTTAACACAGTGTGACCATTGTCTCTTCTTCGATAAACAGGGAAGCCATCTTGATCGACTATTGTTTGAGGACGGAACTCCTTTGGAAAATACTTGGAACATTTACCATCCCTTGTACACGGAGCATTTAGGTTAAGTCTTCCGCATGGACCGTGTATCATATGTGACTTTACCAAGTTATAGAGCTCGTGATCAGAATTCTCGTCAGGTATTTCGGCTGAAATTATTTTATCAATATCCTCTGCATTTGGATACTTGCTGGTCGGATGAAGAAAAATTATTATGTGAGCATGTGGCAAACCCCTCTTTTGAAATTCAATGGTATACATATCTGTTAATGAAATGTCATATATTTCCAATTAAATTGCATCATATAAATATGTGAACCATTTTAAAACGAAAATTCTAAGTTTGGAAGAATGAAGGAAAACAAATGTACTTACAGGCAAGGACCTTGCCCATGACAGATTTCTTGGTTAGATCGGACAATAACTCATCAAACTTCATCTTAAATACTCGACAAATAATGTCTGGACGATCGGCCGGCTTCAAGTTTGATTGTCTTACGTAACGCTGTATCTCCGGCCAGTTTGGATTACATGTAAATGTAATAAATAGGTCAGGAAAACCAACATAGCTGCAAATTGGCATTCCGTCAAAATACTGTTGATCCATATATCTACGACTGCCAACATATGACGACGGTAAAACAACTCTTTTTCCGGTGCTTGAGCCTTGTGTCACACTGTTTGAATTTAACTCATTCAAATTGTGATATTTTCCAACCCTTAATTTGGATTGATTTTTACGAAGCCATCTAAGTCTCTCCGATTCGAACATTGTATAACCATCAACTAAAAATTGTTGGAATAGCCTTCGCGCTCTTAACAGTGTCGGTGCCTCGTTCAGTCTTGATTGAATTCGGAATGCCATCCATTCTCTTATCGTTAGCCTGTTTCTCTTTGTAGCTTCTTCCCATGGAACATCATCGTATTCCAATTCAACACGACTGTTTGGTGTGGTGGAACGTACCACGTGACCGTGATCCCGATGTTTCACATTTGGCCTGTATCCATCCTCGCCATATGGAAAAAGCAATGGATATTGATATCCAAGATAAGAACTATGATACTCATAAATTCTTTGAAGATCGCCCGACTGTTTGTGCATTATGATATCTCTTTTTTCAGCTGTATCGACATCACCAACTATCAATGCGACAACTTCGGAAACAGTTGGCTGATTATAAATACGTCCATCAGTTTTTCTGTCTGAAATAAGTCTCAATTTCAAATCTGTTACGCTTCGTTGAGACAAAATATCTCTTGCCATTTGGAAAGACTGAGCATGTACGTTGTGTTCGTACAACATTTGAGATAATTTTGTAACAATATCAATGTCAACGCCAGTTTTTGTTCTACATGATAAAATTAAAAAAAATATCAAAACATCTCAAATAACAAATATGGACGTGACAAAAAATAATTGGCAAATAAATACCTCATCCCATTAATCCTGTGTTGTATTTCATGTTCAGTGTCGTAAATATATAGCTGGGCAAATTTTGGAGTCTGTCCCGGCATGGGTAACATACTACCAATTCTATGACAGGCCTGCCCTTGAATACGGAAAGTAGGAGGACCACCTCCATTGTTAAAACGGTTATCCATCTTAGTACCAGGAGATGTGAATGCAAACATCATGTTATACATTCGAATGTTTTGCTGGAAATTGCGAGACTGAACCGTATCACTGTCAAATAGAAGATGTTGCAGATATTTAGGTGGCATCTTGAGAAATGGAAGTTGAATCTTGCCATTTCGACAACACATTGAAAATTTTGGAATAGATCTATTCCGATGTTTATCCTTTCTTTCAAGATACCACATTTGCGCACCGCATTGTTGACATACAGAATCAGCGTCTCCTACATCGTAGTATCCTATAAAAATAAAAAGTATTTGAGTATAATATTTTTATTGTAGTATTACCTCCTATAATAATGAGTTTAACACGCATAGGGGAATGCATTACCATTTGAAGAAGTCGATGCAGAATGCATGTCTGTAGAGATGTTATTACATTCATCCGGGTACTCAATATCGGAGTCCGTTTCAAAACCTGAAGCATAAATAAAAAAATTGCATGTTATTTGTTAATTACAATCTGATAAGGGGTTATGAATAATAGAAGTACTTAATATTCATATACTTTCTGTACTATTGTCATCAGAATCCGAAAATAAATTGCTATTGTCCGTGGCCGGGACAGGAGTTGCAGAAACCTCAGGATGATCATTTGAACCACTGACGGTGCTGTTAAATTTTTTTGTCAAATTCAAACCCAGCCCGTTCGTACGATATGTGATGGGTCTCCGAGATTTTAAAATCCCAACAGTTGAAGGTTGAGTTCTTAAAGAAGATGGTTGACATGTGTTAGGTGAAGATGACTCAGCAACGTTGATGGTATTCATTGTTATGGTTGATAACGGTGTTCGGATGGAGGAAGATTGTTTGACGGAAATTGGAGAGAAGAAAAAGTCATTATCTTTGTTTGTTAGATTCAGACCCAATCTGTTTGAAGGTTGGGGACTTAAAGAAGATGGTTGAAAGTGGTTAGGTGAATATGCTGAGGAAATGTTGATGGTATTCATAGTTATTGTTGATAAAGGTGTTCGGAACGACGAAGATTGTTGGACGGAAGATGGAGAGAAGAAACACTTGTTCTCTTTGTTTGCTCTCTTCAACCGCTTTGCCTTCTTCTGCCTGAGGACATTCATTCTATTAAACCTTGCCTTAGCAGCTTTCATTTTGCTGATCTGACGTAAAAATATACAACTCTCATCATCCATATTAAAATCCACAGATCGATTACCAAACTCCATTTAATATGTTTATGAGCATCTGCAGTATTCTAAGTGTAATATATAGATGGCATGTTGTTACTCAAGATTGATTTTATGTTAACGAACTCATTAAGGGGAAGAGCATGCTTTAACAAAATATGCACGCCATCAATTAATAGCTAGCATGGAAAAACGAAATGTCATTATTAATACGTAACACAATAGTTTTAGCTTGCAATTATTAAAATCAATCATATGTAACCTTATATGACATCATTGACAGCTATTTAATTTATTTTTGCTACATTATAAAACAAAGGAATACGAATAGTTATGGAGTAGGTGAACACATTATTGTATTAAGATGTATAATACCTTATTCTCTTAAGTATATATATTATTTGACATTTTAGTTACATGGGTATACCAAAAGTTGCGCATAGCACAAAACATATACTACATTTTTTTGATTTTCGGGAAATTTACATATAAATTAATATTAAAAGTCACGTTAAAAGGTAGCTCCTCAATAAAATATTTGTTTCGATAATCATATTTGATAGTGTGTTTTTATATATGCGACATGTTACTGTATATTTATAAAAGCGACTTGTTAATGTATTCTTATATATGGAAACTATTATTCTAAACCCAAAAACATTCATGGAAAAATTATTATTTGAGTTTATAAAATAAAATCATGAGTATATTGTTGTAACAGAATTAAAATATATTAAGAAGACACTCAAAATCTCCTATCAATATTCTTACATGATGTGTTAATAAAGTATATTGTAAAAGACACTCCAAAGTTGCGTATAGCACAAAACATAAACTACATATTAATAAATATCCTAAAAAAAATACTTGTTTCGATAATCATATTTGATAGTGTGTTTTTATATATGCGACATGCTACTGTATATTTATAAAAGCGACTTGTTAATGTATTCTTATATATGGTAATTATTATTCTAAACCCAAAAACATTCATGGAAAAATTATTATTTGAGTTTATAAAATAAATTCATGAGTATATTGTTGAAACACAATTAAAATATATTAAGAAGGCACTCAAAATCTCCTATCAATATTCTTACATGCATGTGTTAATAGAGCATATTGTAAAAGACACTCCAAAGTTGCGTATAGCACAAAACATAAACTACATATTAATAATTATCCTTTGATTGCGCTTTTAGGGTTATTTTACATATAAATTAATACGAAAAGTCAGGTATAAAGGTAGCTTCTCATATTATATTAATTTGCTGCAAAAAAGTGTTTGATAATAAGATTAAAAGAATATGACAATAATCTTGTAACAGAATTAAATTATATTAAAAAGACACTCAAAACCTCCTATTAGTTTTCATACGTGCATGTGTTAATAAAGCATATTGTCCAACGTGATTTGAATATTTTTTCAGGCGATATATGACGTATCAACATTTGAAAATAATCACGGTATTTGTAAATAATAGAAGCAATATTATAAAACCTTGATAAGCATATATTATCCAAAATGGGATGGTCTTATCGAAAACCAAGTTTGAAAAGGAACATACTTCTACAACCAAATATGATTATCCAAATATTAAGCAAAAATTTAAAACATGAAATTGAAAATGAACATTCTGCTTAAAGTAAGTGCTTTTTTAATCACCAACATATCAGTTGGTTCCTTCTATCTTCACTTTTTTTAGGGGTTTGGTACCCGAGTACTGTGTAGCTCCGACAAACTCACATTCATTTTCACCGTCTGGTGCATTTGTTGACTTCGCCTTTGTTGGGGTGACCGTACTGTTGATTTCGGGTTCATTTTCTCCACATGCCGAAAGTGAATGCTACAGGACAATAAAAATGTATTAAACTCTAAAAATGCAATGTTTAGCTAAATGATTGAGGAGTTTGATATGTACTTACAGCTGAGAAATCAATGGTATCTTCCTTTCTTGGATCCTTTCCAGCAATGTTGAAATTCTGAAGAAACAACAATGGAGAAATTAGGAATTAAATTTGATAATAGCCGAACAGTTATGGAAAAACTTAAATAAAATATAGCAGTGTCTACCAAGGAATCTGTTGGTGTTTTTGGTTCATTGACTACAATGTCTTTATTTTGCTCATCTTGCTGTTTGATGTAGTTTTCTAAAATCTGATCAACAGAAGATGAATCTGTTAAAAGTTTCTGAACGGATCCTTGATTGAAGTTTGGCTGCACTTTAACTCTAAAAGCAAATCTTTTTTTCAAAAGTACGTCAAGTTCGTCTGGATATACCATAGGATCATCTTCACCATTCTGTAAACATATCATAGAAAATAGATTATGGCAGATTTAGATGCGGTATTAAAATATTAAAACATGTATTATAATCACGTAAGGTAAAATCTTATTCAGAACTAAAAACCTCTATCATGGATTTGCGCATATCGTCGGCTGTTTTTCCAATGATATTAAAGCAATCAGTATCCCAAAATACAAAGCGGAACTTGGCTTCTCCATCAATTACATGAATATCAACCTTGTACCTAACATTTGAGGTAATAAAATTTATTTAATAAGCAGTCACTAAAAAAAATGAAAAAATATCTGAATAACCTAAACATCGTATTTAAATCACCTTGGTACAGGTTTCACAACATTTTCACCACATCCACATTTAAACGGATTATCTGGATTGGAAGCCTTCAAAGTGCAGCCGGTGCATCCATAGTAGAACCATCCATATTTGGAAACAGCAAATTTCAAAGTAGTAGCCACAGTTACACACACAGATTCCTGCAAACAAAAATTTTATTCACTAATCCATGTACCATAATTATGTAAAAAAGGTCTCAGACTTATACCTGTTTTAACTTTGCCACTTCAGCTAGCGACATACATTTGGCATTATAAATAAACTTATCAATAGTTGTGTATTGGGTTGACCCAGACCAAGAAGACATCGTCTGAGTGGATTGCAATGGTCTTTCATTCCTCTGAGACTCAGACAGCCTACAAAATAACACAATTACCATGAATCAATGAATCAAACGTTGTAAAATTCTTATTTAACAGAACAATTATTATAAAAAACACAAAATACAAAATCTGTGATATACTTTGACATGAATTCATTGATAACAGCAATATCGTCATTGATAAACAGTTTTGAGCCACTCCAGCCATTAGAGACTGCAAAAAAGAAAAAGTTACTAAGTTTACTAAAAATCCATTCATGATTTATGATTATAAACAGATAACTCTATTTTACCCTGAGAATCCTTAATGATTGCATGAGTTAGAACAATGACTATTGCTCCACATTTTGAATCGTCATTATAGTAATTTAAAAACCTGGTTCTGTAAGTGTCCCACAGCGTGCAAGTTACAATGTTCCCACTACAAATTATAAATAGCCATCAAAATGTGTAATCAGCAGACAAAATAAGAATTCAGTACGACAGTATTATCGAAATATACCTCAAATCTTTGAGTTTAAAAGAAATGACAATCTTTTTTCCTCCTGTCTTGGATTGGCAGTTTTCAATCTCATCAACCACACCTATGATATCTGAATATGAAAAGATTGTAAGAATAAATTATTACAGATATTTAATAAGTATTAAGCAACTCAAAATATATATTCAAACACAATATCTTTGACATACCTTGAAGTCTGTCCATGTTACATCCCCCCGCGAGTATGTCGGCGAAATCTTTAAAGAAATATTTCTCAGATGGTATATTGTTAAGGTCAACTGGTTTAACAGTTGTACCGCTTAAGAAAACAAATATTTTGGGATGATCGCACAGCTTCCACTGGAAATCATTTTCATAAACATTCCCATTATTAATGACGCAGGTCATATCCTCTTTCAGCAGTTGCTTCCACTTCGAAGTATGGTCACCACGGACCAAGGCTTGAATACGATCTCCCTAAATAAAAAAACAACAAACAGAACAATATTAGATAAGCTGATAGCGAAAAAAAATATACAGAAGATCAATAAGAAACCCTTGCTATACAAAGACCCACAAAAAAACGATTCAACCTTTGAATCAATCAAAACCATCTCAAGATGCTCGACACCTTTACTATTTACGACAGTCCAGAGATCGTTGATACGAACAGCAAGGCGCCATGTTTCTTTAGAATCATCAACATCACGTATGAAATCGGTTCTGCGAGACATTGAAGATGAAAAGAAAGAAAATCGATTTTTGTTAGGGTTTAAGTTGGAGAAAGAAATATGTTTGGGAGGGTCTATACGGATGTCATTGATATATAGCAAGTATAAGAATCCGAATGGCCAATATTTGGAAGGATTCATTGGAAGTTGTTAAAAATTGAATTCAGAAGTTGGAAAGGTTAAAAGTTGGCGCATGGAAGGCATAGGATATTGGACCAAATGGTGGCAGCTTGTATGATGATTATGTCTGCTGCATAAATAACGTAAAAGCATCCAAAATAATTAATGAAAATACTTAATAAATTAATGACAGACTAAATATATTTGTAATGACACTTTTATCCTTAAAATGAGATTAATCCATGGATTATTATGGGATCAGAATGTAATTAACTGAGGCTTCAGTTTTCTTAGTATAGTATTGATTATCATTTGACTAACTTTATCTATTTATCTATTTCAAAGTTTCAAAGAGTGTTTTAATTTTTCATTTCACATAAACTAATAAAGGTAATAAAAAAATGAATTTACGGTAATTTTTGTTAGAGCAAGCACAAAACTTGTGGGTGAATCAATGGAGAATTTTAGAAGATGAAGAATATTGAGATATTGAGTGAGAGGGAGTAATTGAAAAAAATTATAACAAATGACATTAATTTTGACCAATGTTACATGAGAGATATTTATAAGACACAACAATACAAGTTGGAATCAAAACAGACACATAAAGCAACTGAAAAATAAAATATCTCTCAGGAAATCGATTTCCACAACTGAAAATCTAAAAATAAAACAATTCAACTCTCAAGAAATCGATTTCCAGAAATATGAGAATCGATTTCCACTTCGCAACTTTGAATTTTCAAACTTCCAGAAGTGCTTTTCCAATATGCTGCTTTCCACAAAATGGTCTCAAAAGCTTTCACACTTGCATTTGAATTATCAAGGACTTGAATACACCACCTTAAGTCAAATGTTCAAAGTTCTTCATACCTAAACTTGTCACTACCTTCTTGAAAACCACATTTGTTACACCTTTCGTTAACAAATTCGCAACTTGTTCTCCGCTTCGACAGTATCCTAATCGCAATTGGCCTGCACACACCAGATCCCTCAAGTAATGAAACCTCGTCTCAATATGCTTGCTTCTCTCATGTGCTATGGGATTCTTAGCAAGACAAATAGCTAAAAATTTATCAACCAAGAGTGTGACAACTTCCTCCACCTTGCTGTCAACTCTTCCAGCAGATTCATAAGCCACACAGTCTGACACACACACAACGACGTTGCGATATACTCGGCCTTACAAGAAGAGAGTGCCACCACATGTTCCTTTTTAGAAAACCAAGATATTGGTGTTCCTCATAACATAAAGATATAACCATCCGTAGACTTTCGATCGTCCTTATCTCCGCACGAATTGGAATCCGTGTAACCGAGCAATTCACACTTTCTGCCCGTGTCAGCTGCGAGAAAAAGAATTCTGCAGCCAAGAGTACCTTTGATGTATCGTAGGATTCTCTTAACTGCTTCCAAGTGAGACACCTTCGGTCTCTCCATGAATCTACTCGCAATACCGATACTAAACGCCAAATCTGGTCGCGTATTGCATAGATAACGTTACGATCCAATCAATCTCGAATATTGCGTTGTATCCACATCCTTTTCATCATCACTTTTAGACAACTATAACCTTACCTCAACCGGTGTATTGGCAGCATTGAAATGCTCCATATCACACCTCTTTAATATCTCAAGTGCATACTTACTTTGATGCATAAGTAGTCTCAATTTTGACTTGTGGAACTTTATTCTAAGAAAGTAAGTCATGATACCAAGGTCATTCATTTCAAACTCCTCCATAAGCTCACTATAGAACTTAGAAATGCTCAACTCATTGCTTCATGTGATCAACACATCGTCCACATATAAGCAAAGTATTATCACATCTTTGCTCGCATTCGTCTTCAAATAGACACCATGCTCTGAAACACACCTCTTGAAGCCAACATCGATAAGGAAACCATCTATGCGTTTGTTTTAAGCTCTTGGAGATTTTTTCACACCATTGAGCGCCTTTATTCAACTTGTAGACCTTTCCCTCTTGATTTGTCACAACAAATTCAGGGGCTGTTTTACATAAACTTCCTCCTCAAGTGGACGGTTCAAAAATGCAGATTTCACATCCATTTGATACATCGAAAAATTGTTGCAATTCACAATCCCAACAACTAGCCTAATGGTTTCCAGCCTAGAAACTGGTGCAAATACGTCATCAAAGTTTATACCTTCTCTTGGCAGAAATCCCTTCGTAACAAGTTGAGCCTTATGCTAGACAATTTCGCCTTTTAGATTTGCGTTCACCTTATAGACCCATCTCAGATCGATTGCCTTATTTCGTTCTGGTAAATCAACCAAATCCCAAGTATTATTCTTCTCAATCGATTCTAGTTCTTACTTCATCGCACACAGCCACTTTGGATCGCTTAATGCCTATTACGTGCTAACAGGCTCGAATTCGGCCATAAGCGCAAAGTGAATAAGATCACCATCATTGTTAATCTCATTGTCCCATAATACTTTGCAATCTCGAAGTCTCTGAGGCAAACCTCTTTGCCTTGCTGGTCGTCTACTAGATTCATCATTTTCGACTTTGATCTGCTGCTGTTCAGGATTTTCAAATGCTGATTTTCTGGGTTTGCTTCAAGAAATCGATTTCCAGGAATTGGGGAATCAATTTCCACTTATTCAAAAATCAAAACCTTCAGTATGCAGATATCGTGAAGGAAATCGACTTCTACCAGAAGGGGAATTGATTTCCACTTCTTTTATGGTCATTTTTCTGCTGTCAAACAACCTCACTTCATCCACAACCACATCACGACTGATCACGATCTTCTTACTCTTCACATCAAAAAACTTGTAATGTCCGGTAGGATGCTAACCAAATAAGCAACATCAATTCTCCGTTGTCATCCAACTTCTTTCGAAGTTGTCCTAGAATATGTCGAAATGCAACTGAACCGAAAACTTTCAAATGACTTAAACTTGGTTTAAATCCACTTCATACCTCTTCTGGAGTCACTTTGTCCATCTTCTTTGTAAGGCATCTATTCAACAAATAGGTGGCTCTAGAAACGACTTCACCCCATAATTCCTTCGATAAACTTTTACCCTTCAACATACTACGGACCATATTCATTATCAAACGATTTTTCCTCTTGACAACACCATTTTGTTGAGGCGTATAAGGTGTTACAACCTCACGCACTATACCCTCCTCATCACAATAATTCACAAACTCATTCTTGGTATACTTACCTCCACCATATGTTTTGAGAATTTTGATTTTGTGACTACTTTGCCGCTCAACCATGGACTTGAACTTCTTGAACACTTCAAATACCTCATCCTTCCTCTTGATTAGATAAGTCCATAGTTTCCTACTGAAATCATCGATAAATGTGACAAAATATCGATTGCCACCATACGAGTTGACTTGCATTGGACCACAAACGTCGAAGTACACCACCTCAAGGTGACATTTGGTCCCATGACCTACATCTTTGCTGAAACTACCTTTGTGTTGCTTTCCTTGCACACAATCTTCACACATCTCAGTTGGAACAATGATTCTTGGCAACCTGGTTACCATACCATTCCTATGTAACGCGTCGAGGTCTCGAAAATTGAGATGTCCAAGACGGTAGTGCCACATCCACTCTTCTCGACTTGTCGCTGTAGCAAGACACCTATGCTCCATAACTTTCAAATATATCTTGAAGGTCCTATTGACAGGCATAAAAGCTTTAAGGACTAAAACCATGTTTCTGTCCAAAAAAACGTAAAATCTTGTTTTCCATGCGAATCGTGTAATCCTTCTCAAGCAATTGGCCAATACTCAAGAGATTACATTTAATTCTAGGAATGTATAACACATATTTGATCAAGGAATAACCACCATCCCTTTTCATGATTAAAACATCATTGACCCCGTCGGCCGCTAAAGTGGTGTTATCCGCGAATTTCACTTTATTCTTCATGGCTTGATTGATTTTGACAAACCAATTCTTTCTACCTGTCATGTGTGTTGAACAACCAGAATCCAAGTACCACTCATCACTACCTCAGACTCTATCTCGAACCGTTACCATAACGTTTTGCTTCAAACACGTTTCTGCAACACTTTTCAAACTATTGCAGCTGCTATCCTATAACTTGTAGCTACTACTGCTGTTGTCCAGCACCTTACTACTGCCATAATTTTCCTCCGTAATCATCACAAGAAGCATATTATCATCATCCACTTCTTGTCGAGCAACCTTAACAAATACATAATAAAAAAATAAGTGTTAAAGAACTAATTCTTAAAACTTTAAAATTCAAAAAATAAAAATTTAAAAGAAATACATTTTCCTACAATCCGATAGTTAAGGATGAAATAGTTTTCTTGTATGAATTATTATTTAGCATTAAGTTGAAAAAACAAAAAATTTGAATCTAACTTTTTTATTACTTTTTTTTTGGATAAGGTGGGCAAAGCCACCACAAAATATATTAAACCAAAAAGAAGATACAGGGAGAGGAAAACCGGGGGGACCAAACCAAAACCCCTTAACAAATAAATCTATAGTTGGGAAGACCAATGGAATTTCTAGCAAAGTCCATAAGAATCTCCCTATGAACTACATCCCACCATCTAAAATCATTAATATGTAATCCTATGTTAGCTAGCCTATCCGCACATTGATTCCCCTCCCTATAAATATGGGTAACCAAAAAATTAATCGAGTTAGTATGATGAAGCACATTTTCCCACCTGTTTCGGAGTTCCCATGGAACAATATCCGGTTTAGTAAAAGCTAGCACCACAAGCTTAGAATCCGACTCAAGACAAAGATTGCACCAATTATTTTGTTTAGCAATTTCCACTACTATAGCAGCCCCATATAACTCAGCAAGAAGAGAGTTACCTTCTCCAATGAACTTGGAGAAACTACCTTTGTGATTTCCCACGTGATCCCGGAAAATACCTCTGCAAGCCGCCGGAATAGGAGTACCCGAAGCCGCACCGTCAGTATTACATTTTATCCAATGGAGGATGGGTGGATGTCAGAGAAATTCTTTCACAATGGAAACTTTAGGAGGATGAACTTTAATGTTGAAACATTTGAGAAGATTAAAATCTAAAATGGAATTTGACCCAACCTTTTGGGTGGTGTTACCCGAGCAAGCAACTTCCACTTTAACCTCATTAAGAAGGGAAGCCCACGGAATCTCCTTGTCCTCAAACCGTTTAGCATTTCGTGCCTTCTAAATTTTACTAACAATGCAGATCACTACTGCCAGCATCACCAATTTTCCTTGAGCCGGGGATAGCTTGTTGTATGCCCTCCAAATATCCTCAACCGAACAAGTTATGAGCGACAAACAAGATGAAATAATATTCCAGAATCTGACCGCATACGGACAATTAAAAAACAGATGGACCGTGGATTCCTCATGGGAGCCACAAAGAGAACAGCGAGAAGGGAGGTGCAAACCACGACCCACAAGAGAGATATCAGTCGACACCTTGTTATGAAGCAATCTCCAGAACAGAAGAGAATAAGATGTGGGCATATTGACATTCCAAATAGCTTTTCCCCACTCCATCAAATTATGGTCACGAAAGAGGAACTCGTAGGCCAATTTCAAAGAGAGAAAATCGTCCGTAGCAGGGGACCAGATGAGAAAATCCTCCTTATCATTCACAGACAGATGGATTTTAGACAAAAAACAGAGAGATGAGGAAATAGAACCTGAACGTTTTCAGGAAGGCACCATTGACGATGCTGAATGTAGTCAGCAACTCTGTCATGACGGAACGGATGAGAGCCGGCGGAGGAAATGAAAGAATCAAGTTCAGGCGAACCGATCCAAGAATCGCCCCAGAATCTAACCTTTTTACCATTGCCAATTAACCAACTTGAGTTACTTTTGATGTCTTCTAAAGATGTTTTCATACTACTCCAAATAGAAGAGTAGATATGATATGAGATCTTCTTGTTGTTTCTTAAAACTCTTGCTCGCAGCAAACTAGCCCATTGTTCTTGAGAGTTGAATAATTCCCAGCACTGTTTTAGATTGGCAGCTTCGTTTAAAGTAACCAAGGACCTAATTCCAAGACCCCCTTGATCATACGGCCTACAGCAAATATCCCAAGCAACTGTGACGCATTTACGCTTGTCCATATTACCGCTCCAAATGAAGTTCCTGGCCCATCGCTGAATGCATCTCAAGACAGAATTAGGCCACGAATAAACCATTAAAGTGTGGATCATCATGCTTTGGATTACCGACTTCACGAGAACTATCCTGCCCGCAATAGAAAGTGAGCTAGCTTTCCAACCCGAGAGTTTGATACGAATACGGTCAGCAATTCCTTGGAAATGAAGAGGTTTGGGCCTTCCTCGGAAAATGGGAGCTCCAAGATAGGTGAAGGGAATCTGACCCGTACTAAATCCCAGACGATTAGCAATGATGGAGAGCCGATGACTAGGAATAGAACCAGAATAAATGATAGATTTAGAGAAATTAACCTTCTGACCTGAAGCATCTGCGTATCTTCTAAACAAATCGGTCAAAGCATTAATAGATCTGTCTTCTCCTTTGCAAAAAATCATAATATCGTCGGCGTATAGAGCATGGGAAGGAACAAAAGTATTACGAGCAGCTTTGATGGGCTTCACCAATTTGTTGACCACAAGCCTAGAAATGCCCCTGCTTAGAACTTCCTCCGCCAAGCAAAAAAGAAGAGGGGATAGGGGGTCCCCTTGGCGCACCCCATTCGAACATTTGAAAAAGCCTTCCTGCGAGCCATTAATAGACACCGACAACACCGCCGAGTGAAGAATACATCTTATCCAATTGCAGAACTTACTATCGAAGCCATAAGATTGTAAAACTTTGATCAAGAAATCCCAATTGAGGGTGTCAAACGCCTTGGAGATGTTCATTTTGATGGCAAGATTGCCATGCTTGCTGCGATTAGGGAGCAGATTAATTGCTTCAGAAGTAATACTAATACAATCTTTAATGCTTCTACCTTTTATGAAGGCCCTTTGCTCTTTGGATATTAGAAGAGGCATAAGCAAAGATAATTTGTCCGCCAGAATTTTTGTTATGATTTTGTGCTTGAAATTTGCGAGAGCAATAGGCCGGAACTGGTCAATGGAGTCGGCATTCGGAATCTTTGGAATCAAAACAAGGGTGTTGGTGTTGTAATTTGGCATAATCCATCCATCTCTAAAGAACTGCAGCACTGCGTCAAGAACATCCTCCTTTATAATTTTCAAGAACTTTTGGTAGAAAAAACCGTTAAATCCATCGGGACCCGGAGCACTATCCTTATCCAAGCTCGTGACGGCATCGTGAACCTCTTCCATAGTGGGCAGCCTGATAAGATTTTGTTGTTTTCATTTGTCACCATATGAGGAATAACCTGAAATATACATTAGCCATTACTTTATGCACATTAGGTTTACGTTAGATCAAGCCATGCCTGTTTATAGAAATTAGGTCAAAATTGCATAAAAAGCATGTCTAGTTAAAATAAGCACTTGGTTTGAAACAAGCTAAAAAGTCTTCTAAACTTTTTTTTTTATAAAGCAACATATCACCTAAATAAGTATAAATAATAAGTGGTATTATGACTATCATTATTATAATGGTTTAGATAATATGTTTATTGGTTTTTTATACAAATAAAATAATCATCTAACTATCAACAAATTCTTAACGAGTTAATATTGTTAAATTAGATGTTATCATTAGAGTTTGAATCTTGATGCTTACAATTGTGTATGTTTAAGTTTTTAACTATTATAATTAATTTGTCTACAAAATTAAAAAATTTATATGTTAATCTATCTAATAATCTTGATAAGTAAACATATTTCAAAATATGTAATGATTTATTTAAAAAATGAGTTGGTATATCTAAAGACCTATATCAACTCATATTATTAATTTTATTAGGTTGAATATTTTTATTTGAATTTAAATTCAGAATTTCACATGTTATATGAATGAATTTTATTTAATGTTTACCACTTTTTTAACATATAAAATATATATATTTTTAATAAAATCATTGTTTTAAAAACCAGACTGAACATTAAATCGATGAAGCTTTTGATTTAAGGTTTAATTGATTAAACCTATTGTCGAACGTTTATTAAATAAATTAATAATATAAAATTAAGTTTAAATAGATAAGTCACACATGATTATATATTTACAATTTAAAAAATTAAATATTTCAAAATTAATTACAAATTTTATACAACAATATTGATAGTACATATAATAAAACGACATATTTGTATATTTTATTTCAACTTTCATTTAAGAATAATTTAAACAAATTAAAAAACTACAATAAAATAAATTAAATTAATTCAAACCAAAAGTAAAATAATAGAACATCCAATAAAACAAACTTAAAAATTTATTATATCAAGTAAATAGTTTATGCTATTTATATTCTCACTTTTAAATTCTAAAATCAATTGAAAAAAAATACAATATTAATATGTAGAGTTTGGTGTGAGTTAAGAATCAGGGAGTTACTCAATTAATTGCAAGTCACAGGAGTACATACCTGACACATTACTGGCCCATTTAAATTTTAAGTACAGTCCATTTAGTTTCAAAAGCAGATGGGCCATATTCAGAAAATGCTGATGGATCCAGAAATTAAGCTGTCACGCGATTGTACCTGGCACCTAGGGGTGGAAATAGTCTAGACTAGGTTAGGCTTTAGAAGGCCTGAGCCTGACCTACGATAAATTTAAAAGGCCTAAGCCTGGCCTAAGGCCTATCATAGGCTCAGTTTTTTAGCCTGGCCTGGCCTTTTTAAAAGTCTGGCCTGACTTGAAAGCCTATTTAAAAAGCCTATATCTTATTAAAGTTTTCAATTAATCTGTATAACTTAAGAAGTCTTGTAGGTCGACCTATATATACATATATAAATGAACCTATTTAGCATTTATATATATATATATATATATATATATATATATATATATATATATATATATATATATATATATATATATATATATATATATATATATATATATATATAGGGTAGCCTATTTAGTTTTTTTTCCTAATATATATGCATACATGAACCAACTTATTTAACATATCTCTAATATATATGAAAATATAGGCCGGTCTATAAGGCTTCATAGGCTTTTTTAATAGCCTAAGTCTGGCCTATTAAATAAAATAGGCTTTTAAAAAAGCCTAAGCCTGACCTGTTTATTAAATAGACTTGGCCTGACCTAAGCCTATGTAGGCTGGGCCGTAGGCCCCTGTAGGCCGGCCTGGCCTATTTCCACCCCTACTGGCACCCCAAAATGCATGAAAAAACTAAAATAACTTTTTTTTTTTTTAATTTTCACAATTTTTTTTTTGAAATCTCTATGGTAATATCAGAAATTTCAAGTACATATCAAAATTTTTTAAAAAATTGAGATTTTTATCAGAAATTTTGAAATTTTCGAAGATATTTTACCTGAAATTTCCAATAAATTTTACTCGATATTTTAAAATTTTCGGGAGATCTTAGCAGCAATTTTAAAATTTCCAAAATTTTATCAGAAATTTTAAAATTTACAGGATTTTACCACATATTTGAAATTTCCGAAATCAATTGCAATTTATCGGAAATTTCAAATGAATTATTGGAAATTTCGTATATTCCGAAAATTTCAATATTGTATCAAAAGTTTTGTTCAAAAAAAATTATTTCTATTTTATTAAAGATATTTCTAGAATAATGAAATATGGGGGGTGCCAAATATAATTTGGGGTTTTCAGATTAAATCTTCTGATGGATCATATTTAAGAGTATTGGGTTGTTCTTCTGTTAACATGTGTCAGAATTTCAAAGAGTTAAATGATGTATTTTATTTGAATTAAGTATTAGAATTTTTATAATTTCTTAAATGTTATATACATTTGATAAATACACTTACTTTCATTTAACTCAATTAACTCAGTTAAACTATTTTAAAGTTATTTGTGATGTTCAGCTATTTGATAGAACAATTCTTTTATGGAAAATATATTTTATATACAGTACTGACTAATACCATATAAATACATTATTTCATTCTTTTATTTCAGTAAGATTGTTAAATTATATTCCATAAGAAATACATTTTGGAAGGGTCCTTGAAGCAATGGATATTGACTCCAATCTTGGTAATGACCCTATATGGATGCCTAATGGTAGTTGGCTTTTGTAATTTCTAAAAGTTCTTAGGGTGTTATAATGTGTTTGTTGCTGAACTCTGGGGAGTATTTGAATAGATTAAGTTAACTACATATAAATGTTTTAATGTAGTTCAACTATATGTTGATTATAAAGAAATTCAGTGTAACCAATTTTTAAAATATGACATGAATATCAAAATTTTCTATTTACTAATGTTATATTAACAAAATCAAACACTAAAATATAGTGAGATAGAAATTTAGAAAAAAAAAATTTAAAATAGGTCAAAATGCTGATTTTTATAAATGAGAGATCAAAATTTCATTTTGTTGAAAATATGAATAAAAAACGCATTTAAGAATTTGTATATTATAATTGTTAAAAATACAATATAATCGTGTAAATAAGGACAAATATTAGGTAATTAAGAGTAGAAGTAAGAATCTGAGCAAGGTAAGTACTAGGTTTTTACCTATTGCAATTTGTTGGCGCACACCGGAATAAGATGAAAATAAAAGAAGACAGAAGATTGTAACTAATTTTTATTCAATTAAAAAAACAGTTACAAAAATGATTCTACATTGTTATCAATTACAATGCAAAACTGTTATATATACTATACTCATATTGGACCAAACTAACTAAAGCCCAACACAAGGCCCAACAAACTAACAACAAATACTCTGAATGTGCAATTAAACTTAAACCACATCCCGTAATTCACATTTAGAGCTAAAATCAACAACACCGACTCCATCACTCAAATTGATGAAGTGTTCAGTTTTGGCAGCCTTCGTCAGAACATCTGCAAGTTGCTTCTGGTTGCTACAGTGCACAACTTCTAGCACTCCATTCTGGACTTGATTCCTCAGAAAATAGAACTTTGTGTCAATGTGCTTGCTTCTTCCATGCAACACTGATTTTTTGGCAAGGTTTATGGCAGATTTGTTGTCAATCATCAACTTCACAGGCCTAATCGCCTTGATCTTCAGATCTTGCAACACATTCAGCAGCCAAACAGTTTGACACGCAGATAAAGCATCTGCAATATATTCAGCTTCACAAGTTGACAACGCAACCGCTGGTTGCTTCTTGGAGCACCAAGAAATTGGACTTCTCTAATATTTGAAAAAAATATCTAGAAGTACTTCTTCTGTCAACTCTATCACCACACTAGTAACAACTATGTACGTGGGAGTCATGTTGTGTTTCGGCATGTCATTCACAAACTGACTTTCATCATCTTTTAAATGACATAATATGTCATGGCCATCTAAGTACATAGCTAGTTTATAATTGTGAAACTCACACCTAACCATAACCTTCCAACTGCTACCACTTGACACAAATCTCTTCATAAATGGACATTTAACTTTCATACTATAACTGTCTTCAGGAGAATTCTTTCTTTTGTAGTTTTCGCCTCTCTCGCAACCCATAATTAATTTATCCTCCCTCCCTCTAGTCTCATTTGCGGTATCATAATAAATAGTAACAATAATAATAACATATTGTTTAGTAATAAACTGTGTCCATGCTAACACGTCAACTCGAGAGAAAAATATTTGTCATTTACGACATATAAAGAATAAATTATCAATGTTAGAGATACCAAAATACTACTAAATCTTTAACAGGTTTAAAACAGATCATGGACGTAAAACATACAATATCAGTGGTGAAAAACTGTGTAAAATCTGCAGGGGAACCACTAGGATATGGACCGCATAAATAAAGCATTATGAACTACCATGTTTTTCAACACTAGACTAAAAATACGATATAACGGTGTTTTCAAAAAATCCAGAAGTTTTTTATGTTTCCAATATTTTTCGAAAAATCAAGTATGCAATATAGGATTCTCAAGAAATATCAGATTTTCCAAAAAAAATCGGTATAACTGTATTAGGTTTTTAAATAGTTGGTAAAAAAATTCCCAAAAATTCTAGATATTTTGGAAATATATGGTATGAATGCACCAGATTTTTAAAAAGTTTGGTAAAAATGTAACAATTTCCCAGAAAATACTGATTTTTCAGAAAATCCGATCAAAACTCGGCGATTTTTTAGATATTTGGTAAAATTGCAAAAATTTCACCTATTTTCAAAAAAAAAAAATACTGAATTTTGTCATAATTATCATATTTTTTTGGTTTTTAAAGTTTTTCTCCAAAATAATTTTTTTGACCAAATATAATTTTTGAATAGGTAAATAATGAGAAGGATATTTTTGTCATTATGAAAATATAGGGGATGTCAAGTTAAAGTGTGAGGGTAGAAGAAAAAAATTTCATGGATTTCTTGTGGTGAGAAGCCTACCATTCTTTATCAGGGAATAGGTTCTTAGAGTCTGCTTTTGATTTATCTACCATCCAATTTGTTTATCTGCTCGAATCCTACTACCGACTTTTGTTAGTTTTGACTTCCCAACTTTGTCTTTTTAGATACTTTTATTTTGTATTTTTTTAATTTTATGTTTATCTTTGATTGACTAGGGTTAGCCTCCACTATTTTCATTATTCTTTTTTTATTGAAAAGAGGGCTAAAAGCCCAAAAAAATAAACTACGAAAACACTACTCTAGGAATACTAACACCAATCTCATCCGCTTGAAGACAATGCACAAGGTCTTCAGGACACTCATCAAAAAGACTATATTGCTCCTTCAAAGTGAAGTTGTGCTTGGCTAACGCGTCAGCTAGCTGATTTGCTTCTCTGTGCACATACGTGATTTCCACCTCCCAATCCAGCTCCCATAAAGTAATGATCTTAGCCACTAAATTGTTCCCATTAAGATGAGTGATCCGATTTCATTTAATATCTTGCACCACTATCATTGAGTCTACCCGAACTTCTACCTTGGTAAATCTCATATTCCTTGTCAGTTTCAATCCTTCGTATACTCCCCAAATCTCATCCATATAAGTATCCCCACGTCCAATAAAATAAGAGAAACCTCTAAGCCATTCTTCCGTATCTCCACGGATTACGCCACCACACCTAATGATTTCGTGCTTATAACCTCCATCTATGTTAATACATATCCATCCATTCTTCGGGGGCACAAATTTAACTTGAAGTGTGGTAAAAGTTCCCGTACAATTAGCCTTCATAAACCCTTCTTACGCGCCATAATATTCTAACGTCTTTGTCACTCTCTCCACTTGATTATGCGGTCTCACGTACCCTTCGTCAAACTTCTCTTTATTTCTCCACATCCACAGTAAATGGCATGCCGTTGTCCAGAATATGTCCCAATGCTCGGACCAGCCTTGGCTCATCCCACTACCTATGTTCATAGAAATCCAATCCGGTAGGCTGCTAGTGAAAGATCAGGTTCTCTTGGCAAAAGGAATCACACTCGTCCAAAATTGATTGACCAAGCTACAGTCCCGCAAAGCATGGAGAATAGTTTCCGGAAAACCATTACAATACTCGCAAGTGTTCACACCAAGCCCCATCCGATGCTTACGAACATTTGTGAGCAATCTATCATGTTTGATACGCCAAATAAATACCTTAAAAGACAAGCTGCATTCATCTCGTTCAAGTGCCTCAAACCAAGGCCACCATGAGCTTTCGGAGTAGTAACTCGTTCCCAACTAATCGCATGATACCGCAGTTGATTATCTGTCTCTCCCTAAATAAAATGACGTTGGATCTTCTGTATCTCCTTCACACAAGACTTAGGTAATATGGAAGTCATCATCGGGTAAATGGGGATCGCTTCCAACACGCTCTTTACCAACGTGATTCTACCCGCGAACGACAATTGCTTAGCCTTCCACTTCTGTAACTTATTCTTCATCTGCTCCACCACATACTCAAAATCCCTTCTCTTAGGAGCCTTCCCTGTTAAGGGAATTCCAAGATATTTTCCCAGAGCATGGGTCTCCCTAAAGCCAGTGCTTGTAAGGATAATATCTTTGGTACTCTATTTCATATTTTTAGAAAACAATATACTCGTTTTCTCGCTGCTAACTTGTTGCCCTGAAGCATTACAGAAGGTTTCCAAAGTATTCATCATGCACTTAATGTGCTCCTCACTAGATTCACCCAAAAAGTAAAAGTTTGTCCGTAAACATCAAGTGCGAGATGTGCGGTCCATTTCTACCAACCCTGATAGTTTTCCAATTACCTTCATTTACCGATTGACTGATAAGGTGCGACAGTTTATCGATACACAGTACAAACAAATACGGCGATATTCTCTGATAATATAAGATTGTCTTTTTAAAAAAATTATGTTTAATAAAAAAGAAGGTTATATTTTATGGTTTAAAATAAAAATAAATTATTCGATTCATTTAACATATTTGGTGATGTTATTAACTCCAAATATGCAGCACTATAATTTATTATACATTTACTTCAATAGCCTTTTACTTTCATGAAACACATTTTAATTAGGATTGAAAATGAATTGAGTCAATTTAAAAATAGTTTAGAAATTGATTCAACAACAGAATCGTTGAACTAAGTTTATAAACTAAATGAACTGAATACAAATAAAAATTTAAGTTCATTAGTTACATAAGCTAAACTTGAATTATGCATAATTTGACACGTTAGATTCATGAATCAGTTTGATTACATATGAGAAATATTATATTGACTCTAAGAGTATGTTTAAAGACTTACTTGCCCTCGATTTTTAATTGATAATTTCTATTCTCAAATGAGCAAAATATTTCTAAAAATAATTATATAAATAAAATCAACATCATATTAAAAAAATTATACAGTGATTAAAGATTAAACTTATTTATTTAATAAAATTATTATATCAAATAAAAATATCAATGAGTTTTACTGGTGAGTGCACTTTACTTTTAGTAGTGTTTAAAAAATTAAAAATTCTTTCATGATAAAAATATTAAATATTTGTGAATACAATTTTGAAATTAAAATAGTTGTAGAAATAGGTGATCATGGAGAAATTTTTATTATTTTATTTTTAAAATTATTTTAATTTTTGAAAGTAAATTTTAAGAAATTAAAATTAAAGTTTAAGAGAGATAATATTAAGAAGGACATTGTTTTTTTAGTTTAATATTTTCTTTTTAAAGAAATATAAATTTTAATTGTAAAATATATAAAAAATGAATTTTAAAAAATTGACTTTTAAGTTCGTGAAACAAACGAGTTGAATCGAACTAAATGAATTTAATGATCGAGTTGAATCAATTTGTTCGAAAACTTAAAATGAATTGAATTTGAGCTTAAAAATAAAATTTGTATCAAACTCGATTTGAGTTAGAGTTGAACCAATTCTTATCGAATCGAATCAAATTGAAGTCGAGCCGAACTGAAACTAGTTCGACTCAATTTATTTTCAACCCTAATTTTAATGAATGACAGTTTGACAAATATAAATTCTCCAAATAAATAATTATTAAAATTATTAGAATAGTAAATTTTCAATTAGCGTAGATTTATTTCTTATTTAATTTTGAGATTAGAGAAAAAAATCACTAAACAACATAATTATAAACACAACCTTTGTCTATGTTTTAATATTATGGTAATGTTTTAAAGTCTATTAAAAAAAATAAATTACAATGTTTAATATTATAATGTGTTAAATTAATTTAAGAAAGAACTAGATACTGAGTTTTTTTTCTTTCTAAAATTCTAAAAAGAAGAAAAAAATGTAATTTTGAAAAAGGTGTGGGACTCTTCAAAAACTTAGTGGATGAGAACCTACCTCCATTAAAGTCAATCGAGCATGGAAATGGATGGGCAATGATACATGGCAATGAGAAAGGAATATTCTTCGAAAACCGAATGGTATATTTGTAGATTATTATGCACATTAAGAAATTGCATAACATATTACTTAAAAAAATTGTTTTATTCAGCAATTAATAAAAAATCATTTAAGATTAGTTTAATTCAAATCATTTTAAACTCTTGTTCTAAATATATACTCATTTAGAGTATTATCATTTGGAAAAGAAAAAAAAAATAGTGTGAAGAAGTCGAACTTGACATTTGAAGAGAAATTATAGTTAGAGTTACTTGTTATATTTGGTTTATAGATATTATTAATTAGTTTTTTTTTATATAAATTAGTCAAAATTTATTTGTAGTTCATGATCACTTTATATAAAGATCAACGTTGTAAATATAATGATCAATGTTGTAAAATATAGTTAATTCTAGGGGTGATAAAACGAGTTTGATCTTCGATTATGTCTGTTTTGTCTATATTTTTTGTGATTGTTTATTATATTTTTAGTGATAGAAAAATCAATAATGTCCTTAAAATTAAAAAATGAACTTCTGAACACACTAAAAATATACACACCTCAATCAAGTATAAAAAAAAAAAAAAGGCTAAAACGAAGTTGAAAAAAATCTGATAGTTAACTTTCAGACTAGATCCGAAAGCATGTTTCTAAACTAAACATTCTTGTTATAAATCTTGTGCAAAACTAGATGTTTTGGGGAACTTTAGTTCTTTTTTACTTTGAAGATAAGTGATTATGGGACAATGCTCTAATGAAGATTAACCATTGATTTTGATGGTAATGTTCGTGCTTATAACCGAAAACATGGACACAATAAGTGGTCAATTTTTGGAAAATTCTGCCAATAACCTTTCAAAATACATGGAATTTGTGGACCTAATAGATTTTGTATTAACAATCTAGGCAATGGTAGAAAGTGTTTGTGTCTTCCTGTTTTAGTAGGATCAATGATGAAGGTTAGTCTTAAGGGTGCAAGCTAAGCTTCCAACTTTCATGCAACAACAAAATAGAGTTAGAGACTCACTTCCAATGCTTTCCCCATGTTGAGTTTTATGGATACGATTATCACTATCAAGCAAATCTATAATATAAGAAAATTAATGATTGTGAAAAAGTCAAAAACACCCTTATTTAGCTTTTTGCCACCACATTAAAATTGTGGTTTTTTGTTCTTTGCACTAAAAAGTTCTTAATTTTATTATTAAAATAATATAACTCTTATATTTTATTAAACTTATCAAATCTCTTTCCATTCTCTATTTTTTTTATCTTTCATCACTTTCTCACTTCTTTCTTCCACAAAAAATATTTTATTATTGATATATATTTTTTATATACGAAAAATGATATTCATGATCGAAATATTTTTGAGTAAAAAATGATATACAGGAAAAATTTATTCAAAAAATCTATTATTGATCTAAATATTTTTATATACAAAAATTTAATATTGATCCAAATATTTTTGTAAATGATACCTAAATAAAAATAATATTTGTATACGGAAAAATTATATTACTTACGAAAATTGGTATTTATGATCTAAATATTTTTTATTTAAAAATGATATACAGAAAAAAAATCTACTATTGATCTAAATATTTTTATATACGAAATTTACTATTGATCCAAATATTTTTGTAAATGATACCTAAACAAAAATGAAGTTTGTATACGAGAAAAAAATCTATTATTGATATAAATATTTTTATTTACGAAAAATGTTATTTATGATTCAAATATTTTTTATCCTAAAATGGAATAGGCCAAAAAATCTATTATTTTCTAAATATTTTTATATACGAAAATGTGATATTGATCCAAATATTTTTGTAAATGACACATAAACAAAAATAATATTTGTATATGGAAAAAAATCTATTATTTACGAAAAATGGTATTTATGATCCAAATATTTTTATTCCATAATGGTATACGGGAAAATAATTTACTATTGACCTAAATATTTTTATATACGAAATTTACTATTGATTCAAATATTTTTGTAAATGATACCTAAACAAAAATGAGGCTTGTATACGGGGAAAAAATCTATTATTGATCTAAATATTTTTATATACGATAAGTGATATTTATGATCAAATATTTTTGATCCAAAAATTGTATAAGGAAAAAAATATATTATTGATCTAAATATTTTAATATACGAAAATTTAATATTGATCCAAATAATTTTGTAAATGATACCTAAACAAAAATAATATTTGTATATGGAAATAAATCTATTATTTACCAAAAATGGTATTTATGACCCAAATATTTTTTATTCAAAAAATGGTATACGGGAAAAAATTTATTATTGATTTAAATATTTTTATATACGAAATTTACTATTGATCCAAATATTTTTGTAAATGATACATAAACAAAAATGAAGTTTGTATACGGACAAAAAAATCTATTATTAATCTAAATATTTTTATATACGAGAAATGGTATTTATGATTAAATATTTTTAATCCAAAAATGGTATGCGGGAGAAAATCTATTATTGATCAAAATATTTTTATATACGAAATAATCAATTAATTGTCTAACTTTTTTCTTTTTTTTAACATTTTTATTTAAAATAAATTTTGTATCCAAATTCGTCTTACTGAACAATATTGAATATTAACGGAAACCTGAAGTTACTGATTAAAATATTTTTTATTAACAAGAACATGAAGTTACTTATCACAATATATATATATATATATATATATATATATATATATATATATATATATATATATATATATATATATATATATATTGAATATTAACGGGAACATGAAGTTACTTATCATAATATTGAATATTAACGGGAACATGAAGTTACCGATCACAATATTGAATATTAACGGGAACCTGAAGTTACTGATTAAAATATTTTTTATTAACAGGGACATGAAGTTACTGATTAAAATATTTTTTATTAACAGGGACATGAAGTTACTGATCACAATATTGAATATTAACGGAAACCTGAAGTTACTGATTAAAATATTGAATATTAACGGGAACATGAAGTTACTGATCACAGTATTGAATATTAACGGGAACCTAAAGTTGCTGATTAAAATATTGAATATTAAGGGAACATGAAGTTACTGATCAAAATAGTGAATATTAACGGGAACATGAAGTTACTGATAAGAATATTAAATATTAACGGGAACCGGAAGTTACTGATTCAAATATTGAATATTAACGGAAACATGAAGTTACTGATCACAATATTAAATATTAACGGGAACATGAAGTTACTGAT
Source organism: Vicia villosa (assembly GCF_029867415.1). Lineage (NCBI taxonomy): Eukaryota > Viridiplantae > Streptophyta > Magnoliopsida > Fabales > Fabaceae > Vicia > Vicia villosa. The sequence goes on along the minus strand of NC_081183.1, from coordinate 194,991,307 downwards.
CACAATATTGAATATTAACGTGAACTTGAAGTTACTGACTAAAATATTTAATATTAATATGAACACGAAGTTATTGATCAAAATATTGAATATTAACGGAAACATGAAGTTACTGATCAAAATATTTTGAAATTAACGGGAACGAAGTTACTGAGCAAAATATTAAATATTAATGGGAGCATGAAGTTACTGATCAAAATATTGATTATTAACAGGAACGTGAAGTTACAAAAGGCTATTTAGACACAATTTAATTTTGGTGATTTCAATTTTGTTCCTTATTTTTTTTAGACACAATTTAATGTTAATTGTTCTTATTTTTTTCCACAAAATGTTAATTACTTTTAATTTAATTTTTTTCTATTAAAAAATATATATGTGAAACAAATGCGCGCCCCGTACCAGAACCCGTGCGAACGCACGGGTTTGTTACTAGTTACAACTAAAAATAATGTAAGCGTTTCTACTTGAGATTGCGTCAATTCATAGTTTAATATTCTTAGTTATTATTCCATAACTATAGTTTCATAAGTTGTAAGTGATTAATTACTTATAACTAACTAAATTATTTAGTTCAATTGATTACCTGGCCAACAAGTTTTATAAAATTGTCGTGTAATTCAATTTTAATTAATTCATAATCCATTCAATTTTAGTACCACTTCATCTCCTCAATTGTGTATATATTTACTTTTTGCATCAGAATAATACATATAGAGTTGCGCTAACAATTCACATCGAGAGCTTTAGTTTGATCTTAGTGAGACACGATAGAAATGTGAGGGGTCTACCATTTGGAAACACATAGTGATGAGTGAGTTTTAGTGTTCCTAATCAGTATGAATGAATACAAATGACGGTTGTCCATCAGACATTTTGGTTCTTGATGGAATTAATTGAGAAAAAAGAAGTTATTTAATGAAATCTTTGTTTCGAGTTCAAGAAGTGCTTAAGATGATGCATAATGGTTATCAAAATTTCGAAGCAGAACCCATATAGATGTGCAAAGAGACATGTTAAATGAGTCAAAGAAGAAGGATTGCAAAGCTTTGTTATGTGTTCAACATAATGTTAATGTTTATCATTGTGAAAAGATCTCAAAAGTGACAAGATAAAAGAAGACATGGGATATTCTGGGGAAGTTCCGTGATGATGGAGAAAAAATGACGCAAGTGAAGCTTCAATCATTAAGGAAGGAGTATTAGCTCATGAAGATGAAAGAAAACTAAAAGATAAGTGATTACTTCTCTAAATTGATTACAGGAATGAATCAAATGAAAATTTGTGGTGAGGCTATCCATAATCATCAAGTGGTTGAGAAAGTGATGAGATATCTAACAAGTTTTGACGTCATAATGGTGGCAATTCAAGAATCAAGAGATTTGAAGAATATGAAAATTAAGAAGCTGTAGAGCTCTTTGAATGATCATGAACTCACGGTGATTGATAAAGGAGCAGATAAGTCAGTTTGAAAACCTTTTTAAGCTCAGGTGATGAAGAAAGATGGTTATTAAAGGAAGTTCAAGAACAAAGGCAAAAGAAGCTTCAAGAGTGAAAGTTATTCCAGCAACTAATAATCAAAGGTTGATGACAAAGTTGAATCCTCCAAGATAGGAGGAGGAGGTTCTAACATAACTAATCTAAGAAGAAGGAATTTGATAAAAGGAAAGTAAAATATTACAATTATGAGAAGTATGGACAATTTGCTTATGAATGTTGGCACAAGAAATAATTCAAGAACCATCAAATGAGTGATGAAAAGGCACACATAATTCATGATGAAGACCATGATTCAAAAGCATTTTTGTTGTTGGCCACAACATGTGAAGGAAACCATATATGTGAGTTATGGTATCGTGATTCAAGGTGTTCAAATTACATGCCTGGCCTTAAAAAATGGCTCACAGTCTTTGATCCAAGAAAAATAATCAATTTCATATTGGAAAATAACTGTTACCTTGCAATAGAAGACATATATGACATTGTAATCAGGAAAAAGGATGGAAAAATGCACTCATTGAAAAATATTCTACATACATGGTATGATATGCAATTTGATGAGTTTTGGGAAAAAATTGAAAAAGGATTTTTCAGTTACCATGAATGGTAATTCACTACAGTTGTTTCGTTCTCGCAATAAGTTGATACTAGAGTCCACCTTGTTAAAGCATAAGACATCTCTATGTATCATTTGACTACAAATAAGGTGTGTTTGTATTAAAATTGCTCATGATAAAATTGGGTGACTTTGGAATATGAGGTATGGCATTTAAGTTTTAGAAGCCTAAGTGAATTGAGCTCTAAGAATTTAGTTTATGGTCTACCAAAACTGGAAGGAAACATAATGTCACGTGAATTCTGTTTGAGAGAAAAGCAAGTGCTAAACAAATGCTCCACCAAGAATTTGAAGATGAAAGGGCCCAAAGAAGCTTGAAGAGAAAGAAAATAAAATGTGAACCATCTTAAAGTGTTTGGATCATTATGTTAAAGCACATATCTGATCAAATATGAAGTAAGTTGGATGACAAAACTGAAAGCATGATATTCATGGTATATACTCCAACATGAAACTATAAGTTGTACAATATTGTGACTCAAAACGTGCTCATAACCAAAGATGTGATTTTCAATGAATCAGAGACAAGGAAGTTGCAAAATACACCAGAGAAAAGAAATAATCTCAATCATAGTTTTATTAAACCTGATCAAAGTGAAAGGTCAAATGAAAAAATTTATGTTGAAGGCACTAAAGAAGTGAGTGATGGACCAATAAAAGCTAAAACACATGTGAGACCTTAGAGAATAAGGAAAGTTCCTAGTAGACTTGTAAATTATGAGTTACTACCTGATAGTACAATTAGTAATAAAGCTAAATTCATTCATTTTTGCATGCTAGATGATGCTGAGAAAATCATATATAATGAGACATTAAAGATAAATGTATGGAAGAAGGAGATGATTGAGGAACTCAAGCCAATTGAAAAGAATTATACCTAGAAGCCGGTTACTCTACCTAAATAGGAAGAAAACAATTGACGTGAAATGGGTCTTTAAGGTCAAAATGAATCCATATAGTATTGTTTAAAAGTATAAGGTAAGGTTAATACCTATAGGCCTTTTGTATAGATGTGATATTGACTATAATAAGGTTTGCTCCTATGACAATACTTGAGACAAGGAGACTAGTTTTGGAAATAACAAGTAGTATAAATTGGTCCCTCCATCACTCAGATTTTATGTTTACATTCTTAAATGGTCCATTAAAAAAAATCCTTGACATTAAACCCTCAAAATTTCAATTGAAAGATAAAGACCATTTTTGGTGCATGATGTCAAGTCTGCATCATTAAACCCACTATTTTTATAAACTTAAACCTTTTGCATTTGTTTCTTTAACTATTACTTCTATTACTTCAAAGCTTCTGTTTAGTATTTCAATAAACTTTTGCCAAGACTATACAAGAGATCAATTTTTAGTCTTGACTAGTAAGACAATGATAATATATCTAGGTAATACTAACAGCGAATAAAACATAATTGTAGTTTCTCTAAGATTGACATGCATTTTGGTAAAACCAACCTAGCTAAAACATGTTGAATATCATTCAGTTTTCAACATGTTGAACAAGATGTCACAACATCACTGGTATGACATCGTGTTTATTGGGGCGTGCTTGCTGGAGCTGACCTGTCAAGATATATCAGGTGATTTGTTAGCTACATAATATTGTAAAATATTCAGTTAGCTTATGTACTCCAAGATCGACTCGATCAGAGATAAATCATAGATATTTGTTGGTTTTCACAATCTCTATAATTGGAGACAATTTAGGAAAGATTGGATGGAACACCTATTTTCTTGGAGATCAAACAACAGACTTTGTGCAGCCTCCTTGTTGTAGTTTTAGGCCCAATTCAGTAATTACTAATTCTATAAATAGACTGGCCTATATCTAGTTTTAAGTGGAACTGATATTTGTATTTTTAGGGTTCTAGGGATCCTTATTTGTTAGTCGTGTTGTAAGTTTCATATGTGTGCATTCACAAACATGTAGGTGTTGAATACTAGTTTAATCTCAGAAGCTATTAAGTAAGGAGAGTAGTGTCGTTCTCATAGCTTTTAAGCATTGAGAATTATGTGTTTTGGAAGAGTGTCTTCTATAATTTTTTGTTTGTATTGTTTGTCACAGGGTGTTGTGACTTAGGGGATTTAAGGAGGGCCTCATACCTACGTGAGTCTTAGGTAGAGGTCATAGGAAGGGTAGTGATTAAATGAGGAGTTGTAAACGGCGGAGTTTAGCTTCGAATTGATACTACCGTATATTGATTTCATCCCTGGCTTGATAGCCCATAGAGTAGGAAGGTTGTTCTGAACTGGGTAAACAATTCCTTGTGTTGTTTACCTTTCTGTATTATTTCCATTACTGCTGCCATCTTGTTTCATAATCGTTATCAACAGATATTTGTGTCGTGACATCTCATTCGATATCACATATCTAATACCCGAATTTCAATAATGTTTCAACTAAAGTACACATAATTTTTTAAGTTATTGTTTGTTTGTGGATTTTTTAAAGATAGAAATTTTAATGTATTTCTTTCAAAATAAGCCTTCATGACAAAGTCGGATGTGATCATTATTAGGGAATAAACTACTCTATTAGCTTATGTTTTTATCCTTATATAACCATCCCAAAAGTTACTTAAACTTGCTAATAATAAATTTTAAATAGAGATACAACTTATATCATGAAATGAAGGATTCAAACATATTAAAAAAAATATGACGTGTAAGCTAAATAATAATGAAAAACAAATTATACAACTTCAAGCAATAATTAACCTACCCATTTTATACATGCAAAACCACAAATTAACAATGACAAAAATGAAAGTATAGGGAATTAACACACTAAATACTCTTATACAGTTTGATCTAAAACGATCTACTCTAGACGAGAAAACATTTCTTTAATATACTATCATTTAAGAGTCTTCAACAAAAGATTATAAATAGGATACAAAAATAAGCTCCACAAGTTCATAATGAGAATTCCTAGTTTATACCCATTTGAGACCCAATTTCTCATTCTCTTGATATTTGAATAACTCATTTCCAAAGTATTTGAAAGTGTTTCCAACATTTAGATTACAACCAAAGATTACACAATAACTAGGAGTGGAAAATCATAAGAATATTTCTTTTTGTCTCTCGAAGTTTCTCTCCCTAGAAAACTTACCTTATACAAAAAGTGACAAAAAAAACTTAAGTGTGATATATAGTTCGAGACAGTGTCCTAATTGAAACATCACCACCTCATTTCCCCTTCAAATTGATGGTGATTCCAATTCAATTATTGCTTGAGATTTTATAGTTTGATTGTAATTGTTATTGCTTTATATTGTGTAGGACAAACATCACCCATTTCTGCTATCTCTTTTCTTGATTTACTCTTCAACAAAAATGATTAAGTCTAAGCATTGCTTGAATCTTGACCTAGGTAATGACTTAGTGAACACATGTGTCAAATTGTCTTATGAAGAAGCCTTTTCAACCATAATATCCTCCAATTCAATCAAATCTATAATAACTTATAAACAAATGCTAACAAACTTTGTCTTTTCATGACACCCTTATGAGTAGTCAAGTGAGTTAAACTTTGACTATCAAAATATATTTTCACACACTCTTGATCATGAACCCTTGAATCATTCCTTTTAACCAAATTTATACTTTCACCCCTTCAACTAGGAAATATACTCCATTTAAGTTATAGATAAAGTGATAACAAATTGTTGATTTTCCTTCGAACTAATAGTCGTTCCAAACAATGTAAATACATAATCTAACAAGGATATCCATGTATCCACATTTTCTGCATAATATATGTTGTAAAATTGAAAAATTCAGTCATACCAAGAAATTCTATGTGTGGCGATAAAAAAAATGACAATCAAAATAAATGGCTTTTAGCAAAAATAACTTTCTACGCAATAAGACAACAACTTAACTTGGAAAAAGAAGATAAAGACAAGAAACACAATAGCTTTTTTATTCAATTTGATCAAATGATCTACTATGGGGGAGCAAACAACTCTCCAATTTACTATACTTCCGACAGTTGTTACAAAATATTGCAAATGAGTTACAAGAAAATAGTCACCCAAGTTCCCAACAAAACCTATTTTCTACCAAAGTGTTTCCCAATGCCCTTTAGATACCCCCAAAAGATTCCCTCAATGATTGTCTCTCTAAGTTCTCCCTTACTATGATTGACACTTTTTCTCTATGTCTTCAACTGTAAAGTTCTAAAGGTTATGAAGACAAGAATGTAAGAGATTCATGCTTATAACTACTGAAAGCCAACATATTCACAATAAACCCAAAACACAACTCATTAACAAATGAATACACTGACGAAAACAAAGAAGCCAAAACACAAACAGAGAAAACAAAACTGTATGGCTGAAAAGTCGAGCCCGTCAGAGCTCCGTAGTGCTGCACCAATTTTTGATTTATGGCAGTTGCCTTCTGTTGTCGGCAAACTTCGTCAAACCAACTACATATGGCTTCAACGCATTATGTCAACCTCCTGGCTACTTTTCAATTTTTTGGTTCTTGCAATCACAAAATATATTTTCTTTCTTTTCATCATTTAAGGTTTTAAAACATACTTCAACAATATGGATCTATACATTCTTCCAAAGTATACAAGCATATTAGTGAAATAGTTATACTATATATTCGTACATGTATATCAACGAAGTGGTTAGTTTTCTTTGTGTGCATATATAGTTCAGGTAGTGAATTTGTAACTAAGTTTATTAGTATCTCAAACTAACTAATTAACAAGTCGTTAGTTGATTAGTTAGGTTGGTTGCTTAACCAACATGCTATATAAATGTTGTAAATTTTGTTTTGAAAAAATGAATGAAATATATCACTACTTTTATAAAAAAAAAAAAAACTCTACTATTATTTTATTATTTCATTTATGTTTCTTTATGCTCATTTCTTAACGTGACATTATAAAGTTTATAGATTTCACATTATTAAAAAAGAGAATAATATTCATACATTGTCAGTGTAAAGTTATTATACACATTCAACTAATAAAAAATTAACAAAATGCTATGTCATAAAAAAAAATTTAAAATAAAAGTGGGATGTAATTGGATGCATGGTTGTGATTTGTTGACAGTGTATAACTTCTTTTCTTATTAAAAAAATAAAATTGAACAATATATAAATAAAAAGACCTATAAATCTATTACCTTAAAAATTTAGGTGAAGATATGGTCTCTATCTCAATGGTGTCCTGTTAATTTAAACTCTTCGTAAACCAAAAATATAAACACAAAGCAAATGTGATTTAAAATATCCAAACAAAAATTTATAAAAATGTTCAAATCAATTGCAATTAAAACCATATTTTATATCGCAAAACAAATTACGGACATTAAAATTCCTTTCACCATATTCCTTCACTACATAACATCGGTCAAGAATCAAAATCCAATTATCTAAATATAATATTGACGTGATAACAACGACAACAATCAATCAACCCTTTTTTAAAAACCCAAAATAAAGTTCAACATTTCTAACGTTTTGTTTAAACATTGAAACAATAATAATATAAAGTAATATTAAAATGGATAACGTGTACATGATTAAAACATAAACATAAACTCAACAGTTGGTGTTGTGTAACAAGACATATAAAAACAAAAAACTAACGTAGTATTTAGAATACATGAAGCATACACTAACACGTGTGAAGCGTGATTTTGTCACTTTCACCAACTTTGATATTCAAATTCTACCAATATTATTTATGAACAAAGACACTTTCTTATATGTTATATGTTGTTCCATTGATCCTAACAGAAAAGAAAAATGGTTAATGTGTTAAGAGTATTAAAATTACAGGTCTACCAACTGGTGGTTAGGGTTTGAACACTTCAAAGCAAAACTTAACAAACAACTAGTCAACCAACCACTCTCTTCTTTCTTATGTTATCTTCATTTCCTTAATTGCTACTACAATGTCACACCAAGCTTTCTTATATTGTTGCACCCTTTCTAGCTTATGAATTATTATTAATTTCATTTTATGCTCTTTGTCTTGTCAAACCATGATTGGCACTGGTTTTTATTCTTTATTTATTAATTAATATATCTTTTTTGTTTTTAACATATAAACGAACACAATTGATTTATAAATTTTAGATAAGGATAAATTATTTAGAAGAGTTTGAGTCTAAAGTTATATTTGAATTCAATAATCAAATTTTAATTATTTTTCAACAAAATTCTTTTTTATATGAATTAAATAATTGATATATAAACTTTTTATATTTTAATAATTTTTAATATATCAAGTCAATTAGACTATTAATACAATTTACAATAAAATTATTTCTCAAATTTTTTGATATCGTTGTCAGCTATTACTTTAAAAGATATTATTTGACGACATTATTATTTTTTATATATAAAAAAATTTAAAGTATATGCTTTTATTTGTAAGAACTAAAATTTTAACACATGTTAGATTTAAAATGTTTTGTCAATAAATTAATTATTTTGCAAGATATAATATCACTATCAAACTTATCTTACAAGGTGAAATTTTGAGACATGTTTAAATGAAACACAAGCAACTTTTTTATTTTATTTTTAGAAGACACACCTTCTTTTAATTATATTCTACCTTACAAAAATGAGGAGTGTATGTCTCATTTTGACATTTCTTTATGGAGATGTGTATCATCATTTAAACAACAATATGAATACATGTACTACATTAATTATTTAATCAAGCATAGATAACTTAGATATGGTAAATGAAACTTCTCCATATTTATTTTTAACAAATAACTCCTTCTTTTTTTTTTTTACTTTAAGCTTCAATGTTTTTTAGTCTTAATCATCTGATTTTGATTTTTAGTAATCTAAATTTTGATTAAAAGTAATTAAGTATGATCTAAGATTAAGTGTCAATATTTTAAACACCATATATATATATATATATATATATATATATATATATATATATATACTTCTCATCTCTTATATGTAATGCTTTTTTAATCTTTTAATTAATTAAATTATATAAATAACAAAAACAAATAAGGATTTTTTATTTAAAATAAACCAATAAGTTATTAAAAGACTATCGACTTTGTAGAATAACATAAAAAAAGGTATTATAATGAAATAATAATCTATGTAAAACATCAATTTAACAAGACAAAAAGTCAATTTTTTGAATTGAAAATAACCAATTTTAAAATATTACTAGTACATCAATTTCTGAAATTATTTTTAATAAAAAATACTTTTAATAGATTAGAATCTTTAAATTCTAATTACACCATACATTTTTTTTAGATTACAACATATAAGAATAATAATGTAAGGTTAGTGCATTCGGTGCTTATTTATTTATTTTGTTAACAAGTTAGAGCACTAGTTAAGGAATTGAAAGTACAAATTATTGTACTAAACATATTGTTGAATGGAAGGAGATAGTTAAGCAACTAAGGGGACGTTGTTTAGTTGGTTAAGCAACATTAAACTTCTAGAGAGAAATATAGTCGAAATATTTAAGATTTGATCTAAATATTTTTAATTTTTTATTAATATAAATTGTACTTAAAGAGATTAATTTTGTTATAGAAGAAAAAGAAAAAGAAAAGTTGGTTATGATGAGAAAAAGAATAAATAAAAAAAGTAGTTGGCATGGGGGAAGTAAGCAATTTCTTTCAAATTATTAATGATATAATTTCGTGATTGGTTGGTACCAAAGTTTATACTACATTTTTCAAATTTATATCTCTTGGGATTGCCACTTGTCTCACCTTCCCCACACTCTGGATTCTTGTCTTTCTCTCTCTCTTCTTCCTTCTTCCTATCCTTTTTCCATTTCCTCTCAGGTACTACTACTATTTTCTCTATCTCTTTCTTCATCTTCTTCTTCTTCTTCTTCTTTTTCTCTTCTTTTTCTTGTTATTATTTTGATTTTACAATAATATTAATACTGAAAAAAATGAATTATTACTATAAAAAGAAGGATAATATGATGGTGAAGTACTGTCTTTTTTGTTTTTGTAGTTTTTGATGATGTTTTTTTTTATAGTCATGACTCTGTTTTTATTTAAAGGGTTATGAGATTTTGATGATTAAAACAAAAAAGCTGAATTTTTTCAATGCTTAAAAAGTCACTGTACTTGAACAAAGAAAAAAAAAAAGTTAACTTTTTCTTATATAAAAAAAGGGTTTTGATTTTGATGATTGTGTTTGTGTTCTGTTTTTGATTTAATGTTGTTTTCATTTTTAGTTTAGTTTCATCTTGGTGTTGTGGCTTTCACTTTGAGAATAGGGTTTGAGTTGAATTCTGTGAAATTTTTGTTTGTGTTTTTTTGTTTGGTTTTTAGGTTTCTTGCATAGTTTTCTGCTACCTCGTACCTATGGTTGTGTGTCTCTGATGTTTGTTTTTGCTTCATGAAAATATCATTATTGAGCAATTATTTTTTATAAATTTTCATGATTATAACTTTTTTTCTTACTTTGGATTATTTTAATTTGTTTAGGTTTGAAGCAACGAGGTGTTTATTTTATTAATCTTGTTGCTGGAGATTTCAATCTGATTATTCCATTGTAAAGGGCATTAATCAATCTTGTTTGCAATGTATCCCAACCAAGCGTTTTCGTCGGGATCTTACGCCGAGATGATTTCCGGGAACACTTTGTTACCTCATAACTATAGTGAATCTGTGGGAGGACAAAATGAGTTGAAGTTTATCGCATCTATGGACGACTCGATGAATATGCAGTCTATTGATCAAGGGCATTCGAATGCTGCTACGAGTGATCCATCGTCACAATTCGGACTCGTTGAGAGCGAGCAAAATGTACAATGTCAAGGGTTGTCTCTTAGGCTTGGAACAATGATGCCTTCCTTTCAATATCAGTATCCCGGCAACGGTTTCACGTCGCTAATGAATGCTCAGATTTCAAATTTAAAAGGGTCCGGGTCTCTTAAAGACGACGATGATTTGAGAAATGCGGAGTGTATTGCGTATCATAATTCTGTCAAAAGGGAGGGTTTGTATAATCCGCACTCATCGATAGGTCTTAACGAAGGTCAATCTGATCCGTGTTTACATGGATCAGCAATTCTTCCGAACAATGGCCTTAACGGGCACTACCTTAAGGCGGCACAGGAATTGCTCGATGAAATAGTTAATGTTCGAAAGACGTTGAAACAAACTGGATTGGAGAACCAACAAAGTTTTCGTGATGCTGGTTTAGACGGTTCCAAAGATTCAGATGGAAAATCTACTAGCCAATCTATGCAAATGTCCTCGGGTCCTAATGGTTCTAATGCAAACAACTCTACGACCGAGCTATCACCAGCGGAACGACAGCATTTGTTAGACAAGAAAACAAAACTTTTGTCCATGCTGGATGAGGTAAACCGTTATATTCTCGTGTTTTGATCGCATACCTTAATCTTTCTACAATGTTTTGATGATGATGGTGTTAGATAGCGAATAATTCGTATTCTTTGTGTTTGTAGGTCGACAAAAGATACCGACAATACTGTCATCAGATGCAGATTGTGGTATCGTCTTTCGACATGGTTGCTGGCTGTGGAGCAGCCGAACCATACACAGCTCTTGCTTTGCGCACAATTTCTCGTCACTTTCGCTGTTTGCGTGATGCTATAAGCGGCCAGATTCAAGTAACTCAGAGGAGCCTCGGTGAACAAGAGGGAATACCTCGTCTCCGGTATGTCGATCAGCAGCTTAGACAACAAAAAGCTCTTCAGCAGCTTGGTGTAATGAGACAAGCTTGGAGACCTCAGAGGGGACTTCCCGAAAGCTCTGTTTCAATACTCCGTGCATGGCTCTTCGAGCATTTCCTTCATCCGTAGGTTCCGCTATCCTAATTTGTTTCCGCTATTAGTATTATCATAATTACTTTTGAGTAATTTTATTCTAATAATTTGTTATCAAATTTCATTTGGTATATTAGTTATCCTAAGGACTCGGAGAAAATTATGCTGGCAAGACAAACAGGATTGACCCGAAACCAGGTACGATGATTAATGTTTTCTCAACTCCACAATATGTTTCTGTGTATGTTTGATTTTACTGTTGCATGCGGTAAAATTGATTTTAACATGTAATATGTTTGAATTGAATTTATTCGGACTTAAAGCTAGAAGTCGGAATCTGATACACGTGAAGTTATGGTCCTGTCTTTTGGTTGCTACTTGTTAATCACTATTTAATTCATATCAGGTGGCGAATTGGTTTATTAACGCGAGGGTGCGTCTATGGAAACCGATGGTCGAAGAAATGTACAAAGAAGAGTTTGGAGATTCCGAGACAAGCAGCAATCTTTTATCAGAAAACACACCGAAAGCTCCAAGAGACGAAGATCTTCGAGCGTGGGATGATAAAAGAGACGAGTCTCATGACAAGTTAATAACCATTGATAGCGTTCAACAACAAGGTCAAATTGCAGGGTTGAAGCTGGATCATGCGTCGTCTTCCGCCACCACCGCGACAGAATTGGAAAGAGGGATTCAAAGTAATGATCATTGGACAAATGTGATGGATTCTAGAATTGGGAAAATGCAGGGTGACCAACAAAGGTTTAACATGAACAATAGTCCTTATTCAAATGCACCTATCTCGATAAACCAGAATGGTGAAAACTGCATAATGGATTCTACTCCTACTACTTATGATGATTTATCGGAGTTGAGTAACTTTGCTGTTGGTGGACATGTCTCACTTGCGTTGGAGTTGAGGAACTCGGAAAGTGATGGATTTGGTTTGTCGAATGATGACGTCAGTAAAAGGCGTAATCAAACATTGGCTTCTTCGCCGGATAACGATTTGTTAGATTATCATTTCACAGACAATGGAAAGCAACAACACAAGTTTGGCAGTCCTCATTTATTACATGAGTTCGTTGTCTGAATTGTAAGAAGTTCGTGTTTGGAGAGCATCACATTCGAATTCGGATTGTCTACAGTTAATAATCTCACGCATTCACTCAGTCAGGTCATCGATGAATGTTGTATCGATATCACAGAGTTCAAATTTCAAAGCAAATTTTGATTTTTCTTAAAACTATAGTAGTAATATTGAACTTGAAATATGGATTGTCTGATCTCAATTCAACGACCACTGATATGCTGACCACGTGAATGTCTGAGATAGCTGACTATAGGCAATCTAAATTCGTCAGATTCCCCGTGTCATCGCACGTCTATCTCAAAGCTACAACCCTACAACGACTACCTTCTCGTTGTGCGTCTATACATCGGCCGAGTTTCCAAATATATTGGAATTTTTTTGATGTTTTGTTAAGGGGAGTATGGAAAATGTGTACCTCAAAAAAGTAGAAACTAGGAAGAGAAAAACATATGGTGTTACATTGTGATATTCGTCATTATTGTTGTTGTTGACAGTGAATGATAAAAATGTATGTAAAGCATGAACCGTACAAAATATACACGTAGGTATGTGTAGATAGTACTATGTTGTAATATTGTGGGGGGTGATTGATTGTATGTATTTGCAGGCAATTTTGTAAGGACAAAGAAAGAACATGTCTAATGCATCATCATCATGAATAAGGAAAGAATCTTTGTGAAAAATGTGTCCAAGTACAATGTGCATCATGCATTGAATCTTTTTTGTGCTTATGTTTATGTCTTTCATTAATGGTGGGATCCAAACACTTTTTAATAAGTCTTCTTAGTTTAAGGTTGGCGTTATTAATATCGATCATATGAGTCTACGTCGTGTCACCGTGATACTGATGCATGTCGAATATCATACACTTATTTGTTCAGGGATATTGGTGCTAGAGAGCTAGTAATATTTTTTCTTGGCAATCCTTGAACTTGGATTGTGAAAGAATAAAGATGACTAACTTTATCTCTGCATGTTGCAGATGGTGACAGAGACTGCAACCAACTGAGAAAAATATGTATTCTTTTGAGATACTTTTTGAGATTCCAAAAAGAATTATTAAGGCTTGAAAAATGGATGGTTGTTTAATTATGGTATGGAAAGTTGGGACCATTTTGGTTTAAGGTCATTTTCTATGGGCAATTTACTTGGCTTTGAAGAAAGAGCATGACTTGTGTCATACTAGGTCTGTTTGATATGTAACTGAGAAAGAAAGAAAGAGAGATCAGAAATGGATTCTGTGTATTATTGCAGTAGATAAAGGACAGGCTACGCAGGCCATTAAGGACAGGCATATGCAGAAGATATGCAGGCCTCTATGTCAGCTTGCACAGTTTTTTCTAATAAGGTTAGACTGAACCGATGGGCAGAGGCATATGATTAGGGTCATTTACTGTTTAATACAGCTACACAAAAATTTGCAAAATAAATAAATAAGGGGAGACGGACAAGAGAAGGTGGATTGGAAATTTTGACTCGGCACGCCAAAAAACGGAACAGCAATGTCTCTGTTATCTTAGCATTTCTAAAGTTTAAAAATGAAAATAACATGCCTAATCGGATAATGTCCGCATCCTCAAAAAAAAAAAAACAATGTAAATAAATAGTAGATGGAGTAAGTCTAAAATTTTGACTCAATCCGACGAAATGTCTAGCGAACTGGATCTATTTTGCCATCCTCTTGAACGATTTAGTTAATATTAGATTTATAAGGTATCTTTTTAAGGGTAATGTTAACATGTCCCCTTATGACGCATGTTAAGACCTAAATAAAGAAACCTTATCTTAAAACTTGTGTATTGAATTAATTACAAATATATAATTAATTTTATTTTTTATTTTATTCAAGACAAATTTTCTTAATGTAGGTTTCTTAACATGTGTTCTTAAGACACATGTTAATATTAACTTTTTTTTAATAAAGGAATTTTGTGCATTTTTAAAAACTTATTTATGAAAAATGCTAAATTATATACCATAAAAAAGTCTTTTGAGTATATTAAAAGGACGTATATAGATAAATATGAATACTATTTATGTATTACAATTATTAATATATACTTTGATTAATTTATAAATTTTTTAACCTTTTCATTAATTTAGTCTACATAAACTTTTTTTTCTGCATACTTAAATTGTTATTATAAATTAAAATTAGTGTATATATATATATATATATATATATATATATATATATATATATATATATATATATATAAAAGTATAAACTTTTCAAAATATAAATCACTTTTCAAAATACGTTTTTATTGAAATAAACTTTTATGGAAACTAATTATACATACTAGTTGAGTTAAAGGTGTTGTTGATCCAGGGTTCAACTCCTGACGATGTTTATTTGTAATGAAGTTGTTGATGATTTATAAATCAACAACTTTTAAAAAATAAAAAAATTATACATACTAGACTTTTGAAAAAGCTAGAGTCAAAAATTAAAAAATAATTTTAGCATATGTAGGTTTGCTGCAAGACTTTAGAAAAGACTATGCTTAAAGTCTTTTGTAAATGTCTAAAAACCTTAAATATTGTCTTTTCTTATCGTTTTTGGTTGGAGTTTAGGAATAAGGTAGATTTTTAACTGCTGAATTCTTCAATTTTTTTACCTTGTTCTTTCATCTTTTGTATTTGCCTTTTCACTTACATCATTCTCCAACTCTCTTTCTTTTTCATCACTTGTAATTTTCCCTTCTGTTTCTTTCTCATTTTCTTATTTTTCCTCTTCACTTTCTCTTGCCTTGACAATAATTTTTTCAGGTTCTACATTTCCACCCACCTTATTGCTTCTATTTGTGACTGCATTGCAATGCTCATTCTGGTTGGTTGATTTAAGTGTTGGCTTCAAATGTTCCCGTTTGTTGATCAACTAGTTGGTTGGCTATCTAACTAAATTTGAGTCTCTAGGTTTTTTATTGAAGCATATGTGTTCTTTTTATTTTTCATAGACAATTGCATAGATTAATTAAGAGTATCCTCCAACTTTGAAATTTTGTCTTGTTAACAAGGAGTCTGGTTAAAATTGTGGTACACACAATTAATATATGTTGGATGGTAATGCATCTTGTCTCCATCCTTGATTGTAATTATTTCCCCTTTGAAAATTATTGTTGTTTTTGTATTGCCCTAACCTTTGTTGGTTGCCCACAAATTTAGCCTTTTCATCTAACAAAGGGAAAATATTTTTGGGATGGTCACCAGTGTAAAACTCACAATAACAAATTTTCCTATGTATGTATTTATGCACCTCTTGCATTTTCTTGAGCTGTTGTGTAAGGTCTGACAACTGTTAGGTTAGCTCGTCCACATTTTGAGCCTGTAGCTTGTTCTAAGCTAATATTTCATCATTTGTTTTTAGCCCAACAATTTTGGTCTTTCTCTACGGATGATTTATGGCATGCTGACCCTAGTGGTTACCGAGTGCCATTCTTTTAATGATAGCTACTGTGTTTTTAGCACTTTTAGACATTAATATTCCATCTTCAGTTGCATCTGATATGAGCTTTGGTTGTTGTTGTATTCCGTTGAGAAAGATGTGAATCTGTATAAGATTGTCAGAACCATGATTGAGACATCTTCTCAGTATAGACTTGTATCTTTCTCATGCTTCATATAATGTTATACTTTATCCTCGAGAAAAATACAATAATCATTGTCTTAGCTTCCATAAATTTGTTGTGAGGGAAAATCCTGTTAATAAACTTTTTTTCAAGTATATTCCAGTTAGTCATTACTTGGGTCAGTTGGTCCAAGTACCATTCCTTTGCCTTTCCTATAAGCTAAGCATGTGGGGATAAACTTTGTAAGATGTGTACATGTATCCTCGTGATTTAAACTCGTAAAAGGGTTAGTATATAAAATTTAGAGAAGTCTGGTCTTTATCTTCGTTTGTCTAGTGTTTCTTAAAGGTATGGCAATGTTGACTTTTTAATATTAAAGAGTTTTGTTTTACTATATCCTTAAAATGTGTATTTGTATAAGTTAGATGATGCTATTTATTGCAGTTGATTCATATTAATATAAATTAACTGAATTTTAATATTATCAACTCAACTATCAAGCAACTAAAAGAAAACACCACAAATTTTCCCATTATAACCTTTCTATTCTTTCAAATTACAAAGCCAAAAGGTTTTTTTTTTTGTCATTTCATAATGAAGGCATTTTTACAACTTCAAGACGAACCCGCTTTTGCCATGTGTCATCTTCTTCTCTCACTTTTCCTTTTCTCCCTCTCATTCCGTCTTCTTCCCTCACTTTTCTCAAACCTTCCAATTCTTTCACTCATTATCTCTCTTATTCTCTGTATTTCCCTAAACCCTAACCATGACATCGCCTTTTTTTCCTGAAAAAACAAATATATATTTGTACTCATCATCTCATCATCTCAAGGCCTTTCTAATGAACCAGTTGAATCTTCGTTTCAACGCTGTCGGCCACCATTTCTACTTCTCCGACCGTCACAACACGAGATGGAAAAAGGAAACCTTTTTCTTTCTCTTTTGTGGTGAATCCTCATCATTTTCTTTTCTAATATCTATATTGTTATATTGATGAAATTTTAGATTTGGTTGAAAACAGATTTGTTGTTGTGTTCTTTGATTTATTAATTTCTTTTTTATTTTATATGTAGATCTGATTATTGCTAGATGAATGATATGGCAGAGATAGTGGTCATTCGAATCAACTATCAAGCCACTAAAAGAAAGTGCCACCAATTTTCCCATTATAACGTTTCTATTCTTTCAAATTACAAAGCCAAAAGAGCTTTTTTTTGTCATTTCATAATTAAGGCATTTTTACAACTTCAAGACAAACCCGCTTTTGCCACGTGTCATCTTTTTCTCTCACTTTTCCTTTTCTCCCCCTCATTTCGTCTTCTTCCCTCACTTTTCTCAAACCTTCCAATTCTTTCTCTCATTATCTCTCTTATCCTCTGTATTTCCCTAAACCCTACCCATGAAATCGCCTTTTTTCTGAAAAAAAACAAATATAAATTTGTACTCATCATCTCATCATCTCATCATCTCAAGGCCTTTCTAATGAACCAGTTGAATCCTCGTTTCAACGCTGTCAGCCACCGTTTCTACTTCTCCGACCGTCACAAATCGAAATGGAAAAAGGAAACCTTTTTCTTTCTCTTTTGTGGTGAATCCTCATCATTTTCTTTTCTAATCTCTACTTTGTTATTTTAATGAAAGTTTAGATTTGGTTGAAAACAAATTTGTTGTTGTGTTCTTTGATTTATTCATTTATTTTCTATTTTATATGTAGATCTAATTATTGCTAGATGACTGATATGGCAGAGATAGTGGTCATTCGAATATGAGAGAACATGTTTGCAAAATGGAAGGTATATCCTTTGATTGACCACTTTTTGTTGTCGAGACTTTCTGTTGATTTACTACTTTTATTTTTCATGTTTACTCGACTTTATCGAATCCGGATGAGTCCAAAAAATATCTCGGACCGTAACCCCATCATCGCAAGTTATGTACCGCGACACGTATTTGTTATCATCCAACATCTTCAACATTTGTTGCATCTCACTTCTATCTCCCCTAATCGCCTTATTATTGCGGTACCAGATGTTATACACTTGCCTTATGTTTGATACGTTGTCAGGTTCCTTCAGTTTCAATGTGGCAAGTATATTTTTCGGTTGGACAATATTCAAGGACATTTCATTAATACATGTCTTCTCTTTCGGATTAAGCCGACATACACTAGGATGACCTTGTAATTTTCCGCACATGTCATGGTTATGCAAACCACAAATAACACTAAATCTCCACTTCTTACAAGCCCCCATGTAACCACGGATTTTAAATGGACACTCGCATTTTCTAGTACCCGTGTCGTCTCTTTTAAACATCCTTAGAAGAGGATGGTATTTCCTGCTTCTTTCGCACAATGTTGTTACGAAAGCGTTTTTTCTTCCGTACCATTATCTGATCTTCCTATTACCGCACCAAAACCAAGGTTTGTTGCATTCCTACAAATACATGTGAGCATGTTTTCATGATCATCAAACTCTTGCTTGTTATTAAAGTCACCGCCGACATCTACCGCCTTTACGACTTTCCCTTTAACGTTCGGAGAAACAATTGCGAAAGGAACTAATTCTCTTGAGATATTGTCGGGGTGCACCTTACCTATTTATAAACAATAGCACAAATAACCCATAATCACAAGAATGCTGGTAAAAACAGCACAAACATGTTCCGTAGATGCACCTGCGAAACATTTTCATCTTCAACGCGTTCCGTAGATGTACCTACGGAAGCAAAGTTACATTCTTTTACAAAAATTTGATTGACAAAGTAAGAAATGCAATAGATAAAGATGAATGTTTAACTGAAATTTTGTCTTCTCTTGCTCCCTTTGACTTGTTGCACCAAAAAGTTGAAGGTTTAGAGTAAAAAATGATATTGATGCTGTATGATTTTTTAGAGTGGTGAGAGTGAGTGTTGAAGAAGAAATGTAACAATGGAGGAGTGATCATGCTGGTTCAAACATATCATATACTTATATAGATACATGTATGGAAAATTCTGGCGCTAAGTTGTTTCGTAGATGTACATACGGAAAATTCACTGAACTGAATTAATCTACAATTTCTCCTAAAATATACTAGTTTAAAATACTTCCGTAGACGCACCACCGGAAAAATTCAAATTTTGCCAAAATAAAAGTTACTTCTGGATGTGCATCTACAAAAATATGGGAAATTTGAAATTTCGCCAGGTACCTAAGAGAATCAAGGGTGTAATTGATATTCTCAAGAATAATATTAATAAAAAATATTTGTATGTGATTTGTTATAAATTAACCTTAATAATATAGTTTAACATTTTAACAATAAACTATGTGAGATATTGGATCGAACTCTAGTATTGTCGAAGGGTAGCTTCTTGGTTCGACAGTTCGACAGAGTTAAGCATGAAGTCGAAGTATTGTTCACATGCTGGTGTCGAAGTGTGCATGCTGAAGTCGAAGATGGGTCTAGCATGCAGATGTCGAAGATGCTAGAGTTGTTAGCATGTTAAATTAGGTTTTAGTGTTTAAACCCTAATTTGTTAAGTTAGCTTGTTTATTAAGTTGACTTGTGTAATGGGCCTTGCTGAAAAAGCCCATTAGTTAGTATGTTAGGTTTTATTATAAATAGCATACTAGTCTCTCATCATTGCTAAGCTGCAAATCCTAATTTAGGGTGAGAGAGGTTATTTGTTATTCTTGTAAACTTGTAATCTTGTTTTAAGAGAAAGTAAAAGAATAGCAGTTATAACCAATTCTTGTGTTCTTATTCTCTTCCCTAATTCCCTATTATACTTTGTTATTGGTATCGTTTTTCACAACAAATTGGTGCGGTGAGCGTGGAGAAGATGCCTTCAACAAAGTATGAGATTGAAAAGTTCACCGGAGTGAATGATTTCGGTCTGTGGCGCTTGAAGATGAAAGCCCTACTGGTTCAGCAGGGTTGTTTGGAAGCGTTGAAGGGAGAGGCAGCCATGAATGCAGAATTGACGGCAGCGGAGAAGACGAATATGATCGAGAAAGCACACAGCGCAATTTTGTTGAGCCTTGGTGATAAGGTTCTCCGGCAGGTATCAAAGGAGACGACGGCATCAGGGTTATGGGTGAAACTTGAAAGTTTGTATATGACCAAATCGCTGGTAAATCGACTCTACCTGAAGCAAGCTTTGTATTCATTCAAGATGATTGAAGACAAAGTATTGGCTGAGCAGTTGGATATGTTCAACAAGCTGATTCTTGATCTTGAAAATATTGATGTGAAGATCAATGATGAAGATCAAGCGTTGTTACTATTGTGTTCTTTGCCTCGATCACATGCTCACTTCAAAGAAACTCTCTTGTATGGAAGGGAGTCCCTGACGTTTGAAGAAGTTCAATCAGCCTTGTACTCTAAGGACTTGAATGAACGAAAGGAGCATAAACCTTCGACTGTTGGCGAAGGTTTGGCCGTTAAAGGAAAACTCTTACGAAAGGATGGTAAGTTCGACAAGAAGAAAGGCAAAAGCCAGTCGAAGACTTACAGTGGCGAAGCATCTGGCATTCGATGCTACCATTGTAAAAAGGAGGGTCACACAAGAAAGGTGTGCCCTGAACGCTTGAAATATCATGGAGGTAAGGATAATGGCAACGCTGCCATTGTTCAAGATGATTTCGAATCATCTGATGTTCTTGTGGTTTCAAGCAGTGACTCTAAGAAGGAGTGGATTATGGATTCAGGTTGCACTTGGCACATGACTCCAAACAAAGACTTGTTCGAGGAATTATGTGATCAAGATGGTGGATCAGTATTGCTGGGAAACAACAAGGCTTGCAAGATTGCAGGTGTTGGATCTGTGAGATTCAAGCTCCATGATGAGTCAATAAGGTTGTTGACTGAAGTCAGGTATGTTCCTGATTTGAAGAGAAATCTGCTTTCTCTTGGTGAATTCGACAAGAAAGGATATGTTTTCCAAGGAGAGAAAAGTATCCTAAGAGTCATGAAAGGTTCGAAGGAAGTCTTGAGAGGCGTGAAGAAACACGGCTTGTATACCCTTGAGGCTGAAGTTGTAAGTGGTTCGACAAATGTTGTATCCACGAAACCTTTGTCGAAGACAGAAATCTGGCACATGAGATTGGGCCATGTCAGTGAAAGGGGTCTGGTCGAATTAGGGAAACAAAATCTGCTTGGTGGAGACAAAGTCGAAAAGCTGAAGTTTTGTGAACCCTGTGTACTTGGAAAATCTTGCAGAGTGAAGTTCAACAAAGGCAAACAAAGAACACATGGATCCCTTGATTACATCCATGCTGATCTTTGGGGGCCTGCAAGGTGTGCATCACATTCAGGAGCAAGGTATTTTCTATCCATAGTAGATGATTATTCCAGAAAATTATGGGTATTCATCCAGAAGACTAAGGATGAAACTTTTGAGAGTTTCAAAAGTTGGAAGACTCTGGTTGAAAATCAGACTGGCAGGAAGGTCAAGAGGTTGAGAACCGACAATGGCCTTGAATTTTGCAATGAGGCATTCGACAGCTTTTGTGTTGCCTTTGGTATTGCAAGGCACAGAACTACTGCAGGTACTCCACAGCAAAATGGTTTGGCTGAAAGATTTAATCGAACTATTTTGGAGAGAGTCAGATGCATGTTGACTAGTGCGGGGTTAAAGAAGGTGTTCTGGGCTGAGGCTGTTTCGACAGCAACATATCTGATAAACAGATGTCCTTCGACAGCGTTAGATATGAAGACACCTGAAGAAGTTTGGTCGGGACATCCACCAGATCTCGACAAACTGAGAGTATTTGGCTGCGTAGCCTATGCTCACATTAGGCAAGACAAGGTCGAACCTAGAGCTCTGAAATGCATGTTCATGGGATACCCTGAAGGAGTCAAAGCTTATAGGCTATGGTGCCTAGAGCCAGGTCACATGAGGTGTATCACCAGTCGAGATGTAGTTTTCAATGAAGCTGAAATGACTTTTAAGAAAACTGATGATGTTGGTCGAAGTACAGAAACATCTGACGAAGAGCTGGAACAGGTAGAGATTCCCGTTGAGGTGGAGCATGTTGATGCTGAATTGCATATCCCAGATGAAGTCGAAGAAGAAGCAAAAGATGCTGAAGTTGAGGAAACTGACGATAACTACCTATTGCCGAGAGATAGGTCGAGAAGAGTCATCAAGCCACCTCAGAGACTTGGATATGCATATCTTATAGCTTATGCCTTAATCTCTGCAAGTGAGGTTCTAGACGAAGAACCTAGAGACTATAAGGAAGTTATGAGGAGTCGAAATAAGACTGAATGGCTGAAGGCCATGGATGATGAGATGAAATCTCTTCATGATAATCATACTTGGGAACTGATCAAGAAACCTGTTGGGGCAAGGTTAGTCAGCTGTAAATGGATTTTCAAAGTTAAGGAAGGAATTGAAGGAGTGACGTCGAAAAGATACAAGGCAAGGTTAGTTGCAAGGGGTTTCACTCAGAAAGAAGGTGTCGACTTCAATGATGTGTTTTCTCCTGTTGTGAAGCATAGGTCCATTCGAATGTTGCTTGCCATGGTGGCACAGTTCGATCTTGAACTGGAACAGATGGATGTGAAGACTGCGTTCTTGTATGGTGATCTAGATGAAACGATCCTGATGAGGCAACCTGAAGGGTATGTCAAAAAGGGGAAGGAAGATTATGTGTGCAAGTTAAAGAGATCTTTGTATGGGCTGAAACAATCTCCTCGACAGTGGAATAGGAGATTCGACAAGTTCATGGCACGCATAAGTTTCATTAGAAGTCAGTTCGACCATTGCGTTTACTTCAGATTTCGACCTGGTAATTCATTTGTTATTTTGTTGCTTTATGTGGATGATATTCTCATAGCAAGCAACAATGTTGAAGATGCGATGAGGGTGAAGGCTGAACTCAATAAGGAGTTCGATATGAAGGATCTGGGAGCTGCTTCCAGGATTCTTGGAATTGACATTCGAAGAGATAGAAAGAAGTCGAAGTTATGTCTATCTCAAGAGGCATATCTACGGAAGATTCTTGAAAAGTCTGGTATGTCGAATTCGAAGCAAGTTGTGACTCCAACAAACCCTCAATTCAAGCTGAGTATTGATCAGTGTCCCAGTACTGATGTCGAAAGAGCCTATATGAATAGCATTCCGTATGCTAATATAGTTGGTTCTTTGATGTATGCTATGGTTTGTACTAGACCCGACATAGCATACGCAGTAAGTCTTGTAAGCAGGTACATGGCGAATCCTGGAAAGGCTCACTGGCAAGCATTGAAGTGGATTTTAAGGTACATAAATGGGTCTCTGAATAGAGTCCTAATTTATGGTGGAGCCTTGGGTGAAGATAGTAAAGCAGTAATAGAAGGATATGTCGACTCTGATTATGCAGGTTGTATGGATTCTAGAAAATCTATTTCTGGATATGTTTTCACTATGTTTGGCACTGCAATTAGTTGGAAAGCAACACTTCAGAAGGTTGTTGCTCTATCAACCACTGAAGCGGAGTATATTGCCCTAACTGAAGCTGTGAAAGAAGCATTGTGGCTTGAAGGTTTTGCGAAGGAGCTAAAACTTCAAGGTCGAGGTATCACTGTTAAATGTGATAGTCAAAGTGCAATACACCTGTCGAAGAATTCAGCCTATCATGAGCGAACTAAGCACATTGATGTGAGGCTGCATTTCGTCAGAGGAGTAATCGAGCGTGGAGAAGTCCAAGTGCTGAAGGTTTCGACTAAAGACAATGCTGCTGATATGATCACCAAGACATTGCCGAGTTGCAAGTTTTTCCACTGTATGCAGTTGATAAAGCTGCATGAAGAAAGCTAGTTTGTTCCTTGACGTTGTAGAGTTAGGTCCAAGGTGGAGATTTGTGAGATATTGGATCAAACTCTAGTATTATCGAAGGGTAGCTTCTTGGTTCGACAGTTCGACAGAGTTAAGCATGAAGTCGAAGTATTGTTCACATGCTGGTGTCGAAGTGTGCATGCTGAAGTCAAAGATGGGTCTAGCATGCAGATGTCGAAGATGCTAGAGTTGTTAGCATGTTAAATTAGGTTTTAGTGTTTAAACCCTAATTTGTTAAGTTAGCTTGTTTATTAAGTTGACTTGTGTAATGAGCCTTGTTGAAAAAGCCCATTAGTTAGTATGTTAGGTTTTATTATAAATAACATACTAGTCTCTCATCATTGCTAAGCTGCAAATCCTAATTTAGGGTGAGAGAGGTTATTTGTTATTCTTGTAAACTTGTAATCTTGTTTTAAGAGAAAGTAAAAGAATAGCAGTTATAACCAATTCTTGTGTTCTTATTCTCTTCCCTAATTCCCTATTATACTTTGTTATTGGTATCGTTTTTCACAACAAACTAAATATTAATTTTTAAAGTTAAATATATTTTTGGTTCCTATAAAATTATCAATTTTGAGTTTTAGTCCTTATAAAAAAAATCATGTTTTAGTACCTACAAAATTAGTTTTGCACCTAGTTTTAGGCTTTGTTTGGTAAAACTAGTTGGTAGCTGGTAACTGATAGCTGGTAGCTTATAGCTGATGACTGATAGTTGATAAGTTAACATGAGTGTTTGATAAATTAGCTGATTCTTTAGCTGATAGATACAAAATGACATAAAAGAAAATTTTAATTAATAAGGGTAATAATATATTTTGTTAAAATAATAAGGGTATAAATGGAAGAAAAAGTCACAAGCTAAAAACTACAAGCTTAAAAGCTACTTCAAATAGCTTTTGAAAGAAA
Source organism: Vicia villosa (assembly GCF_029867415.1). Classification (NCBI taxonomy): domain Eukaryota; kingdom Viridiplantae; phylum Streptophyta; class Magnoliopsida; order Fabales; family Fabaceae; genus Vicia; species Vicia villosa. Next base: position 194,966,021 of record NC_081183.1, on the reverse strand, counting down.
AACTAAAAGCTAGTAAAAAAGCTACAAGATAAAAGCTAAAACCTGACTTTGTTTATGAGGACTAAAAGTAAAAAATTGAGATATTTATAGGAACAAAAAAACATATTTAACTATAATTTTTAATAAGTTTTATAATTTTTAGGCTAAATTACCTGCTAGGTCCTTTAAGTTATTTAATTTTAACAATGTAGTCACTTATATTTTTTTTCTACAGGTAGGTCCATTATATTAACTAACGTAACGTTAACCTTATTTACAAAATCCGTTCCAAAAAAATTGAGTTGACACAAACGACGGTGATGTGTTTTAGTTGTTGACATGAGATTTTTTAATTTAATTTAGATAGAAATTAATTAATATAATTTTTAAAAGAAATTGATTGGGCCCAAGGCCCATATCCTTGAAATATCTCTCCATCTTACAATTAGACACTTACGTATGATTGTGTGAGTTACATAAAGACTAAAATTAACTGTAAAGAAAATGACGTGGGACTTAATTTCCAGATTGAACTAAAATTGAACAATGTTCTCACATGCTTCGTCTTCCATGGTTTTGTCTGTCTTTGCTAACAAACTTGGTCTTTCTTTTGAGTTCTTTCTTGTGGCTGAGAAAGTTGGAAACAATGATGTTGAGGTGGACAACTGATGAAGATATTGATTTTCAAAAATTAACTTAAGAATATTGATTTCCAATGATTCTTTAACTATAGTGGTCTATTATACACAACAGTTGTAAAAAGATAATTTGTTTTCTTTCTGCCAAAGTAGTTATACAGAGCTTGAGCTGTATTGCCTATTTTGATTATATGAATATGACCAAATTATAAATCCAAATATGAAATGATGGAAATATTTTTTGCAGCTTAGTGTCCCACAAATCAAAGATGAAATGGAGAAAACATTGAAGTGGCTTATTCCTATTGCTGCTAACACAACAAAGTATATTTGATAGTCGCGACTCTACAATTTCCTATTATTCTCAGTATTGTTTATATGGTGCATCAAAACATTGATTTAATTCTCTCTTCTTCAATTGCAATACTTCAGAGCTCATCATGGCTTTGGATGGGTTGGAGAATGGGCAAACACAGGGTAAGAGGACATAATTTTTGCTTTCTTTCTTCCATGTTTATGTTCTACTACATACCATTTTTTAAGTCAAGTTTCTATAGGTCTGATGTCAACCGTAAACATACGGGTCAGTTAGACTTGTTAAAAATCGAAACACTACACCATGCTGAGAAAGATAAAACAGAAACGTATATACTTGAACTGGTTGTCTGGCTACATCACCTAGTCAGCCAAGTAAGAGTTGGCAACAGAGGAATAAGGTCCCCTGTCAAATCTCCGATTCGTTCTCCAAACCAGAAAACATTGCAATTGTTTGCGCAAAAAGTCTGCTCTTCTTCTCCCTTGTTAAGAATCGAAGATCAAAAAATGCTTCGAGATGTTGGCAAGAGGAAACTAACACCCGACATTAGTAAAAGTCAGGAATTTGAAACTGTCAAGACTAGTCATAAAGCGGGAGTTTGCAATTTGGAGTTGATGTGTGACCTGTTGTTCGTGCTGCAATGGAGTATATGGAGCAATTTGATAGAGATGTTGATGATCTTATTGAGAATGACGACAAGAAAGGAGGAGGAGACATTCACAACTACTGAAGGTATATTTCCATGTCCCACATCGTTTTCTTTACACCTAAAATAAGTGTTTATATAACTCACACAATCATACCTAATTGTTTAATAATGAGTTGGAGAAATATTGCAAAGATATGGGTCTTAGATCAAATCAATTTCTTTTAAGAATTATATTAAGTAACTAAAAATTTCATGTCAGAAACGTTAGTCCCATTAGAAAAAAGTTAAATGACACATTAATCGTCGTTTGTGCCAACTCAGCGAGCTTTTATGGAATGAATTTTGTGAATTAGATCAATGTTGCAGAAGTTAGTTAACATAAAGACCTACTTGTAGCGAAAAATATAATGAACCACATCGTTACAATTGAATAATTTAAAAGTCCAATTATAGGTAATTTAGTCTAATTTTTAACTCTAAAACACAGTGCATAAGAATCTAGTTTTTCTAACTCCGTGCATGACCTTCCGTTAAATATGGCGAAGATAACTGAAATTAATTTCATCGGTATCCTAGCCTTTTAAAATTAATTTAAAGTTATTGTCACATCTTTATACACCACCTTCTTAAAAAAGAAACAAACAAACATAGTTGTGTTGTTCACTTTACTCTGTTTTTTCTATCCCTCACTTGTCTCCCTACACTTTCATAACTTTCTTCTCTAATGGACCCCATTCTCTTTACCTTTCTCTTCTTCTTTTTCTTCCTTTTTCACTACCCTATTTCTGCATCAAATCTATACAAAATCAAACAACTAAATTCAGATTCTCTTTCTCAATCCACATCCTCACATGATTCTCATGCTCCACAATCACCTACCAAATACTTTGAGGTAACAAAACCCATTCAAATCCCAAAAACTAAACCTTGTTCACACCATGTTCTTCACCACGATTTTGGTTACACATATGGAAACCCCCCAGTTTTTGCTAATTACACCTCTCCCTCTCATTGCTCAGCCACAAAGTTTTCCAAAATTGTTTTTGAGTGGAAAGCAACATGTGAAGGAAGACAATTTGATCGCATTTTCGGTGTTTGGCTTGATGGTGTTGAGTTACTCAGAAGCTGTACTGCAGAACCAAGAGCCACTGGAATTGTATGGACAGTTGAAAAAGACATCACGAGGTATCATTCTTTGTTATTGAATAATCATCATCAACAGAATCAAACCCTAGCTGTTTTTCTAGGAAATATTGTCGACAAAACTTACACTGGTGTTTATCATGTTGATATCACTATTCACTTTTACCCTTTTCATGTCAGCACTCATAAGACAAAAAAGTTGAAACCTTTAGCATTTAGAAGTGATTCTCATGCTGATTTGATCTTGCCCATTTCAAGAAATCTCCCACTAAATGATGGGTTGTGGTTCAATATTCAAAACTCAACTGATGTTGGTTTGAGGGAATTCAGTGTTCCTCAAAATGCTTATAGGGCTGTGTTAGAGGTTTATGTTTCATTTCATGAGAATGATGAGTTTTGGTATAGTAATCTTCCCAATGAATACCTTGCTGCAAATAACATAACTAATTCACCCGGAAATGGACCCTTTAGAGAGGTTTTAGTTACTCTTGATGATAATGTTGTTGGTTCTGTTTGGCCTTTTACTGTGATCTACACTGGAGGGATTAATCCTCTCTTATGGAGACCAATTACCGGCATTGGTTCATTTGATCTTCCGTCGTATGATATCGAAATTACGCCTTTCTTGGGCGAAATACTAGATGGAAAGAATCATTTGTTTGGGTTCAAGGTAACAAATGCATTGAATGTTTGGTATATAGATGCAAATTTACATCTTTGGTTGGACGCAAATAGCGTTAGAACGGAAGGAGAACTAGTGAACCACATTGAGAAACCTTTGGTTGAATCTATAGTATCCGATTTTAACGGTTTAAACGGAACGTTCTTGACTAGTGCAAAGAAATCCATTTTGTCTAGCGGATGGGTTAGATCCTCCTTTGGTAATATCACAACTAGTTTCGTTCAAGATTTTAGTTACTACAGTTCAATGGTAATGAGGAAGAATGGAGGGAAACAAACTGTGAATCAAATTATATCGTTCAACGACAGTGTTCGTGTTAAACTTCCATCGTCGCATCTGGATTTGGTCGATGACACAAACAGAAATTTTTCCCTTTACTTGGACTCAGATGAACTAGGCCAAGGTAATGAGACTTATCTAGCTGTTTCGAATGTTACATTAGGATTTAATGTGAATAATTCTAAGAGCGAGGATTCTGGATTTTCGAAGAGCTTTCTAAATAATGTGCAAGATAGCCAAGGTAAAATGGTGGTTAAGAAGAATTTGGTTGTTAGTGGAGTGGGAGAAACACAGCAAGATTACAGATATGAAAGCAATGAAGGTTGCTACTTGAGAAAAATTGGAAGCTCAAATTATACAATTCTATATGATAAAGTAAATCATTCATGCAACAAAAGAAGTCACTCTCCTCTTGGCTTTAACATTTTCAAAAAGTTTCCCATTATGATTATTCTATAGAGTGAGTCTCTTTATAGATCTAGTCATGGATATTGTTTCTGTAGCGGTTGTTGTGTCAAGTAAAATTCTTTTCATTTTGTATTACATATGGAAACACGCAACTCTTTCGAGTTTCGTTCTCTCTGTTGTTGTTTTGTGTTGTTTAGCTGAATGTATGTTATGGTTTGAACTTTGAAGTTTGTTGTGTGTTAATTTGTTTGAGTTTGAAGTTAATGAACATTGTGGAATATGAAATTCTGTTTTTAAGTATAGTTCTCTGTCTGCATAATTATGCAGGTGTATGGTGGATACTACTGATTATAAAAGTATGTGAGAATGTTTTGAAACTTAAGACCTATGTGAGACAAAAAAAGAGAGTATTATTTTAGTTAATAAAAATTGAAATTCTTTTGTGATTGTTTGCCAAAATGAAAAGTCACTTTTAAAAATATACAGTTATATAAAGTTGATTTTAAGAGACACTATTTAAAATATTTTCTTATTTGAAACAATTTTTAGATTATGTTTAGTTTTTTATTTTTATAAGAATATGTAACAACCAAATGGAAACTACACGCAATACTGTTTTGTTATAAAATAAGTTATAAACTAATGGGTTTGTTATGGGTCTTGAATGACTTTTGGTTCTCTGAGTTAACATATCAAGAATATGCTATATTACTCATTTACATGATGTGTTTAAATATACATGGATATGACATTTTTTTTTGATAAGCGACATATTATATTGAATACGAGTACTAGGAGTACTCAATCCGTTTACATAGGGATAACAAGATTACAACAAAATCTGTACAGGATTATCCATCCAAGATGTTACAGATGGTAGTGGAAACTCGCCCGAAAAAGCGGCATAAAACCATTCCCAAGCCAACATTTTTGCCATGAAAAAAATTTCTCGACTACCCTTCGCCCCTCCATTAAACACTATATCGTTTCTTACAAGCCAAATAGCCCGGATAACCGACAACCAGATAAAAATACTACTAAGATTATTTCTATCCCGCCTACATAATACCGAATTAAACCGTAAAAAGTGCTCCGAGATGGACAATTAGTAGGATAAAATATTACTCCTACCCATTCCATGATAAAATTCCAAACTTCGGAAGCAACACAGCAGGACAGAAACAGATGAGAGTGTGTTTCTTCAAAAGCCGAACATAATGGGCAAGCCAAATTTTGCGTACCTGATAGAACTCCTCGTCTTGCCAACTCATCCCTTGTTTGTAGTCGATTATGCAACAGCCTCCAACCGAACACTTGTATATTCGACGGCACCTTTGATTTCCAAATAAGTTTCAAAACTGCCAGCTCTTCCACACTTAAGGATAGTGATTGGTTCCATCCGATTGACAACCTATCAAAAGCCTATTTGACCGAGAAACCTGCTGCCGAGGGCCACCAAATAAAGACGTCTTGATTCAATACATTTGGCTCTATATGCTGCAGAATGTCGGTTAAATTGCCACAAGCTTCCGCCTCCAATGCTGACAGAGGGGAAGAAATGTCGCAAAAGGACCATACCCAACCATGTTGTTCAAAATAGCCAGCTTCCGAAATCCTCACCGACGGTTCCTGCAATGCCTCAAATAACATAGGGAATTGGTTACACAAAGTATCATTTCCTATCCAACGATCCCTCCAAAAGTCTGTGTCTGCACCATTACCAATCCTACACGATACACACTTGCGGAACCAATTCGATTCAGCTCCCCATACTCCTAACAGAATACACAAATCCCTCCACCACAAAGAATGCTTTGGATTAACGCTAGAAGGGCTGTTCGCCCGAATTGCACCCTTTATATCTCCATATTTGAAAGTTAAGACTTGCTGCCATAATGATCCCGTCTCGGTCAAAATCTTCCAGCCCCATTTACTCATTAAAGCTCTGTTAAAGATTTCACAATGCTTCACGCCGAGTCCACCAGCAGATTTCGGTAAACAAATAGTCGACCATGAAACCCAATTTATCCTTCGCACGTTTTCTTTCCCATTCCATAAAAAAGCGCGTTGAATACTAATGAGCTCTTGGGTAACAACCTTTGGCGCTTTGTAAAATGAGAAAGTGAACAGAGGAATAGAATTCATAACCGAGTTGATAAGAGCTATCCGACCCCCCAAATTAAGGTACTTGCCTTTCCAAGAAACCAGTCTGCTCCGCACCCTTGTTATAACCGAATCCCATGAAGACCGTCTTCGAGGATTGCAGCCTATTTGAATGCCAAGGAACATAAATGATGAAGGGCTGATCACACAGTGCAAAAAGTCAGAGGCTGCCTGCAGATATACCGGCGCTACGTTGATGCCAATAATTCTGCTCTTGTGGAAGTTTATTGATAGACCGGAGCATAACTCAAAACCACGAAGCAATGCTTTGATTGTTCCTAAGTTCTCCCAAGTCGGTTGTCCTAAGAGAATCGTATCATCCGCGAACTGAAGTAGCTCTACCCGGATAGAATCTCCCAATGGAAAGGGATGGTACTGGTTACTAACGATAGCATTACGCATTAATCCTGATAAACCTTCTGCAGCCAGGATGAAAAGAAACGGAGATAGTGGATCTCCTTGACGGAGTCCCCGTTTAGCTTGAAAGTCTACAGTTGGACTACCATTTATCAAGACCGAGAAAGAAGAGGAAGTCACACATGCTTGGATCCATCGCAGCCACTTAGGGCCAAAATTCATTCTCTTCATAACATAAAAGAGATAGTCCCATGAGACCGAATCGAACGCCTTTTCGAAGTCAACCTTGAAAAGAAAAAGTTCCTTCTTATTCCTCTTAGCGTAATCTACCACCTCGTTGAGAACTAAAACTCCGTCCTGAAGCCCTCTATTTGGAACAAAAGCGGATTGATTAAGAGATACAAGTTTGTCTACCACTCCCTTTAGCCTTGTTGCTAGAAGTTTGGATATAATTCTGTAGACACTGCTGATAAGACATATAGGCCTGTAGTCGGTCAAAGATTGCGGATTCAGACACTTCGGTATGAGGGCGATAAAAGATGCTGAGACAGCTTTAGGTAGGTGAACCTGCGTGAAGAATTCTGTTATGCAATCAAACAGATCTAGTTTTATAATATCCCAACAAACTTTGAAGAATTCCATAGAAAACCTGTCGGGGCCTGGACTTTTCCCACTAGCAGCATTCCAAATAACTTCATGGATTTCTTGCAATGAGAAAGGAGCTTCTAGGCCACAATTATCTTCAGCTGATAACATATTAAAAGGAATACCGTCGGGAACCGGTCTGTTAGACAAAGGCTCCTGAAACCGTTCCTTAAAGTGTTCTACAGCCACCTGCTTTACACCTGCAACATCATTAACAGCCACATCTCCCGCCTGAAGACCGACAATATTGTTGCGACGAAACCTTGCTTTCATATAAGAGTGAAAAAATCTGGAATTTTTATCACCTTCTTTTAACCATTGGCACCTGGATTTTTGTTTAATCAGAGATTCACGGGTTTGCAAATTAGTCCACACCTGAGTTTCAGCGATACGCCTATTAGATTGCACAGCAGTAGATGCGATGTAGGTTGCGTTTTCAGTTGCACACAGCAAATCAGATTGGCAAAGCTCATTAAAAGCGAGGTCCACTTGTAAATCATGAAAGCCAAAAACTTCTCTATTCCACACCCTTAACCGATTCTTCAAAATCTTTAACTTTTCCTTGAAACGGAACATGCTGCGGCCATGAGCAATGGGAACTGACCAAACCTCTTCTACCAGTGAATGAAAATTTGGATGTGTCGTCCAAGCTGAGAAGAACTTAAATGGTTTGGGGCCCCAGTTAAGCAAATTCGCTTGAAGAGATATTGGACAGTGATCTGAGATACTCCGAGATTCAATTGATTGCCCCTTCAAGCCCCAAGAATCGACTAGTCCTTCTGACACCAAGAAACGATCAAGACGGCTCATTGAATCCCCTGCTGTATTGAACCAAGTATATTTATTTCCAAAGACTGGTAAGTCCAGCAACTCCATTTCTCCTATAAATTCAGCGAACTCAGACATTTCCGTGCTGCTGTATTGCGCTCTCAAGCCCTTCCTTTCCGATCTGCGCTTGATGGCGTTGAAGTCACCTCCGATACACCACTCCCCGATAGGAAGATTTGCTTTCAGGTTGATTAATTCAGTCCACAGCTGCCTTTTCTTGTTAATGTCACAGGATGAGTAAACATTAACAAAGTATATAACTTTGCCTTTGCAAAAGCCCTGCATCCCCACAAAACCCTCCCCCTCGAAACTTGACTGAGCCACCACAGAGTTTGGATTCCACAACATTAACATGCCTCCAGATCTTCCAACAGAGTGTTTAGCTGTCCACATAAGATCCCCATTACCCCAAAACTCCTGAGCCACACGGTTTTCCATTTTCTGCATTTTTGTCTCTTGAAGCATACAAAGTTCAACATTTCCTTTACCAATAAGATTCCTAATTACTCTCTTCTTGGCCGAGTTTCCTCCCCCTCTGATGTTGAAAGACAAGATATTCATGGTGAACCTTTGTTTTTTTTCGCCTTCTGAGCCTTTGCTTCAACTTCCTTAGTTTCCATTCGCCTAATTTCCTCCAGAATGGATGCTTCATCGCCCCCGCCACGAATACCTAAATCTGAGGCTTTTCTCCATATCCTTGAAGCAGAATTGGCCTCATTTGACCTGAATCGAGAATTCCCCTGATTTACATCACCATCTGAAACAGAATCGCAGCATAGAACGGCACCACCAGACATATTTCCTTGCAAATTGGATGATGATCCCACCTGCGATTTAGAGGGGTATGAATTTGGTAGCAGTGGAGCAAAGAATGATGGTTTGAAGGTTGACTCATCCCTCAGATTATCGATGATAAGCATCTGATTTGTGGCTTTGTTAATCCCCGATGTGTTTGGTAAGTCAGAAATAAGCTTTAACTTCTTTCTTCTGTTCAGCTGGCCATTTGGTTTATCATGCCCAGAAACCACATCCGTTCCTCCCAGCCCATTCTCCACTTCTATATCAATTGGGTCGTGAGCAATTGGGTCGTGGACAATGATAGCAGGATCCAAAAGGAGTTCCAAGCCCATTGGAGTTGGGCTAACATGTGACCGTTGACTTGAATTGGATATTATTAGATTATTGTTTGTTAAAGGAGAAGAAATCCCATCATGATTTCCTTCGAGCCCTGTGTCTACAGGCTTTACCCAGTTGTCAACCCTAAAAGTGCTTTCACCTTTATGGGGAATAGTCAAAGCCTGAACATCCTCTATATCCCTCTGAATATCTCCTTTTTCGTGAAAAGAAGTTAGGTCACAGCCTACTTCACCTACTTCACCCGCCTCCGCTTCCAATGCCTGTTCATCTTCCTCATCGTGTTGCCATGGATTTGACATATCGTCTTCTGAATCTGAAATTTCCGATGAACCAACAGAGGGAAGGCATCGAAGGGGGCATTGTGCATCCTCATCAAGGTTTACCACAAAACTTTCACCATTGATGATCACCTCAATATCTTCTAAGATGGCTTTAGAATCGCCTGTTTTAACTAAGACCCTGGCTACATCCATTTTTGTTTTTTGCCTCGTATTATCATCAGCACACAAGAAATTTCCCACCGGCGTTAGAATTTTCCTAAAGACATCTGGAAACCACGCATGACACGGCACACCATAGCAATGGATCCATGTAATTCTTTCTTTGTCAACATCCGACGGATTCCATGGACGAACTTCCTTAAACCAGCGCTTCACCCACTCTTCTTCATCTGCTAGCCATGATTGAATTGCACCTTCCAGCCTATCTTCTAACAGACACATGTTTGCACCAAGAGGAGTGGATTGAATAGCATAAAAGCCCTCTTGGTTTAGAGTTTCTTGAAAATTATAAGAGCTCCCTGGCTTTAACACCAAGCCCACGAAAGCCTTCTTAAATCTCCTCAAATCTTCATCTTCCACAGTGTGTCATACCCCAAAATTTACCCGGTGCAATTCCCGTTCTAAATTACTAAGGGCATTAAAAATTAAGAGCCATAGGGTTTAATATACCTATTATTAAACTCACTCTCTTATAAAAATGCCCGTATAAATAAGTAGAGTGTGAACATCAAATATTCAAGGTCCTTTTCAGTTTGGCCCATTTGTTTCTAGCCATTTACTCATTTTATTACAAATTTTTTCATTTTTTTCTATTAAATAATATTACTATTATTAATAACTATTTTTGGTTATTATTGATAGAATTATTATATAATTCTATTTCTAAAATAATATGAGTTCAATTATATTAAGAATAATCATCCTTATCAGGGTTTTTTTTATCAATATTAGTAGTTAATTAGTTTGTTTTCGCTGATTAATTAATTGACTGATTAGTTAAAGTTAATTGGGGTTATTTTGATTTGGCGTTTTTGTTACCTTTTGGGCCACAAAGCAAAAGCAAATAAAAAAAGAGTCATTGGGCCTGATGGGTCACGCGTGGGTCGGACCGGGTCAAATCCAACCCGGTTCCTGTTCACCCTTCTCCCACATGCGGAAACCCTAGCTACCCCCTCCATTCCCAGCGGCGCCGCCGCTCCCTTCAGCTACAAACCCTAAGACCCTTCAGTTCCACCCAGGCCCAGAGATCCTCGATCAAAACGCAAACCAAAACGGATCAAAATCAAATCTTGATGAGAAAAACGGAATTTGAATCTAATATTAACAAAAACGAAATCAATTCGTATCAACTGTATTGATTCACAATCAGATTACAAGAAAGGAATTCCTAATCGAATCAAATCTGAATCTAACATTGCCTAAACTAACAAACTAACCCTAACTATAAATAAAAACGAAAAAGAAACGCGAAGAGAGGGATTTTTCTGGAAAATTCTTCGGAGACACCTTGCGCCGCCACGGACTTCTCGTGGATCTTCATCTCCGTACCTACAAACACACGCGAAGAGAGAGATTAGGAGAGGAGCGAATACGTTCTGAAACTGAAGACGAAAGGTAACCTCAAACAAACTTAACTTTCTTTTTTTTCGTTTGTGCAGTTGGATCTGGGTTACGATTTAGTGTTAGGGTTCGTCAATTTGGGGCTTTTTAGATTCAGATGAAGAGATCTGGGTTTTAGATGAAGGAACTAGGTTAGGTGTTGAAGATCTCTGGGTTGGGGGATGAATGTTCCGATGAACATTCATCGGAAAACTGGAAAGGATGGTGATTTTGGGGTGGGAGTCGCGGTGGTTTGTGGTGTTTTGTTTGAATGAGGGGAGGACGAGAAGGAAAGAAGAGAGAGTTGAGAGAGACCGAAGGTGAAGAGAGAGAGAGATTTCGGAGAAATAAAATGGCTTGTTTTGGTTTTCTGGGCTAATTTGTCCCTCAGCCGTCAGATGGATGACATGTGGCTTCTGGATAGCCACATGTGTGGCACGAGGACTTTGATCCAGTGCTCATCACCATGTCGTACACCTCGTTCCAGGGGGACATGCAGGCCCTCGGATCTGGCACCAACGATCTGGATCGTTGAATGCACGCGCTTACCCTACACCTGCGCTGCACTAGATCAGGCGTATCTTTATTCCTAATGGGCTCAGTCCATTTGTTATTTGCACTCCCCAGGTTTACTACTCTAACGCAACATACACCCCCCTGCGCTAATAAAAAAAAAAGAAATAAAATTTAATTGATAAAGACTAATTAATTTTTATATGATATTTTTTTTTTTATAATTGTTTAATATTCCTTTTGATAATTCAACATTAATTCTCTCCTTGAACCGACCATACCTATTGGTCGCATTAGGCGAGAGATGGATTGGATCAATTTAATTTAATTTATTAATTCTAAATTAATTCCCTCCTCGACCCGACTAAATCTATTAGTCGCTTTAGACGAGGGACAAAAATATCCAAAAATTAAAACACAGTTAATTTGCTGCCCGCGATGATCGAATCTATCGATCTGAGTAACCAGCAATGCTCATCAATCTGTTAGCTATACTGATTGAATCTATCGATCACCGCATCTAACAGTAACAAATTAAATCAGGGTTGTACGCCCAAACATCTAAAAAACACTAAACTACGTTACTACGGATTTTCATCCATTCACTGCGATTTCCAAACAATTTCAAATACACTTCAAACAATCAATTCAATTCTAAGGCGTACAACCTTGTGCCCGAACTACGTTGACTCTGATCCTCCATAAGGAGGTACGTAGGCACTTGGAAACAAGGCGAGTCCCCCTCCCTAAAATCTCAATTTTTCCCCTATTCAATTCTTTAGCCATAAACCTTTATCTTTGAATGTTAGCCTTTAGGAAAGGGTTGAGGGTGCCTAACACCTTCCCTCGACCTGAATATAGTATCTTACCCCGATCTCTAAACTGCGTAGGGTTTCCTATTCGCCCTTCAGAATAGGTGGCGACTCTCTAAAGCTAAATTTTTAGGCAGGTTGCTACAGCTGGCGACTCTGCTGGGGATAACACTTAATGGTGAATACTATGCTCCTATAGGTTTTAGGTTTTGGCAGGGTTTAGGTTTGACAACTTTTTAGGGTTTGGCTAATTCGCCTTTTTTAGGGTTTGTAATTATTTTTTTTTATTTTTTTAAAAAAATTTGTTTATTTGTTTTTTATCTAAAAAAATATTTAATTGTTTATAATATGTTTATATTTAATTGTTTATGTTAATATATTTATATTTAATTGCCTAATTGTCATATTTTTATATGCACTGCTGACATATTATGTAATGTTAAAACCCTAAGTGTGGGAGTTAACTTTGAGATCAATAGGGGAGTATGAATCGCCTACGAGTCTCATTGATAACTCCACTCGGAGTGGGTTGAGTATTCGGAAATGTCCAAAACGAGGCTTGACTTTGTTGAGGGCTGGACTGGATACTTGGCTGATCTCTCCGAGAACCTACCCCAAAAATTCGAACCTCATGGATAAAATGAGTTATTCTAAAATCCGAAGAGACAAAAAAAGTCTCGGAGGTTACGAACGACCCCATGAGACCTTCTAGAACCCCCCTATAAAAAGGTTGGCTCCCAAGAGCCGCCACGTCGGACCTATGAACTTATGTGATTATGTGCTATATGTATATATATGTGTTGATCATTTTTTTATTATTTCTTTTTCCATTCATCATACATCAGGGGCATTCTTGCATCATATCTTATTCAAAAAAAGAAGGAAAAAAGGATATCATACGCATCATGCATGGCATACACATCATTTTCATGACATTAAGAGAAGATTCCTCTTCTATCTCCAGACCAAGGAACCATTGGGAAGGATAACCTAACATCCCGACCATACTATCAAACAAGATTTCAGCAGAAGAAATCAATGGATCAGTTGGAACAGAATCAAGCCGCCCTTCGTGAGGAAGTGGATCAACTAAAGGTTAGCGTGGAAGAGGTTAAAGGAGGTATGGCTCAGATGCTAGAATTCATGAAGGCCCTCCTAGACAAACAAGACAAAGCAAAAGAGGTTCAGTCTGGGGATGCCCTGGTTCAGGATGAGATCCCTAATGACGAAAACCCGCTGCTAGGGTTTGTTTCAGGCTTTGGCCCCGCTAAGGACAAATCTCAGGCCCGATCTGTCAGGAGAACTATTCAGTTCCAAGAGAAAGGAGAGACCTCCCAAGAAGGATTTGTCCCCACTCCACAAACGAAAGGGACAACCCGCACAGTGCGCATTCCTGCTAGCAATGTCCCTAAGGACGATGATTACCTGGATCTACAATACGGAGTGCAAGAGGTGGACAACTCAGACCAAGTACCTCAAACACAACAGTCTATTCCTAACTCTAGGGAAGACTCCAAGGGTAGTGAACAAATCAAGGCACTGGAGGAGAGACTAAAAGTGATAGAAGGATACGATGTCTTTGATGTGGATGCCTTCGAAATGAGTTTGGTCTCAGACTTGACTATCCCTCGCAAATTCAAGATTCCCGACTTCGAGAAATACAAAGGACTCACATGTCCGAGGAATCACTTGCGCATGTATGTGCGAAAAATGGCTGCTTATGCTCACGATCAAAAACTGATGATACACTTCTTTCAAGAAAGTTTGAGCGGAGCGTCTATTGACTGGTACATGCAACTAGAGAAGTCTTCTGTCCGAAGCTGGAATGATCTGGCCAACACCTTCTTAAAGCATTACAAGTACAACCTGGACATGGCACCCGATCGGATGCAATTACAAAACATGTTACATAAGAAGGATGAATCATTCAAGGAGTATGCCCAAAGGTGGAGGGAAATGGCTTCTCGAGTCCAACCTCCCCTAAAGGACAAAGAACTGGTGGACATATTTATGAGCACTTTGCAAGGACCATACTACGACAAGATGGTCGGATGCACATCTTCAGGGTTCTCGGACATGGTAGTCATTGGCGAAAGAATTGAAGATGGGATAAAAAATGGGAAGATACAAGGGGCACCCTCAGGTTCCTATCACACAAAAAAGTCATATGACGGAAAAAGGGAACCCAACACTGTTGGAGCGATCCTGGTTAATCAGACACCAGTATTACAACAAAGGGATCAGCAAAAGCACCAGGGTGGCCAACGCACCTGGAGGTCCAAGCCAAAACGATCATTCACCCCGTTGTACATGCCACTGTCTCAAGCTTTGCAACATCTGCTCAGTCAGAACTTGATAACTCTGCTGCCTCCATATTCAGCTCCGACTAACCCCGCTCCCGGGTACAAGCATCATGCTAGGTGCGCTTATCATTCAGATAGTCCTGGTCATGATACAGAGGATTGTGGTCCATTGAAGCACAAGATCCAAGATTTGATTGAAGAAGGGCTCATTGAGTTCGAAGATCCTAGCAAGTCTAACACCATAGGTGGCTAGAAGGAGGATTTCTTAGATCATTAGTTTTGTTTCCATTTGCAATTTCTTTCAGTTTGTTTAAACATTAGTCTTATGACATATGCTATGTACTTTACAACAATCATTAATGCATTGCTTACGTTTGTCTTGATTCATTCCTAGTGTTCTCACTATATTCAAAACTGTGTTTTTACTTGGTTTTCTCCTTTGTGATATTCAACTCTCGATTAAAGTCGTACACCTTTAGAGGGAGAATGACGAAAACGATACCACGATTTCACACACTACGCTTTCGAACAGACCGTGTTGACGATGTACAGGCATTTGTTCAATTCCTAAATAATGGAGATATAAGGATGTTAATCCCTCGTCAACCCCTTTGAGCCTAAAGAAGTAGGAGTTTTCCTTCATATAAAATAAAACCCTTAATATATAACCTGGGGTAGGGTAGCTGCTCAGTTAACTTAATTATTCCAAGTTGTTCCTTTGAACATAATCACCGATGGTTCCCCGTCATCATTAAGTCCGGCAGTCAATGTCCTCAAAGAAAAAGAAAGCAATGCAAAAGCCTGCTGAGTCAAAACCTATTAAGGAGACTTAGGCAAAACTGGGGCATCCCGCTGACTGTAGTTTTAAAACAAACAGTTCAGAAAAAGTTAGGGATAACAAATCCGAAAAAGGTTACTATGTACCTTCGACAAAAGGAAATACTACAAAAAAGGAGAATGACTGCCTCTGCAGATAAACCTTTGGTTTTTGAGCCATCATAAATGTCAATGTCACAATTCCCAAATTCTTTTGGAGACTAAATGCATAGCTAACTGGGCATAGGACTGGAGAACATCACGAAGATGGGGATGGGTACAAATGAACTTTGAGCCTCTATCTTTTGTTTCTTTAAACCGTGAACCAGGCCACGTTACAACCCTTAAAAGTCCTAACTGAAGCATGGTTAGTTCGAAAGCATACAGTTACCAAAGGTATCCCGACTCCTTAAGGTCTACTATAACTCTTGAGTTGATATCACTTAAAAAAAAAAACCTTGTTTTACTCAAAAGATGTTTTCAAACTTTCAAGACAGACGTATGCATTTGCATCTCATTATAAAGTACACTTGTCTATATAGATTTAAATGTTAACATCAGGGAGAAGTTGCATGGGGCATGGCTAATGACTAAAAATCCTGCCGACAGCTTCCAAATAGAAGCTTATAAAAAGAAGAAACATCTCTTACACATGACAGAGATAGCTGGGGTGCACACGGGGCATAACTCGTCATTATCCCATTTACATGGGGCGATCAAATCAAGATCCATGGAATCTCTCAAGGACGCTGGATAGCCCATGGGGCAAGCCCATTACCTGGGGGCACGTTGCAAAGGTCTCTCAGTATCAGATGATGTCAATGCCACTCTCACATCCTTTTCAGGAACATTTATAGGATACTTTTCAATCTGTCCATATAGTCTTCTTTAAGACGTGTTCAAATACTTCTTACCCTTTCTAGGAACCTTTTCCAAACAGTCTTTTGAAGACCCGCCTTCTTATCCTTTCTATTTTCAAACCCTTTCAGACAGTCTTCTCTAAGACATATTCCTTTCCAAGAACCTTTTCTAGGTAGTCTTCTGTAAGACATCTCCTAACTTTCTCAGTTAGTCTTTTAAGACATATTCAAACTTCTCTTGTGCTTTCAAGAACCTTGTCAAACTTTGTTTAAAGTACAGAGTCTTTTCTAAGACAATTCACCGTCCTTTCTGGGGATGATCTTCTTCAAGATGTCTTTTCCTAAGTTTTGTTTAAAACCCCACAAACAGTCTTTATCCTCTATAGGAATCATTTTTGACCATCTGCATAAACATATCCCTTCGAGCTTTGTTTAAAGCGCAGTCTTGTTTAAGACAATTTCCCATTCTTTCCAAGGACCTCTTCAGGTAATCTTATAAAGGACATCATCGCATTCTGAGTACTCAGCAAATCACTATCCGTCAGGCGCTACCGAAACGCGTGACTCACTCTGAAAAGCTTCTGCTTCACATCCAACACTTACAATCAAGAATCCTATTGACTAGGGGCATTCTTTTCCAAGAATTCAAACACTGGGGCAATGCATATCAGGCAAGACATGGTGAAATTCGAGTTCCCTCGAAAGGTCCCTCCTTCAAATCCAGGGGCACATCTCTCAAAATTTCCGATATTCGGGAAGTCACACTGGCATCGTACAAGGAGCATTGTGGCATAATTGATCTTCCCACGCCTGTACTATTTGCATCCCGCAATGTGGGATAAGCATACATGCATAATTCTCATTTATTTTGAGAATCTCATCACATGACACATGCATCATGACATTGCATAAAACTAACACTACCTTTTCAGGTCACTTCATAATCAAAAGGATGTTATCATCCAAAATACAGTGCAAATACGATCGTATCAACGATTCAATCTCAACAGATACAATTCTAATACCTCATTCCAAGTCTTTCTTCAAAGACAATCTAGGAGCAATCAAAGAATTTCTTACCTCTCCAGGTAGTCTTGTCCAAGACAATTATCAACCTTCCCAAGCAGTCTTGTTTAAGACGTATCCTAACCTTTCTAGGCAATCTTGTTCAAGATGTATCCTATCCCTTCCAAGCAGTCTTGTGTAAGACATATCCTGACCTTTTATAGGTAGTTTTGTTTAAAACGTTCCACGACCTTTATAGGAACCTTTCTAGGTAGTTTTGTTTAAAACGTCCCATGCCCTTTATAGGAACCTTTATAGGTAGTTTTGTTTAAAACGTTTCATGTCCTCTATAGGAACCTTTCTAGGTAGTTTTGTTTAAAACATATCGTTCCCTTTATAGGAATCTTTATAGGTAGTTTTGTTTAAAACATATCGTTCCCTTTATAGGAGTCTTTCTAGATAGTTTTGTTTAAAACGTACCGTTCCCCTTTATAGGAACCTCTCTAGGTAAGTCTTGTTTAAGATATCCCGTATCCTATCTAAGAGCCTTTCCAGGTAAATCTTGTTTAAGACATATCCTAAACCTTTCTAGGTAGTTTTGTTTAAAAACATTGCATGACCTCTATAGGAACCTGTCTAGGTAGTTTTATTAAAAATATATTGTGTCCTTTATAGGAATCTTTTTAGATAATTTTGTTTAAAAATATTTCATATCCTTTATAGGAATCTTTTTAGATAGTTTTGTTTAAAACATTTCATATCCTTTATAGGAATCTTTTAGATAGTTTTGTTCAAAACGTTTCATGTCCTTTATAGAAACCTCTCTAGGTTAGTCTTGTTTAAAACATGTCATCTCCCGTCTAAGAGCCTTTCCAGGTCAGTCTTGTTTGACACATATCCAAGCTAACCTTACAGTCTTGTTTAAGACGCTTTATACCTTTTTAAAAAAAAAACCTCTATAGGTAATCGTGTCTAAGATATTCCATACCTCTCTAGGTAATCTTATATAAGATGTTTCATACCTCTCTGGGTAATCTTATTTAAGAAGTTTCAGAGCCTTTATAGGAACTTGTCAAAGTTGTCTTGTTTGAGACGTTTCACATCCTGTTAGGAGCTTTTTCAGGTGATCTTGTTCAAGACATCACACAATCTTTTTAGAAACCTCTCTAGGTAATATTCTTCAAATATTTATCCAGTCTTTTCTAAGACATATTTCAGCCTTCTTAGGTAATCTTGTTTAAGAATGTTCACACCCTTTAAAGGGATCTGTCAAGGACGTCTTGGTTAAGACGTCTCATATCTTTTTTAGGAGCCTTTCTGGGTAACATTACTCAAGAAATTTCATAATCTTTTTAGAAACCTCTCTAGGATAATCTGGTTTAAAACATTTCAGGAGCCTTTCTGGTTTCGTTTAAGACATACTTCAACCTCCTTAGGTAATATTCAAAAAAAACTTCCAGTCTTTTTCTAAAGACATCTCGCACTTCCAAAGAGTTTCCGCATTCAGTCTTCTCTAAGACATTTCTCCACGGAGCTTTGTCTAAAGCCTAATCTCCTTCACATCTGTTGATGATCTATCCTGTTCAGAAACCTCTTTAGGTAGTCTTATGTAAGACATTGCTTTATCTCCTCAAATACAATCCGAACTAGGATTCACAAACATCTCAAAGAGTTTCAACAAATTCAATGGGTGATCATACATACATACTCATTTGCATACATGCAACATTTTCATGCATAAGCATTCATACATGTACATTGTACAAACAGCATGATCATACACATAATGCATATACATTCACAAAAACAATCTTTTACACAACTGATTGCGAGTCCTCGCTATGTAAGTCTCAGGCTTTTAGCAGAACACTTCTTTCCTCACACACCTGAGCACAAGGTAAATTTAGGGGTCTTCCATTATTTAATAACTCTTCGATTCGAAAAGCGTGAGACCTGCGTATTCTCACGCCATTCAATCCAAGATAATTAAATAGGGGCAGCTGTCATACCCCAAAATTTACCCGGTGCAATTCCCGTTCTAAATTACTAAGGGCATTAAAAATTAAGAGCCATAGGGTTTAATATACCTATTATTAAACTCACTCTCTTATAAAAATGCCCGTATAAATAAGTAGAGTGTGAACATCAAATATTCAAGGTCCTTTTCAGTTTGGCCCATTTGTTTCTAGCCATTTACTCATTTTATTACAAATTTTTTCATTTTTTTCTATTAAATA
Organism: Vicia villosa; assembly: GCF_029867415.1. Taxonomy (NCBI): domain Eukaryota; kingdom Viridiplantae; phylum Streptophyta; class Magnoliopsida; order Fabales; family Fabaceae; genus Vicia; species Vicia villosa. The sequence goes on along the minus strand of NC_081183.1, from coordinate 194,946,371 downwards.
ATATTACTATTATTAATAACTATTTTTGGTTATTATTGATAGAATTATTATATAATTCTATTTCTAAAATAATATGAGTTCAATTATATTAAGAATAATCATCCTTATCAGGGTTTTTTTTATCAATATTAGTAGTTAATTAGTTTGTTTTCGCTGATTAATTAATTGACTGATTAGTTAAAGTTAATTGGGGTTATTTTGATTTGGCGTTTTTGTTACCTTTTGGGCCACAAAGCAAAAGCAAATAAAAAAAGAGTCATTGGGCCTGATGGGTCACGCGTGGGTCGGACCGGGTCAAATCCAACCCGGTTCCTGTTCACCCTTCTCCCACATGCGGAAACCCTAGCTACCCCCTCCATTCCCAGCGGCGCCGCCGCTCCCTTCAGCTACAAACCCTAAGACCCTTCAGTTCCACCCAGGCCCAGAGATCCTCGATCAAAACGCAAACCAAAACGGATCAAAATCAAATCTTGATGAGAAAAACGGAATTTGAATCTAATATTAACAAAAACGAAATCAATTCGTATCAACTGTATTGATTCACAATCAGATTACAAGAAAGGAATTCCTAATCGAATCAAATCTGAATCTAACATTGCCTAAACTAACAAACTAACCCTAACTATAAATAAAAACGAAAAAGAAACGCGAAGAGAGGGATTTTTCTGGAAAATTCTTCGGAGACACCTTGCGCCGCCACGGACTTCTCGTGGATCTTCATCTCCGTACCTACAAACACACGCGAAGAGAGAGATTAGGAGAGGAGCGAATACGTTCTGAAACTGAAGACGAAAGGTAACCTCAAACAAACTTAACTTTCTTTTTTTTCGTTTGTGCAGTTGGATCTGGGTTACGATTTAGTGTTAGGGTTCGTCAATTTGGGGCTTTTTAGATTCAGATGAAGAGATATGGGTTTTAGATGAAGGAACTAGGTTAGGTGTTGAAGATCTCTGGGTTGGGGGATGAATGTTCCGATGAACATTCATCGGAAAACTGGAAAGGATGGTGATTTTGGGGTGGGAGTCGCGGTGGTTTGTGGTGTTTTGTTTGAATGAGGGGAGGACGAGAAGGAAAGAAGAGAGAGTTGAGAGAGACCGAAGGTGAAGAGAGAGAGAGATTTCGGAGAAATAAAATGGCTTGTTTTGGTTTTCTGGGCTAATTTGTCCCTCAGCCGTCAGATGGATGACATGTGGCTTCTGGATAGCCACATGTGTGGCACGAGGACTTTGATCCAGTGCTCATCACCATGTCGTACACCTCGTTCCAGGGGGACATGCAGGCCCTCGGATCTGGCACCAACGATCTGGATCGTTGAATGCACGCGCTTACCCTACACCTGCGCTGCACTAGATCAGGCGTATCTTTATTCCTAATGGGCTCAGTCCATTTGTTATTTGCACTCCCTAGGTTTACTACTCTAACGCAACATACACCCCCCTGCGCTAATAAAAAAAAAAGAAATAAAATTTAATTGATAAAGACTAATTAATTTTTATATGATATTTTTTTTTTATAATTGTTTAATATTCCTTTTGATAATTCAACATTAATTCTCTCCTTGAACCGACCATACCTATTGGTCGCATTAGGCGAGAGATGGATTGGATCAATTTAATTTAATTTATTAATTCTAAATTAATTCCCTCCTCGACCCGACTAAATCTATTAGTCGCTTTAGACGAGGGACAAAAATATCCAAAAATTAAAACACAGTTAATTTGCTGCCCGCGATGATCGAATCTATCGATCTGAGTAACCAGCAATGCTCATCAATCTGTTAGCTATACTGATTGAATCTATCGATCACCGCATCTAACAGTAACAAATTAAATCAGGGTTGTACGCCCAAACATCTAAAAAACACTAAACTACGTTACTACGGATTTTCATCCATTCACTGCGATTTCCAAACAATTTCAAATACACTTCAAACAATCAATTCAATTCTAAGGCGTACAACCTTGTGCCCGAACTACGTTGACTCTGATCCTCCATAAGGAGGTACGTAGGCACTTGGAAACAAGGCGAGTCCCCCTCCCTAAAATCTCAATTTTTCCCCTATTCAATTCTTTAGCCATAAACCTTTATCTTTGAATGTTAGCCTTTAGGAAAGGGTTGAGGGTGCCTAACACCTTCCCTCGACCTGAATATAGTATCTTACCCCGATCTCTAAACTGCGTAGGGTTTCCTATTCGCCCTTCAGAATAGGTGGCGACTCTCTAAAGCTAAATTTTTAGGCAGGTTGCTACACAGTGCACAAAACTTTTTTCATGGCTTTCTCTTTTGTGTGAGTATTGTTTGTATTATTTAACGCATCCACATAAGAACAACCAGGTTTAAAAACTGAATCCAGTTTTCCTGTCTTCAAGGGTACCTGCTCCTTACCATATCCTCTCCTATGAGCTCCTTCTACCTGCACATTATGTCTCCTCTGATACCTTGGCAAGTTAACATGGAGTTTCCTAGCTCCTATAAAGATATTATCCAACTTCATGGCAAGGTTTCGTTCATCTTCCACGTCAAAGAAACGAACAAAACCGTAACGACCTCCCATTGCATCTCGCTTTGCCGGAATAAACACCTCATTTATATCACCAAAGGGCCGAAACGTCTCATACATGTTTTTTGCACTTAGGTTATCTGCAAAGGATGAGAAAAAGAAAGAAGATAATCTTCTATTCTCCAGAAAGTTTTCATTCCTGTTGCTATCCTTACTTTCCCATTGTGCTCTAGCATGCCGCCTTCTTCTAAACACTCGATTCCATTGATCTCCTCTTCCTGCCTCCATATTAACTGATAAATCTCTATGAATCACACAGTAAAAGAAAATCCAGTAACACCACACCAAGACCAAGGCCCCTAACCCTAAGGTTAGGAGTTTAAGCCGAAAATCTCAGTACGATGGAACTATATTCTCCCTGTTGGATTCGGTACTCTCGGAAGTAGTTTAGCTCAGGATCTCATTTTCTTTCAGGACCATTGATTCTTAACTTACTTACAAACCACAAGAATACAAGTAACCATTGATAGTGTTTTGTTTCTTTGTGATCTATTACCATCGCACATCTAAATGAATTGTCCCATTCCTTTTATTTTCACATGGATATGACATGATAGCACTAGCAATTGTTTATCAGGAAGTTCATTTTTTGATGTCTAATCTATCGTGACAGATGAGCTGCCACATCATTTTCAACACTTCTTAGACTTCTAAATCAAACTCTTACAACAAGAACATGTCTTATCAATCAAGCCTTGACATCCTTTTTAGCTATTAAGTAATTCATTAGAGAGTGATGAGTATTTAACACCACTTTGGGGCTTATCAAATAAGATCTGAATTTATCAAATGTGAAAACCAAATAACTCCTTTTTATTAGTGGTATAGTTCACTCAAAGCATTCCTTCCTACTTGCCTTTTACAAGTGTTATTGGCCTTTTGCCAGTTTTCTATGCCTTTTGCATAAGAGATTTTTTATACCAACCATCTTGCATTTCGCAAGTTCTCGCTACCTTTTACACGATAGAATCATCTCCCCTTTGCACTTACCTTTTGTAAGTTCCTTCGGTCTTTTGCACGAGGAATCTTATATAAATCCCCTTTGCCTTTTGCAAGTCTCCACTGTCTTTTTCACGGGAAGAATTGTGTTGTTTCCATTTACCTTTTGTATGTTTTCTCTGCCTTTTGCACGAGAAAATTATGTCTCCTCACTTGCATTATACAAGCTCTCTCTGTCTTTTGCACGAGCAAAATTATTTGTATTTGCTCTTTGCACCTTGAATGGAGAAGAAGGAATCTGACGTATGTCTTTCTCCTTTCCATATTATTTGAACACCAGATGTATGCTTGGAAGTTCGATTAATTGCCACACTTCGGAAACTACATCTCTGCCTTGTGCCTAAGAGATATCATGTTGTTCTCTTTCCTTTTGCAAGTATCATCTTCTTTCTGCTTTCCTTTCGCAAATCTTCTCGGCCTTTTACAAGAGAAGTTTCTCAGTACCTTTTGTACGAGAAAATGTCATTCTTTTTCCAGCCACCGCGCTGATGTCATTACAATTCATAGTCCAGCCACCGTGTTGATGTTAGTTTTTTATATCTGGCCACAATGATGGTGATATTCATTTCTTGTTGTCCAACCACCGTGCTGATGTCATTTTCATTTCCAACCACCGAGTTGATGACAGTTGTTGAAGGTGAGATAAGTGTACAAGAAGGGGGTTGAATTGTGTATCTGGTACACTTTTGCTTCTTAGAACAATAACTTCTGAATCTGACCAAGTTCAGATTCTAAGTAAGAGTAAACAGCAGCAGAAAAATTTAAAGCACAAAAGCAATAAGTAAAAGCACACATAAATTATCCTGGCTCTTCTATAACGAGAGTAATCCAGTCCCCTTGTCCCACAAAAGATTTTCACTATAATCAGAACATGATTACAACCTGCTTAGACACACCAGTCCAATACTTCCTTGCTCAATCAAACGTGAATGAGACTCCCTTGCCTAAACACCTAGTTCAGGACTTCCTTCCTCAAACAACCTAGCTTGAGACTTCCTTTCCTAAACACATTAGTTGAGGACTTCCTTGCCCAAGAAACCTAGCTCGAGACTTCCTTGCTCAAACACTCTATATGAGATTTTACAAATTCTAAACAAAATGTTTAGGATTTACAACAATATGTACTTGATATACAATCAGAGGCACAAAGAACACAACAAACACAAAAACCTTGTTGCTTGAGATTTCTAAGATATATAAGTGTAAGAAACCTCAAGTCTATGTGCAATACAACAACTATGTACAAAAGCTTGGTGATCAAATTAGTTCTAGTTCTTTGCTGTAATATCGTGTTGTCTATTGGTGTATCTTCCTTTGAATCTTCAGCTCCTTATATATAGGTAACTAAAGAGGCGTTGAAAGTTAACTTGCACAAGTGTCTTTGCTGAAGAAGCAGTTTCCAAGAGAGAGCCGTTAGGAGTTGGTACAGTTAGGATCTTCAACTTCTGAATAAACTCTTTGTCCATTGTGTCTTTATCAAGTAAGGCGATCATGGGGATGATGAAGTAGACTGAAGAAGTCGTGTCAAACAACCTTGAGCCTTATGCTAGAACCCCTAGTTAACTTTCTCCATAATCTGACAGTTGATAAGAAGGAGTTGCTTTAACGCGTAGTACGGATCATAGACGTAGTACTATGTGTCCAGGTCATCAGAAGATGAGTCAGCAAACATTGAGGTTCCAAGTGTTGACCTTGACCCGATCCTGATCCATCAAAGTCTCAGTCATATCTCCTTCTTTTCATAACCTGTTCAACTGGGTTAGAGCCAAGTTTGTTAAGAGCTTAATGATCATTCACACTTAAACAAATGTTAGTATACCCAATTATTCTGTAAGTACTTTGTCATCATCAAAATCCAAGGAGTATGAACAAATTTTGTTCCAATAGTTGTTATCCCAGTCATCGTACTGACGTTGATCATATTTCGTCTTCAACCACTTAGTTGATAATGATTGGTTGTTATACCAGTTACCGTACTGATGTTGATCATATTTTTTTCATTTCCAGCCACCAAGTTGAAGATGATCAGTTATTATCCTAATCACCGTACTGATGTTCATCATATTTTATTTCCTGCCACCGAGTTGAAGATGATCAGTTGTTACCCCCCCAGTCACTAGGGATGGCAAAAATATCCATACCCGCAGATATCCACGGATAAAATCTGTAACGGATTCGGGATGGATAGTTTAAAATATATCCGCGGATAAAATAAATGGATATTTTAATATCTGTTTATTAATGGATATGGATACAGGTTTAATGTTATCCATACCCGCAGATATCTGTATCCATTAATAAATTATAAAAATTATTTAAATATTATTAGTTTATTATACTCTATCTTTTCATCTTCTAAAAAACTAGAAAACTAGTCTCCTTTATATTCTATACAAATTTTATTAGTCATTTCATATTTAAGCTTCTTCTATACTCCATACCTCACTTCAACAATTCCACTGTCCAACCAATCAGTACCGCTTTTTTCCCGTCCAACCAGTGTCATCCTTTCTACTTCTCTGTCGTCCGCTCTTCTACCATAACTCACAATCACAATATCATTGTTTTTTTGTTAAAAATAAAATGTATGAATATTATGCTTTGGTGAAAATGAAGGAAATTAATGTGATGGAATTTTGTTGTTAAAATAAGAGAGGTTTGTATGAATGTTATGTGATAATAACGTCTCGTGTCTTAAAAACAAGTTAAATATTTTTTCAAAACATAATTTTAGAAAAATAGTATTATCCATGGATATCTGTAATTATCCGTTTAGCGAATATCTGATGAATATGGGGCGGATATGGACATCATATTTATCCAACGGGGCAGACACAAATATCATACTATCCGTCCCCATGGATATCCATTTACATTCCTACCAGTCGCCGTACTTATGTTGATCATATTTTGTTTTCTAGCCACCGAGTTGAAGATAATCTGTTGTTACCCTAGTCACCGTACTGATGTTGATCATATTTTTGTCTCCAACCACTGATTTAAAGATGATTAGTTAATATCCCAGTCGTCGTACTGATGTTCATTATATTTTTGTTTCCAACCACTAATTTGAAGATGATTAGTTGTTGTCAAGTCATCGTACTAATGTTGATCATATTTTTGTCTCCAACCACCGAGTTGATGATGATTAGTTGTTATCCCAATCACCATGTTGATAATTGTTGACCCCAATCACCGTATTGACATTATACAATTTGTTGCCCAACCATTGTGTTGACAATTAGTCATCTTTTAAATCCCCAAAATGTCTTCTCTCCGCCTTTTGCGTGAGAAAAGTAGATCAATTGATCTAACTGGGTAATCAAAGCTTTCATGTTTTCTCGCCTTATAATGTTAAATTTTATGCTTATTGGTTATTATTGCTGAAGGCCATATATTTTGGTTGCTAATGTTATTTGCCTTACATAATAAATTATTTATTAAATTGAGCCTTGTTAATTTTACAACAAGTGGCTCCCACTGTGGGGAAAAGGGGTATTGTTAACAAGGGAGCACCATGGGTAGATGACAAATCGATAAATTGTCTGGAAACAACAACTTTGGGTTGTGACAAATAAAGATGCAAGCAATTTTAATTCAAGAGAAGTGTATTGATGCTTTAAAGGGAGAAGCATTGATGCCTGCAGCGCTTATACAAACACAGAAGACCAAGATGGTGGATAACACCAAGAGTGCCATTATCTTGTGCCTCGAGGATAAAGTTCTAAGAGAAGTTACCAGGGAGAAAATTGTGGTTGCTATATGGGTAAAACTTGAATCATTGCATATGACCACGTCTTTGGCTCACAGGTTGTGTCTAAAACATCAACTCTATTCATTCCAAATGGAAGAGAAAAAAATCCATGATGGAGCAGCTTATAGAATTTCAAAAGATTATTGATGATCTTGAGAATAATGAAGTGAAGATTCTTAATGAGGATAAGGCCTTACTCTTGTTAAGTTCATTATCTAAATCCTTTGATCACTCTAAGGATGCCCTTTTTATGGTAAGGAAGATACTATTACTTTGGATGAAGTTCAGACAATGGTAAAATCCAAAGAACTTTTAGAGGCGAAAAATTTGAAGATTGAAGATAGTTGTGAAGGCTTAAGTGCGTTAAGAGGAGGAGGTGCGCGTAAAGGGATGTCCAAATCAAAGAGGTTTGTCAAATCAAAGGTAAAATGTTTTAATTGTCAAAAAACCGATCACTTTAAAAAGGATTGTCCTAAGAGAAAGGTCAATGATGATTATGTTCATGTTGCAGTTGCCTTGGATAAGGATGGTTATGAGAATTCTGGTGCCCTAGTGGTATGGAGTTTGGAAATTAAAGACAATTAGGTTATTGACTCAAGTTTCTCTTATCACATGTGTCCAAGAATATAATACTTTGAGACTTTGAAGTTGGTGCAAGGTGGAGTAGTTCGCCTTGGTGATAATAAGGCTCTCAAGATTTATGGTATTTGTACGGTCAGACTTAAATTGTTTGATGATTGTGATATTCTTATTCACAACGTGAGGTATGTTCCAGAAATCAAGCGAAATTTGTTATCTATAAGCATGTTTGATGATTTAGACTATTGCTCTAGAGTTGAACGTGGAGTGTTGACATTTTTGCATGTTGTTATTCATTCATCATTAACTTGTGGAGGATTTCATGATAAGAAAAAGCTATGTGATTTGAGGTCATGGCATTATGAATGCATTGAGGTTGTTTCAGAAGTGTATAATAAATTTTGCAGAAAACAAGGGATAAAAATGCATGTGACTGCTGGGTTGTTATTGAGTTTTTGGGGAACAACTGATATCAAAGCATCTTACTTGGTTGGTAGAGAATTTATTCAGAGTAAGAATTGTAAAAACCAATGGATGAACCTATTAGAAACTATAATACGGAAAACTCAGTTTGAGATGGAGTTTCCTACTATTGATACTAGTAGTAGTAGTAGTAGTAAGGGAACAGTTGGAGAGAACTCTGATTATCATTTGACTCATGATAAGGTAAGGAGGGGATTGTAGCATCTCAAAGGGACGATTACGCTAGCCTTGGGAGTTATGCTTTGGATGTGGTTGAAGGGTTGCAAAATACAAAAACAGGGACCTTCAGGGATGCATTTGAAGGCATGTAGAGTCGACGATGGTTGAATAATCATGTTTGTGGGCTTGTTAGATTACCTAGGAAGAAAAAGGTAATTGAAAACAAGTGGATGCAAGTGGCGAGATCAAGATTCAATGGTGTCTTGAATTTGATCAAGGTTATTGATTAAGAGTTTCAATATGGTAGAGAGCAACAAGGGGGTTGATGGTTAAATTGACATCAACACGGTTTAAAGTCAAGGTGGAGATTGCCAAAATTCAGGAAGTCAAAAAGCAGCAAGAATATATGGTTTGGACGGTCCGCTAGTTTCTGGTTTGACCAGTTTAATTTGTAGATTCATTTATTTAGTATTAGAATATTGAATATATATTAATTTAGAAATAGTCTAAATTAATATATAGTATATTATAATATATTTATAATATTTTATTCTTATAATGAATGAGTTGTGTTTTGGGCTTTGTATGTTAGATTTTAGCTATTTTAAATGTTGTCTCTTCAGTGTTCTACAGTGTGATAACTTTAGAACTTTACAGCAAAAGGGAGAAAGGAAGGTTTAAGGTAAAAGGGTTAGACAATACTTCTTGATACCTTGTGATTGAGTGATTCTTATATTGAGAGTTGTAGAGGTTGAGAAACACTTGGGTAAAAAATAAGGTTTGTTCTTGGAAACTCTGAAGGCGAAAGATATTTTCTTGTAACTTATCAGTAGCCTCTTACAGCTTTTCTAATTATAGTGAATTAGAGAGTTGCTATCTCCCTCAGAGTAGATCATTTGATCGAACTGGATAAACAAACCTTTCGTGTTTTCTCGCCTTATTATGTTATAATTTCTGCTTATTGGTTATTATTGCTGAAGGCCATTTATTTTGGTTGCTACTATTCTTTGCCTCACATAATAAATTATTGATGGAATTGAACATTGTTAATTTCCCAACTGTTTTCTTTTACTCTGAGTAAATTTGACTCATCCATGTCATTCATCGCACATCGACTGCTATTTTTCTTCTACTTATCTATGTTGATATGATTATTATCGATTTTGATGATGCTCGTTCCAAAACATTAAACAACAACTCCAAGATTCTTTTCATATGAAAGATATAGGGAATTTGCATTAATTTTAGGGCTTGAGGTTTGTTCTAATTCCAAGGGAAATTTTTTCTATCAACATAAATATACTGAAGGTTTGATTTCTTTGGTGGGTCTAACAATGGATACTCCTATTCAAGTTAATGTTAAATATCATTGTCATGAAGGTGGTCAATTGTCTCATCATTGATTATACTGGAAACTGGTATGTAGACTTAATTATTTGACAATTACTCACCCTGACATTTCCTTTGCAGTCCAGCAGGTGAGTCAATATATGCTCACTCCCCGCTATCTTCACCTAGTTGTGTTACGCCACATCATTTGCTACTTGAAAGGCACATCTACACGTGGCCTATATTTTCCTACTCGATAGCCTCTTACTTTGATTGGTTACTGTGATGTAGATTGGGCTGGTTGTCCCGACACACGAAGATCTCTTATCAGTTGGTGCATGTTTCTTGGTCCAATGATTTCTTGGAAAAGTATAAAGCAGTCCCATGTATCTTAGTCTTCAACAAAATCCGAGTATCGAACTATGTCTACGGATTGTTTTGAAATTACATGACTTTGTGGACTTTTGGTCGAGCTCGATTTTCCTCAACATACATCCACGCCACTCTTTGTTAACAATACTAGTGATATTCAAATTGCTATTAATCCAGTTTTTCATAAACACGCAAAGTATATTGAGGTGGATTGTCATTTAATTCGAGAAGCATTAAACAATCATATTATATCTCTTCCTCATGTCACGTCATAACTTCAACTTGCAGATATTTTTACTAAAGTTGTACCTCATCCTCAATATCAATTTCTCATCCGGAAATTGATACTTCTTAACTAGCCTCATCAATTTGATGGGATGTCAATAATAAGGAATATTTATTGTTGTAATTTTGTCCATACTACAATTTATATTAGTTGTTGAATATATATTAGAATATTTGTATATTAATGTCATTTAATATTTATGATTTATGTACTATATATATGAAGAGTATCATATCAGTCCCGAATTCGCAAAGCGATCTGAAAATAATTTTATTTGACACAAACAAAATCCATGACTAGAACTAGAAAGGAGAGTGACTCCTTTTGTTGCATGAATTTTTTACATTATCATATAAAATTGTGTAATTTGAGCTTCCAACGTTTCTAAAGTAGCAACCTTCATTGCTTTCATATCTATAATCTTGCTGTGTTTCTCCCACTCCACCAACAACCAAATTGTTTTCAACCACCATTTTACCCTTGCCATTCAACACATTTTTCAGAAAGCTCTTTGAAAATCCAGAATCCTCCCTCTTAGCCTTATTCACATCAAATCCTAATGTAACATTTGAAACAGCCACAAAATTGTCATTATCTTGGCCTAGTTGATCAGAATCCAAGTAAAGCGAAAATTTTCTGCTACTGTCATCGACTAAATCTAGACGCGACGATGGAAGTTTAACACGAACAGCATCGTTGAACAATATAGTTTGATTCACTGCTTGTTTGGCACCATTCTTGCTAAATACCATTGAACTATAGTAAGTAAAATCTTGAACAACACTAGTTGTGATATTACCATAAGACGATCTAATCCATCCACTAGACAAAATGGATTTCTTTGCACTAGTCAAGAACGTTCCGTTTAAACCATTAAAATCAGATACTATAGATTCAACCAAAGGTTTGTGAATGTAATTCGCCAGTTCTCCTTCCGTTCTAACGCTATTCGCGTCCAACCAAAGATGTAAATTTGCATCAATATACCAAACATTCAATGCATTAGTCACCTTGAATCCAATCAAATGATTCTTTCCATCTAGTATTTCGCCCAAAAAAGGCGTAATTTCGATATCATATGACGGAAGATCAAATGAACCAATGGCAGTAATTGGTCTCCATAAGAGAGGATTAACCCCTCCAGTGTAGATTACAGTAAAAGGCCAAACTGAACCCACAACTTTACCATCAAGAGTAACTAAAACCTCTCTAAAGGGTCCATTTCCGGGTGAATTAGTTATGTTATTTGCAGAAAGATATTCATTTGGTGGATTACTATACCAAAACTCATCTTTCTCATGAAATGAAACGTAAACCTCTAACACAGCCCTATATGCATTTTGTGGAACACTGAATTCCTTCAAACTAGTATCAGTTGAGTTTTGAATATTGAACCACAACCCATCATTGAGTTGGAGAGTTTTTGAAATGGGTAAGATCAAATCAGCATGAGAATTACTTCTAAATGCTAAAGGATTCAACTTTTTTTTCTCATCATGAGTGTTGACATGAAAAGGGTAAAAGTGAATAGTGATATCAACATGATAAACACCGGTGTAAATTTGGTCAACAACGTTTCTTAAAAAAACAGCTAGGGTTTGATTCTGTTGATGATGTTGATGATTGAATAACAAAGAATGATACCTTGTGATGTCTTTTTCAACTGTCCATACAATTCCAGTGGCTCTTGGTTCAGCAGTACAGCTTCTGAGTAACTCAACACCACCAAGCCAAACACCGAAAATGCGATCAAATTGTCTTCCTTCACATGTTGCTTTCCATTCAAGAACAATTTTGGAAACGTTTTTGGATGAACAATGAGAAGGAGGGGTGTAATTAGCAAAAACTGGGGGTTTTCCATATGTGTGAGCAAAATCGTGATGAAGAATATGGTATGAACAAGGTTTTGTTTTTGGGAGTTCAATAGGTTTTGCTACCTCAAAGTATTTGGTTGTTGGTTGTGGCGTATGAGAATCTTGTGAGATTGTGGATTGTGAAAGAAAGTCTGAATTTAGTTGTTTGATTTTGTATAAATTTGATGCAGAAACTGGATGGTGAAGAAAGGAGAGAAAGAAGAAGAGGAAGAGAAAGGTTAAGAAATTGTGATCCATTGGAGAAGAAAGTTATGGAATTTTTGGAAGTGAGGATAGAAAAATATAAGCAAGTTAGATGAAAAGTTCATGTATTTAGTTCAAAATTATAATAAGATACATCAAGCCAATGTTAATGGAAAAATCTTAAGAAAGGAATGTTAATATCATTTCTTTACTAACAATTATGAAATTTATGTATACACATTCTATCAATACTATCAAATAGATGAGACTAACATAAATATTATTGAGATATATTTAGTAAAAGATATTTTAGAAAAATAATTGTTACGATGTATTTTTACATATTTGTTTAGTTGTTTCCTAATTTTCAGATCTCTAAAGATATGATATTAGATGTACTGGTATTATAAATATGATTACCTGTGATTGATAACAAACAAACCAATTTACCAATTCTTCAAATATTTCATATTTTTAGATATTGTATTTTAAGAATAATAAATAATAAATAATTTTTATTTTAAGAATATTTTAATATTTAATTTGAATAATTTATCAACTTTCTTAAAATACTTTTAAAAAATTCATAAAATATAATTTATGAGTTCTCTAAAATCTAATCAAATAAGTAGAATTAAAAAAGAGTTAAAAGGTGTGCACTGACGGTGTAAAATGGTTTTACACTGTCATTCAATAGGGAGTTATGAATGTGCCATGTCATTAAAATATTTTTTAAATAAAAGAATATTTTAATTAGATGCATGGTGGTGATTGGTTGACAGTGTAAAAATATTTTACACTGTTAGTGCATGACCCATTTTCTCATTAAAAAATTATGTTGAAAAGAATTTTGAAATATTTAGTTATATATTTTTAATTCACTTTAATATTTCAGAATATTAAAAAATTAAAAATACATTAATAATTAGCATATACGAAAAATATTATCTTAATAATGTGAAACATTTCATTTCTTTTCCAGAGACTAACAATCGTTTATACTTTATACAATATTTCTTTCGTTTTAGAAATAAATAATTAAAAAAATATTAATATAGTTTGTTTATTTTAATCTATTATTAAATTTTTCTATATGTATCTTTAAATCTAATTACTATTTTATTGAATTATTATCATAAAATATTTTTTTATGTTTATTAAATAATATATGTATTTGGTCTATATTATAGACCAAATACATCAATTATTCAATAAATTTAAAATAAAATATTTGATTATAATATTGATAAAAATATTATTTAGATCATTTTGAATTATATGTATTTTCTATATATAATAAATGATTTTTAAAAATGAAACATTATATAAAAAGAATGTTATAACATTTTTTTTTACATTTTTTATTCAAAAATAAATTTAGCTTAGTTGTGTCTCAGACTCAAATCTCAAAACATATACATATATTATCTAAAGCACATAATCTTTCGAGATTCATAGAATGTTATATATAACACACACTCTCTCTTTCTCTCTCTCTATCTCTCTCTCTCTCTCTCTCTCTCTCTCTCTCTCTCTCTCTCTCTCTATATATATATATATATATATATATATATATATATATATATATATATATATATGTAAAATCTCATAAAGAGGTTCACATATCACTACTCGTCAAATAGATACTTAGAGATTACATGTAAAACAAGTCCTTACATAGACAATAAAAATTGAATCAACAAAATTTTTAAAAAAATGAGAAATACTTACCAAGTGAATCAATCTTCATGATCATAAGTTTCACCTCTTGAATATTGGAAAAATGGTTTCTAACATTATTCTCTTATAAAACAAACTTCGTATTTAATGTGCTAGATCGACTATACGGCCTAATAAGAACGACTAAATCCGAAGGTCTAATATAAATATTCACTTGTTCGAAGTTGGCGAACAAGTAGACCCTTGTTAAGGTGTCACACACAAGAGCCACATTCCAAGCTCACGTCACTTGTTGGAGTCGATCCAATGGTCGTTTGTGTTCCACGTCGCACTCCCCGAGAGAAGTTCTAATTGTCGCCTATATATTAGTGTTATTTTGCATCACACCAAAGTATGATTCATTCTATTCTTACAAGTTTCATCTCTCTGACCTCACTGACTTGGATTATATCCTTGCAGATACACCATTTCTTCATTTACCAGAGACGTTCACCGTCGTGTTGGAGAGTTTCCACGATAGCCTACATAAGTACATCATCAATCTCACATTCCACATTAGAATAGTGGCGTTGTGTGTGGTATTTCTTTCTTGATTATCACCAAATTCCATGTTGGATCCCTTTGGTTTTCTCTAATGCGCCTCTACAACCATTTATGTTAACTGATTCAATCACTTTGAATTTTTATGTTGCTTATATGCATGAAGCAACTCGGTTAGTCGTTCATTGCAACGTCCTTCCTGCAACCGACGCCACTACACCAGATCTCCTCTCCACTCATGAATAAAACCCCCCATTGGGATAGGCGGATGATTCTAGTGACCTCCCAAACTGTCTCTTCTCATCTCTTTGTAGGCCAGTCAGGGAACTTTCCAAATTTTCCTATCATTCCAACCTTTTCAAAAAAAAATACCATGTAATACATTCGCTCTCTCTCCATCATCAACGAGAAGCACTCCCAATTCCTCCTCATCTCCTCGATTATAGAGGGGTTTCCCGCCTAAAATAACCACTCAGGAAAGCCACAAAGAGACATGACGCAATATCGAAAACTAAATTCAAATAAGTGAATTCAAAGGACGAGAGATCCATTTTGGGGTTCATAAATATAGAAAAGGTGTGTGGTATCCCCAAAGACTTGTTTCTATTGATAATATTTGTAATGAGCGGCATCAAGAACAAATTAAAACTATGAGAAAGATTCAGTTTCTTGAACAAACATAAGAAAACCCTTCAACTTTATGAAAGAGAGAGAAGATGAAAGAAGAAGAAGAAAATCAGGATTGGTTATAACTATTTTACATTCACTTTCTCAATTAGAGTAAAAAAATTACAACTGAATAACAACAACCAGTGCTCTCTTAACAATCTATGAGAAACAGTCTATTTATACACTACTAAGTTAACTTAAGCAATTGGGTTAGACTGGACCAACTTGACATGCTTATAACTTAGCATATTTCGACAACTGCAAACATAAGAAAACCCTTCAATTTTATGAAAGACAGAGAAGATGAAAGAAGAAGAAGAAGAAAATCAGGATTGGTTATAACTATTTTACATTCACTTTCTCAATTAGAGTAAAAAAATTACAGTTGAATAACAACAACCAGTGCTCTCTTAACAATCTATGAGAAACAATCTATCTATGCACTACTAAGTTAACTTAAGCAATTGGGTTAGGCTGGACCAACTTGACATGCTTACAACTTAGCATATTTCGACAACTGCATGCTTGAACGAACTTTGACTATAACATGCAAAATTTTGACTTTTGTCGAACCATCCATTATCGAGACTAAAGTTTGATCCAATTACTACAAAAGTAATGGCCAAAATAGCCAATCACAAAGTGTTGAGGATCTTGTTCGACACGGAAAGCTAATATGACATCATGTACGCCGATTTTGTCAAAGTGTCAGGGTTGGAAATGTGGATATTATCGCCTTAGGTAAACATAAATCTTCCTGCCTTCAATGACTCTGTAACACACCCTTAGGGGAGCATAGAGTTGATGTTCACTCTTGGATAAGGAAGATATAAGATGATGGTAGACATTTAGTTCTTGGTGGTTTGATGATATTTTGTCATATTATAGTTTTATAACATTTTTTTAGAATTCTTGTAGTAGTATTTGATATGCAATTTGATTATTGAAAGATGATTTTAACAATATTTGAGACATTGTAGAAAGTTGACAATGGAGACAATAAAAGAATATTTTTGAAGCAAATAAAAGATAATTGGTTTTGCTCAATTCATGGCACGATTAGAAGGAATCGTGACGCAATTTGGTGTTCAATAAAGTGTTGTTATGTTGATTAATGAAGCGATCGCATTGTGATAGGAAGGTACCCTGGCACAATTTGGCGTGTTTTCAACCTATTATAAAGGAAAAAGTCAGTTATGAGAAAGGGTTGTGAATTTTATGGTTCTAAAGGCGGATGCAAGGTTAAAGAGGACACTTTTGTATGTTTCTACCTGATTGAATCCCATATTTCATATGTAATTCATGTATACACTACTACAAAATATGCATGTTGTAACATCTTATTATCTCGACCATATAATCAACTGAAGTAATAACTTTTATTTGTCAAATTATTAATTTCTAAATTAGATTGAAAGGTTATATGTTTAGTGAAAAGTTGGTGAAATAAGCATTTCATTTTCATTCTTTCTTTTCTTTTTCAACCTTTCAAAACACTCTAATCATATTCAAAGAAAGTATTCAGATAACCCCACCCTATGAGTAGGGGTGAAAATAGGCCAGACCGATAACATGGACCTACAGACTAGACTATATAGGCTCAGACCAGACCACACGTTATTTTTAAATAGAAAAGGCCTAGGCTTTTTATAAGCCTATTTAATTAAAAATGCTAGGTCTCAGGCCCTAAAAGAAGTCTTTTAAGCCTATCAGGCCAACCTATTTAAATAAATATGAATTTTTTTTTTATTATCATTATGTTATGTTTTATACTTTGAATTAAAATATATAAATAAAATTTGGTTATCTTTAAGTACTTGTGAAAATCAGATGAAAACATCTAATGAACATTGTTTTTATAAGTTCTCTTAAACAAATAGTCTCCTAGAACTTATGCTAAGAGGTAAGTTAAAATAAGTTGATGCAATAAATTTTTAGTCTCTTGATCTTTTAATTAGTTAGTCTATTTAAACATTATTTTAATTGCTTATATACAAATGTCTAAAACAAATAGACTTTTATATAGGCTAACAAGCTAAGCAGGCATTCGAATAAAGCATTTGACATACTTTCTTCAAATAAAGAATTCAGATACCCACACCCTATGACGGACCATCTGATGTGCTTTCACCATAAAAAACACTCAACGGATTAATTTCTCTTCTCTCTCACCTTCTAGGCTTTCTTTCCTTTAAAATGACATGTTATTTCTTTTCGATCGCAAACAGGTAACACATAAGACTCCACCCAGCGAGCAGTCATCCTAACGCTACAATGCGAATGTAACTTCGTCCACTCAAAAACACAAACAAACTAAAAATATTGAACCGAACTACGACGCTCTGATTCCTAAAAAAAAAAATTCGTATGCATCAGGTCGCAAATCCTAAACGAGTACAATCTTGTAAATATTTCCTTCTTTTCGCCGTATTTTCTTTCTCTCTCTAACCTAAAACCAAGTCAACTTTTATTCTAGTCCCAAGATCAGTTTAACTTTCTGAACCCGGTAACAGCACTGGTACTGAACCTCACCATGTATCATCAACAAACCAGACACGGAGATAATTCGTGGACAGAAGTCAAGCGGAGGAAGCGACAGTCAGGCGGTGGGAGGCATCAATGGGACACTAGCAATGGGGGGAGGAAGTTAGAGAAGAACAGAAAGCAGTTAACAACGTTTTTCTTCACGGAATTCCCAGATGGGTGTGATGCTAGAGAGATGTATACCATCTTCAAGGACTTTGGCGACATTGATGAAGTTTTTATTCCGATGAGAAAGGATAAACGCGGTAAATGGTACGGTTTCGTGAGATTCTTTAATATGGAGGAAGCGAGATTGATGGCAATAAAGTTAGATAACATCTTCATCGGATCAAGGAAAATTCATGCAAATCTTCCGAGATTCGATAGAGAGATAAGAGGGTCAAGGGAGCATGATGTGATGCATCATCGGAATAATCAGGGGCGGAGTGATGAAGATGTTAGACACAATACAAACACCAGGGGAGGAAAACTTGAGCATAAGGCGCGATGGAGTATTAGGGATACCAACAGGAAATCTTACGCTCAAATGGTGGAGGGGAAATATGTGGATGGGCAGCTGCAAGCTAGGAAAATCCCTTTTGTTCATATGGAGTATAATATGGAGGAAGCTGACATGAACCAGTTTCAAAAAGCTTTTGTTGGGGTGGTGGAGAATCCAGGTGCAACATACAACATACAAGAGTATTTCAATATGGAAGGTTATTTTGGAGTGAAGGTAACACCAATGGGGGCAAACTTGTGCTTACTTGAAGAAAGCGAGGAAGGTGAACTGAGTGCTTTGATAGAAGAGGCTTCAGACTGGATTAAGCAATGGTTTTTGGAAATCAGACCTTGGCGCCCTGAGGATGTCGACAATGAAAGGCTCACCTGGCTTAGAGTGTTTGGTCTCCCTTGTCATGCCTGACACCCAAAAGTTTTTGAGTTCATGTCAAAACCAGTTGGGGTTTACATATGTGCTGATGAAGACACAACTAAGCACAAGAACTTGGATGTTGCAAGAATTCTAATCAGGACTAAATACTGTCTGGTATTGAATGAAACCTACAACATTGCAATCAACGACAATGTTTTCTCGATCAAGGTGGTTGAAGATAGTCATGGGCCAATGCGTGTAGCTTTGAATCATAACAATACTATCCACGTACCCAGTGATGGTTCCGATGAAAGTTCTGACGAGGTTGGGAGTGGCTGGGAAAATCAATCGGCGGAGATGGAGTCCTTGAGATCTTTTGTCCAAGAGTCAGTGTTAGAATCCGTTGTACTGGAGAAGGAGAGACGTAAAGGGTTAGAGAAAACATTAAATGATGGTAATGATGTGGTGACGGCTCAGCAGGTGGAGGAAAAGATGTTTCAAAAGGCATTGGAAAGGGAAAAGTGGAAAGCTGACAAAATCAGTGAAGATCTTACAAACAAGACAAATTCAAATTGTAGTAGGCAAGTACAACTTAGTGAGTGGGATGTGGGCCATAGAATTCATGCGGGCCCAAGTGGAGAAAAGGCCTCCTCTGAAGACAATACGGCTTTTTGGGCCAAAAAAAAAATCTACTAAACCATCGACCCAAACATTGAAACACATACAGTCCTGTAGCTTTGACGGTGACCTCAGGAAGGACAAAATCCATCAACAAAAACACAAATACAGATGGGGTAATCATCGTCCGGAAGTATCTAACGCCAACGATTTTGAAATCTCTAAATCATTCTACTCCATTCTCCTTCGCCCAAAATCTGGGGGTTCTTCAGGGGTGGCAAATGCTTCACAATCTTCAGAAGGAACAACAATTTGCAG
The DNA here is from genome assembly GCF_029867415.1 of Vicia villosa. Taxonomy (NCBI): domain Eukaryota; kingdom Viridiplantae; phylum Streptophyta; class Magnoliopsida; order Fabales; family Fabaceae; genus Vicia; species Vicia villosa. The sequence continues at coordinate 194,926,571 of NC_081183.1, read as the reverse complement.
TAACACGCAGGTTGGTAGTGGCGGCTCAAAGAAAGGGAAGGTGGACGAGGTGGCAGATAAGGTGTGGCATGAGCTTACTCAATTGGGAATTTCTGGGGAGGAACGCGATGAAATATATGTTGAAGCTATTAGAGGATTTGAAGTGAGAGATGCAGAAAGGATGAAGGCAAGGAAGGAGAAATCAACAACGGTTAAATGAATATACTATCTTTCAATATCAGAGGGTGCGGCAGTGCTTTAAAGAGAAGGAAACTCAGAAGTATCATTGCTAAGGGCCAGCCAGATGTGATCTTCCTTCAGGAATCTAAAATCCATAACATGTCAGAAAAGTTTGCAGGTAGCCTTTGGGGCAATGAAGATGTTGAGTGGTCGGCAAAAGATGCTATCGGGGCTTCAGGTGGAATCATTATAATGTGGAAGAAAGGGTGTCTTATTCCCTTATTCAGCTTTAGAGTTGAGGGTGTGCTGGGAATTTGCGCTGAACATAAAGGTCAGTTGTTTTATTTCGCTAGTGTCTATTCAGCTTGTTCCATAGTTGGCAAGAGAAAGCTTTGGGCAGATTTGGTTGCGCTAAAAAACAATTTAGATCATGGCTGGTGGTGCGTGGGTGGGGATTTCAATTCCATCAGATGCAGAGGTGAAAGATTAGGTAGAAATTTGAACAGCAGAATTTCTGAGATGAACGAATTCAACGATTTTATAGATTTGTTGGGCCTGGTAGATGTTCCTTTGGTGGGGGTAGATATACTTGGTCTAACAAGGAGGGGAATGCAAAAAGCAGACTGGACAGATTCCTTCTTTCAGAAGGTTTAATTGATGAATGGAAAATTGTGGGTCAGAAGGTGGGTGACATGGACATCTCTGATCATTCTCCAATCTGGTTGATTGTAAATGACAAGAATTGGGGCCCTAAACCCTTTAGGGTTAACAACTGCTGGTTTGAGAATAAAGACTTCAAAAATTTTGTGGAAGAATCGTGGTTCGCACTGGATGTTGTAGGGAGACAAGATTATGTCCTGAAGGAGAAATTCAAATTGCTCAAGAATATCTTAAGAGTCTGGAACAAGGAGAATTTTGGGTGGATTGATCTTAAAATCGAAGAGGCTACGACAAAGATCAACAAGAGGGATCCAGTTCTTGATGGATCAGGTAATAACACAAGTGGAATATTGGAGATTGAGACAAAGAAAGCGAAGGATGACTTATGGAAACATTTGAGCTTAAAGGAAAATATGCTTCGACAAAAATCGAGGCAAAGATGGCTCAAGGAAGGGGATCAAAACACGAGATTCTTCCACCATGCGATTAAAGAGAGGAGGAGAAGAAACAAAATAGTTGCTATTACAACGGATGATGGTGCGGTAGCTGAAGATGTTGAGAGCATAAGAAGCGAAATTCTGAAAACTTTTGCTGGAAGATTCAAGGAGGGTAATGGGGCAAGACCTTCATGGAACGGTTTGACATTCAACACTTTATCAGAAGCGGATAGAGTGTTCTTGGACTCAGATTTTTCTGATGAGGAGATCCGTAAAGCTGTTTGGGACTCAGACGGTGAGAAAAGCCCGGGGCCGGACGGTTTTAATTTCAAATTCATTCAGGAATTTTGGTATTTGTTACAGGAAGATATTCTGAAATTTGTGAAGGAATTTCATAAGTCAGCTATTTTATCTAAAGCCATTACGGCATCTTTCATTGCGCTTGTCCCGAAAACTGCCAATCCCCAAGGTCTAAATGAATACCGCCCAATCTGCTTGGTGAGTTGCCTTTACAAAATAATATCCAAACTGCTAGCCAACAGACTGAAACAGGTTCTTGGTAGTATAATTTCCTCTTCTCAATCCGCGTTTGTACCGGGGAGGCAGATCCTCGATGGAGTTTTATCACTGAATGAAATTATAGATCAAGCTCATAAGGAGAAGAAGGAATGTTTTATATTCAAGGCGGATTTTCAACAAGCTTACGACTGCGTCAATTGGAATTTCTTGAGAAGTTTGTTTGTGAAATTCGGTTTCGGTTATAATTGGTGCAAATGGATGGAGGCGTGCATTTTTAACAGCTCTTTTTCAATCCTCGTCAATGGTTGTCCAACTAAAGATTTTTGGGTGGAGAAGGGGCTAAGACAAGGCGATCCGTTATCGCCGTTTCTTTTCACTCTTGTGGCGGAAGGTCTTGCAGTAATGTTCAAAAAGGCGGCTGAGATAGGGAAGTTTGAAGGATATAGAGTTAACAATGATCTTAGTGTCAGGATGTTACAATTTGCCGACGACACGGTAATCGTGGGAAGTGGCTGCTGGCAAAACCTATGGACTGTGAAGACAATTTTCAGAGGTTTCGAAATGATTTCGGGGCTGAAGGTGAATTTTAGCAAAAGCAAGATATATGGAATGAATCTTCAGGATAGTTTTATGGAAAGTGCATCTCAATTCCTAACATGCTGTAGAGACGAGTTACCTTTCAAGTTCCTTGGCATCATGGTTGGTTCAAACCCAAGAAGATGTGCTTCCTGGAGTGGTGTGGTGAACAGTCTCAAGAAGAAGCTTTCTGTTTGGAAGGCGCGGCTTCTTTCAATTGGCGGAAGAGTAATCCTTCTTAATTCGGTCCTATCGAGCGTCCCTATATATACTATGTCGTTCTTCAAAGCTCCTGTCAAAATCATCAAGGATATAATCTCTATTCAAAGTAGGTTCCTTTGGGGAGGCAACATTGAGAAAAAAAGCATAGCTTGGGTGAGTTGGTATAATATTTGCAAACCCAAAGAGGAGGGTGGTTTGGGGGTCAAACACATCGGTTACTTCAACAAAGCTTTACTTTGCAAGTGGAAATGGAGGATTTTGAAGGAGAGTGGCTCGTTATGGAGTAATATTCTAGAAGCTAGATACGGTAACTTAATCCAGGCTGTTCTGTTGGGTTCGGAAGTTAAACTGAGAAGGAAAGATTCGGCTTGGTGGAAGGATATGTTAACGGTTAGCATAACCAAAACTAACGCTTTTGATTGCTTTGCAGGTAACATAAGTTTCAAATTAGGATGTGGAAAGTTATTTCTGTTCTGGTATAGCAGGTGGCTTGGGGGGGATCCTTTGAAAGTATTGTTTCCTGTTCTGTTTGGTTTATCGCAGAGGCCAGTAGGAAAAGTGAGCAAAATGGGATACTGGCAGGAGGGTGTCTGGAGGTGGGATTTTTTCGTGGACAGCGATGTGCTGCTGGACAGTCCTATTGCGATCACCGAAGCCTTCGAATTAACGGAGTTGCTGGTTTCCATCCACCCTATTCCAGCCAACGATGATGCAGCCTGTTGGTGGCGCAACGGTGATGGAAACTTTTCAGTAAAGAGTGCCTATTCGGTCATTCGAGATCGCGATTTGGAGGTGGTGGACGATAACAAGGTAGTAGCTTTTTTGAACAAGTTCTGGAAATCTCATGTGCCCTCGAAAATCAAAATGTTCGGTTGGCGGGTGCTGCACAATAGATTACCATCCAAAGATCAATTAGTCAAGAGGGGAATTATTAACTATACGCAAGACAAATGGTGCGTGTTATGCATGGAAGAAACAGAAGACCTCAACCACTTGCTTTTCAAATGTGGAGTTTCTTTAAAGGTATGGAGTGGCATATTCTCTTGGCTGGGTTTACAAAATTTGTTGTTACTGGAAGGAGTATTTCACTTAGAACAATTCTGCCAAGTTCTAAAAGGGAGGGTCAAAAAGAAGAAATTGTGCAATATATGGTTGGCAACTGTTTGGACTATTTGGAATACGAGAAACAAAATCATATTCAACGAGGGTGTCCTTGCTTTAGATGATGTTATTACAAACATCAAAGTGTTATCGTGGATTTGGCAAGCGATAGGTTCGTCAGGGGAAAAGATTTCGCCGTTTTATTATTGGTATCAAGCTCCTTTATTTTAGATCGAAGTTGTTTAACCTTAGTAGAGGGTATTTCTGTATCCGGGTTGAGTACCCCTTGTACTCTTATTATTATTAATATATATTGCTTATCAAAAAAAAAAAAAAAAACATTAGAGAACCCACCCTTATATTAGAAGCAGACATTAATAAGGGTGAAATAACTATAAAATGGAGAATTAACGGCATCATACACCTATCATCGGCAGCCACAAGTTAGTTACTTCTACAAACAACTACTACGTTTAATTAAACATACGCAAAATAATATCCGTTTAAAGAACCAACGCTACATACACAGCAATGGCAAAAACGAACCAGTAGCGCTAAACAAAGATGATGAAAATCTGCGCATGCCTTCACACTTCCTCTTACTATTCTTCTTCACTACCATTACCACCATCAACAATTCAACTTCAACAACATCGTTTTCATCATTTTCTTAATTTTCCTTTTCGCTCTCTATCCTCATCCACTCTCTCTCTTCACGCTACACCGCGCGAAATCGAACTTCATCTCTCTTCCTCCAACGACACCGTTTTATCACAAAACCCTACACCGCCGCAATTAGAAGAATCACCTCCTCCAACTCCACTCGTTCTCTCCGGCGAAGATAACAAAACCACTAATAATAAGCTTAAAAAGAAGAAAAATCAAAACGACGATAACAGTACCAACTTCGATGACCGTTTCAAGCTCCGTAACGGAAAAGAGGTTCATACTTTTCAATTTCAATTTCAATTTCATACTATTCAATTTGATTCTTATTGTTTGCTTTTTTTTTTAGGTTTTTGAAGAGAAAGCTTATCTGGTTGGTGTTGAGCGAAAAGGTGATGTGAGTGATTCTTTTGGTATACAAGATTCTTTGAGTGAATTGAAACAGTTAGCTGATACTGCTGGATTGTTGGTTGTTGACTCTACATATCAGAAGTATACCGTTTTTTTATATTCTCTCTTATCCTTCATTTCTATATTTGAATGCTTATCAACTGAAATATGATTGGATATTATACATGCAAAAAATTAGTTGTACTGATAGCTTGTATTGTTGGTGTATAGTTATAGACTCTTCTAGTGTTGTTTATTGTCTTGCAATTGGATTCAACTTTCTTTTAGGCTATCTGGTTTGCATACATTGCTTTGTAATTGTATGTAATTTGCCTTCTTTTCCACTATATTTTTATTTTATTTTTGTGAGTTTGGAAGAATCTGAGAATCTAACTGTGTCCTAATGATGGACCATAGTTGCCAGTTAATATGTCACATTTTTCCTCGGACATGCTGGTGATGATAACAAATTGAAGTTTTCATTAAAGCTGCCGTTGCTTTGCATTACACAATATTGTTCATAGGCCATAACTAGGAATCATATCTTTTTTCTCTTTGAGACATTTGCATTGCTGGATACATATGTCCCAGTTCCCTTTTTTCCTTCTTTTGTTGAGATTTGGGACATCATTTTTTCATTTGACTTAGTTTCAAGTTAATCTAAATGGTACAGGCTTGCTTCTCCAAACCCTAGGACTTACATTGGATCTGGCAAAGTTTCTGAAATTAAGAGTGCAATTAATGCATTGGATGTTGAAACTGTGATATTTGATGATGAACTATCAGCTGGGTAAGTGACCTTTTTTCTGTGTCTCACATTTATGCTGAGCTATCCAACTGCTTACTTCCTGTTAAGACTATTTTTTTCCACACTACTATTTTGTTGTTAACATTTGACTATTTCATTTGCTGAAAGTAGTTTGTATTTGGAACGGACCCTAAAATTTTCAAAAAAAAATAGCATATTGATTTTTTGCTAGCTTTGATTTGAGATAATTGAAACCATAAGAACCAGGTTTCTAAAGAGGTTCAGTTTGAAAATTTGGTTTCCAGATAATTGAGTGTGATGATTTGGAAACTTATGATTTTCAGGAATATTGTTGTGAGGTATAGCTTAGACTATGAAGTATATTTGTGATTATTTTCCTTTATTCTTTTATAGTTCTAGGTTGTTCTACATTGCATTATATTGGTGGTCCACTTCACCAAAAATGAATACTTTGTTATAGTCGCATTGTTGTGTAAGGAATGCCATACTGAATCTCATATAAAATTACTGGTCCCTGCTAATTATAGGCAACTGCGCAACCTGGAAAAGGTTTTTGGTGGTGATGTGAGAGTTTGCGATCGAACTGCTCTCATCCTTGATATATTTAATCAGCGAGCAGCAACACATGAAGCATCTTTACAGGCAATTAAAATTTAAAATCTAGTATCTTTTGTTTTTAATTTAAAATCTAGTATCTTTTGTTTTTAATAGGTTATCACTAATCAGTATCTCAAATAACTATTGATCAATATTTGGTAATGTAATCCATTTCATTGATATATAAATTCAAAAGATGACTTCTCTATGGGGTTTTATTGCTTCACTTATTTCAATATTTATTTTAAACAGAATTAATTGATCATTTTCTGCAAAAAATTCATTACAATTTTTATTTTGTTTTGAAATGTAAGATATTTTAAATTTGGATTGAGTAAAATAATAAAATTTAAAAGTCGAGTATGGAAAAAATGATGTTTTGTATTTATATTTCAATTTAATGGGGCATGTTGCTAAATATTAGCCACTATTTTTGCCAGAGGTACTTATACCCTTAAAAAAGCAAAAGGTATTGATGAAAATCTCCAAATCACACACACATATACATATTTCATGTTATTACCAGAACCATAACTGTGGCAAATAGGAGAAATTTAGACCCCTATTCTGATAATTCTATTTTTTATTTCTAGGTTTCATTAGCACAAATGGAATACCAACTACCTCGTCTAACAAAAATGTGGACTCATCTTGAGCGTCAATCAGGAGGACAGGTGAAGGGAATGGGTGAAAAACAAATAGAAGTGGACAAGCGTATTTTGCGTAACCAAGTAAGCATACAGTAGTATCTGATTATTGTCAAAGTTATCTGTATGGCTACAAAAATCAGCTTCATTTGATTGGTTTAGTATGATGTATGCTAGTGCAATATTGTGCTAGTAACTTACCAGTTTCATACATTATGCACGGGCTTTGACAGATTGGTGTCCTTAAAAAAGAGCTAGAATCTGTTAGGAAACACCGAAAGCAGTATCGTAGTAGGCGTGTCTCAGTACCTGTGCCAGTGATATCTTTGGTTAGTTTTCTAACATTTATATTGAGGCCATTTTTTGGGACAGATATTGCATATGCATTATTGTAATGTATTCCATGTAAGATGATAATATATGTTTATTTGCCATATCATTTTAGGTCGGTTATACGAATGCTGGTAAGAGTACGCTTTTAAATCAATTAACTGGAGCAGATGTTCTTGCCGAGGATAAATTATTTGCAACTTTAGATCCAACTACAAGGAGGGTACAGGTCAGTCAAAATTTTACCTGGATAATTTCATATTTTTACTCGCAACCTATACATTATGTTCATTGTTGAATGCTTTCAAATATTGCAAATGTGCTTCTAATTTGTAATGAAACTCTAATACCAACTTCTATTCTTTTCTTAATAAAGAACCAGTCCAAAAACTTATACCCGCATTTAGCTTACAGCGGGTCATTTCCTATGTTTAGAATGTCCCTTGGCTGTAGGATGTCTAAAATTCGTTGTTAATGATTTTTTTTAAAGTTATCATGCAATAAATTCAGTCTTGTGCGGGTTGAATTATAGGTAATTTTACATTTTGTGCTTTGTTTATTTGCTTTCGTCCAGATGAAGAATGGAAAGGAGTTTCTCCTAACAGACACTGTTGGTTTTATTCAGAAGTTACCTACTACACTAGTAAGAAAGATACCTCTTACAATTTATTTTGCTTTGGGTGTTATACAATTGATATCTCATTTTATTTTTCTGACATGATTTACAATCAAATCAAATTAACATGTTTCCATTAGAACTTGACCCAAATTATGAAGTAATTCCGCAAAATTGTCATTTTTTCTGCTCTCTGTAGGTTGCTGCCTTCAGAGCCACACTCGAGGAAATATCAGAGTCATCACTTCTGGTGCATGTTGTTGATATCAGGTTATATATCAGTAAAAGTTCTGGGAGTCAGTTTATTGGTAGAGAATGAAATTTAGAAGAAATAGACAACTGCTTGTTGACTTACAACATATCTCATCTGTCATCAATTATTTTTTTTGAATTGCAGTCACCCCCTGGTTGAGCAACAGATAAATGCTGTGGACAAAGTTCTATCAGAACTAGATGTATCATCAATACCAAGATTGATGGTTTGGAACAAGGTATTTGGAGAATGATTATTTTGGTCAGATAACTGTTGCAGTTTGTCTTTCAAGTTTTGTAATGAATTCAATTTTGAATTTCTTTATTGATGTATTCCATGAAAAATATAATGATATCCTTGTCAACTCCAATTTATTTGTATTCTTAAGATTATCAGAACCTCAATAACATCATAATGTGGGATGAAGTTGAGCCCACTTATGTGAAGGACTTCAACAATGAAAAGCAGAGTTGCCAAATAATTTATTTAGATTATTCTAGCCAAAAGTATATTCATGTTCTATAAACCAATAGCTTAAGTATGATAAGGAGTTTGATCACTGTCACCCCTCATTCTAAACTGTAAAAGCAAATCAGCTAAAGATAGATGGATCCATGTAATTGTCCTTGTTTCAAATCAGAAGAGATTGTGTGAGAGGATATGTTTTAACAATAAACCACTCACGTGCCTATAGCTTCTAGGGTAGTTGGTTCATGAGGGTAATACGAGTGAATATCTCAAAATGTTTGCCAGTCTGGGATTTTTATGCATTGTTTCTTTTTATAATATCATATCGTATAAGACCATTATTTTATACTGGGTTGTAACCATAATGCTTTAAAATCAATTCCTGGATTATGGACTGCTTTTGGTTCAAAATTGTCTGTCATTTTAATTTTGTTTCAGTTTTTCACAGCAGTGAAATTCTTCTCTTAAAATTAGACTATATGATGTGTTCTTCTCTTAATTTTGGTGTAGTCGCTCTGTTAGTTCTTTAGGAGGACCGAGATCTGTTTTTCCCTTAATTGACAAGTTTTACTGCGCACTTGATGTTAAACTGTTACAACATGAACTCCAGCCTGAACATTCTGGCATGTCTCTTTCTTATGTCAGATTGATAAGGCTAGTGATCCCCAGAAAATCAGACTAGAAGCTGAAAAAAGAGATGATGTTGTATGCATATCTGCTTTAAGTGGCGATGGGTTACAAGAATTCTGTAATGCAGTTCAAGAAAAACTAAAGGTACAAAGTTGAAGCCCGTCTTAATATGTTTAAATGTACTTTTTGTCTTTCCATATCATGTGTTCTATTTGGCAGAACGATTTACATTTACCTGTCAAAATCATGTTATTCTTCAATAGGACTCAATGGTATGGGTGGAAGCTTTGTTACCATTTGAAAATGGGGACCTTCTCAGCACCATACACCAAGTTGGAATGGTTGAGAAAACTGTAAGTAAATACCTTTGTCCATTAATCAATTGCTACCCATTGATCATAGCTTGCAGATTCTACGGTTTAGCATACCATGGTTTTCTTGTTATTGTTGGATTTCCTGACATTTTATCTAATTTGTATATAGGAATATACAGAGCAAGGGACATATATCAAGGCTCATGTGCCCCTACGTTTTGCAAGATTGCTTACACCTATGAGGCAACTGTGTGTATCACGACCTTGACTTTCTTACATGTGTATATAATTTTATTTAACATCAGCTTTTATTATATCAGTCATTTGGTTGGTGTAGAAAATGATTAATGCAGTTTAGCATCAGTTATGTTTGAGGCCATGGGTGAGAAACACTTGGCTTGCAGCATGACAGGTCTCATGTAAAGCTGTACATATGTAAGTAATTATTGAAGTCATAATCAGATTAGAAAGCCCTTGAAAATGTTGACACCTTGAAGGATGGCAATGCAAAGTGTGTTTGCACTTTGCAACCACAACTTATCATACATATTCAGCTCAATGTTTTGTTTTAAACAACATTTAATTACTAACATAACATGTTCCTTAAAATTCCTGAGATATTATTAGATTTTTGCATTCAAATAGGAAATTTAGGACCTATTTGGTGACCAAAATAAGAGTAGGGGTATGATAGCTATATGATTTCATGTTTACAAGTCTTACAAGTCAGTTTTGTTAGACTCAATCACAATAGTAAGATGCTTTCATGCCATTTTTGAATGTCAATTGAGACTCTAAATACCTAAATACACACACCTTCATGCCCAATATTATTGGATTTGCGTGAATATAAATGATGGATGACATGATTGTGGAAACATCCTGATAGCATGTTGTCCAATAGATTTTGGATAGACTCTGATATCATCTTAAAATGTGGATTGAGGCTAACTCATTCTTACAAATCTAATTTGTGAGACTTAAACACACCCCTTCACACCAATGTTTTAAAAAATGAGTTTACACTTGAGAGAGATTTAAAAAATGGTAACTTGAGGATCGTAACAAGGATCAAAATATCTTATTTATATAAAAAATTAATATACATATACATAAAAATTATCATAGATAAAAAAATTAAATTATAATATTAAATAGCTGCTTAACCATTGTGCAATGTATTATTTTTGAAGAGGATTAATTATTATTATTATTATTATTATTATTATTATTATTATTATTTATTTATTTATTTCTCATTTGTTTTTTCCCCCACAAAAATCAAATTATTATATTCTTAATAACCTATGATGTATGTGGCATAAAAGCAAAGAGCCTTTTTTTGGATTTTATATTTTCCAAATTGTTTGATTTTTCAATCTTCTTCACTCATTTATTTATTTATTGATTAAACATTTCTCTGCTTCCAGACTTCATGTTATCTTCTTTGTTTTCTTTAAGAGGCAAATATAATAATATATTAAAAATCTAGCACAAGACATGCTAGTAATTCAAGAGTAACAGTACAGGATAGAACCTGCTATAGACAGACACTAGTTCTAAACTCAGAATACTCCAACTCTAATACATATAGAATCTCACTTCTCACTAGCCAATAATGTCTGTCATGAACAGCATTCCAAGACTAGGAAGCACCCTAAACAACATAATAGCTAGAAAAAAAAACCTCCACAAAGCCCATGGCTGCAGCATGAATTATTTCAGCACTCTAAACTCATCTTCTTTTATTTCTATCGTGTTTGTGCCTCTTTGTTATAGTTCTTTTACTTATGTAAAGTCCATAGAATTGAGCGGTTGCATTTGTTCCCGTCACCCCTTTAAAAGCGACAGATCGGTGACTGTGCTGATTATGTGACAACTCACCAATGCAAAATTTGATTCTAGCCATATGTAATATAATAATAACTTGACCTAGATTCACTCCAACGATTTTACTGATGCAGTCCAATGATTCTATTAAGTTTTTTTAGTTCGATTCACTAGCACGTAGCACGGAAGGTTGGGTTTGAATTGCAAGATTGTCTGATCCTATGAGTCAACTTGCGAGTTGGCATACTGATACAATATTTCACATCCAACACTATTGAATTTGATATGTGGATATAAATGGTGAGTGACCTGATAGCGAAAATATGATAGCAAATGACCAGCAAATTTTGAATAAACTCTTGTCCTATTTTAGAATATGGATTAAGCCTAACGCATTTCCACAAAATCGGTTTGTGCGACTCTTAACACAATCCTCCATGTCTAACATTATTGGGTTTGATGTGTGATTATAAATGATGGATGAGCTAATAGTGAAATCTTGATGATATGTGTTATAGAAGGGCTAAAATCATGGGTGAGAAATTCAGACTCATATTCTAGGTCATTTATGTTATCTACCTGAAATTGAAGACAAGTGGAAAATGACACGTTTCATGAAATGTGACATCTTTAAAGTCAAAAAATTCCGACTTCGAGTATGATAACATTGTACTTTCTTATGTTAGGTGCATAATTCAAAAGGTACATCTAACTTGTTGCAATATTGTTTATGAATATGACTAAAGACAACACAGCACATTGTTTATGAATATGACTAAAGGCAACACAACACAGTCAAATCCACGGGAATTAAGATTTTGTAACATGGGAACATACAAAAAACGTGATATCATAACTTAAATAAGATTAATGTTACCTAATACTTGAGATGAGACCCAATTAATCAGTAAGAATTGCATCTCTTTGATAAAAATTGCGAACAAATGTGTTTGAAATAAGAGATATCAAACAATTTCAAGTAAACAACAAATTGTCATATTTTTTATTATTCTTCTAAATATCTTTATGTTTCTAGGTCTATCTAAGCAAAGACCACCTACTTCCCTTGGAAATACCTATTGTATTACCGGATTATTTGCATGTTTGATTATTAAGAGTTTCACATGAGATGAAATATATAAGTTTGGATTATATGCAAGTTTGATTATTCAGAGTTTTACATGAGATATGATAAGAGTCTTGTATTGAGTGACATATGGTTGCTTATTTGACCATTAAGAATTTTGCTCCTAGAACAAACTTTTCGTAAATTTAATATATCCACATATATGATTAATTATTATATCATATACTTGTTGAGTATTAAGTTTATTCGTATATGAATTTTTTGATAGAACCATTGATTGAATTGAACCCCACAAAGATTGGTTGGTTCTACGACCAAGTCCCAAAACCTGCATGTGGAATGCTACTCATCTGTTGGTGATTTTAGTATCATCAATGTAATTTTGGTAGTAATGTGATTTACTGAAGGCCGATGCAATTATGCGTTAAGCTTGAAACGAGTTAGGATAGTGCGGAGTGCATGCTCGTGGAGCCAAACGTACAATTGAATACGAATAATAGAAACGGGGTTCCAAGGGGCGGAGCCTCTGGCGGGGTGCGGGGCAGCGCCCTGCCGGGGTCCAAGGGGCAGCGCCCCTGGCTGTAAAATTTTCGTTTGAATAGTTGCACCCTTTCCCAACGGGCATAACCGTTTTACCGAACAAGTGCTTCGTTTCCAACCAACATAACTGTTTTACCGAACAGGTGTGTCTGTTCGTTTCTATCATTGGTCTCCTATATAAGGAGTCTTTTGGTCTCGATTTGAAACACGAAATCATATACTTCCTCTACATTCTGATCTGTTCTCCATTGTCAGAAACAGATTGATTCTTCAAGAATTATCCCCGCAAAGATTTCGTGAACCCAGACAAATATAGGGTCGAAATACTTTGTTCGGAAAGTGAACGAACACGATTCTTGAAGATATCCAGGATTATCACACCTCTATCTAACATCATCTTCCTTTCTTATATCTCAAAAAGCAAACACACAAAAACAACAAAATGTTAATCTTCAAACACAACTATCCAACGCGGTTTCTCAACATTGCAAATCAATTCTGCACTATGTTTGATCGAGTCATGGAGCAGGTAAACCAAAACCACTATCAAAACTAAAACACATTGCATCACATGTGGGCCAAAAACACAACATTAGGTGATTTGTTGAAGATACTAGTATGAGTGGTTTGATCCTTTTCTATAGCACACTCACTATATATAGATATGAAACAATCTAATCCAATAGGGACACAGAATAATAGTAATCATGTCTTTCATCAAACTCATTCTTTTTCTAACATTTTTCCTCTCTGTTACATTCTCTCATGCTCATCCTCCAGGCTTCAACTTTGGCTGGGGTGGTCAGCATCATCATGGTGGAATGTCCTTTGGTCTTTCTCCTCAATTCTATCAGTTTTCATGTCCTCAAGCTAATGACATTGTCATGTCAGTCCTCGAGAAGGCCATTGCTAAGGATATCAGAATCGCCGCTTCTCTTCTCCGACTTCACTTCCACGATTGCTTCGTCCAAGTAAACTAATTAGAAACACAATACCAATATATGTTTTAAAATTAGGTCTTTGACCGCAATCTGAATCGCAACATAAAAGTTTTTTTTTATACAATATAAAAATTTGCGACCTCAAAACCGTACAATCATAACAAATGAAATAAACTTTTGTATCTAAAATTTTCTCTTTGATGACAGGGTTGTGACGCGTCGGTTTTGTTGGATGATAGTGCGACGATTGCTAGTGAAAAAAATGGCGGGCCTAATAAAAATTCCCTCCGAGGTTTTCAAGTGATTGATGAGATCAAATCTAAATTGGAGCAAACATGTCCTCATACAGTCTCTTGTGCAGACATTGTTGCACTTGCTGCCAGAGGATCCACTGTCCTTGTAAGAAAAAAACACACATGATTCAAATTGAAATGAACACCTTTTACATTTTTTTTTCTGCATGTTACATAGTACATGCTTAAATAAGTTGATAATCTAAGATGATAACTCAAATTTACAAGCGGTTTGACTCAAAATATATACCTAAAAACGGAAAATAAGACGATTTAACAAGTTAAAACTCGATTTTAACAACCTTGCTTAATTTAAACTTCATATTATTTTGAAACAGAGTGGAGGACCTAATTGGGAGCTACCATTAGGAAGGAGAGACTCAAAAACAGCGAGCCTAAGAGGTTCAAACAAAAACATTCCTCCGCCAAATGCCACGATTGAAGGACTCTTAACATTTTTCAAGCGTCAAGGCCTTGATGAAGTAGACCTTGTCGCCCTCTCAGGTTGAACTTATATAATCTCTAAATTATTGAATATCGAAATTATTTTTTTGTAGTATGTAACGAAGAGTTTTAATGACATTTTCTATTAGTGTTACCTTTTTAACATTTTTTCTTAATGTAGGTGCACATACAATTGGTGTAGCAAAATGTGCAACATTCAAGCAAAGACTATACAACCAAAATGGAAACAACCAACCTGATGAAAATCTGGAAAAAACATTTTACTTTGGTTTGAAAACAATGTGTCCAAAATCAGGTGGTGACAACAACATTTCTCCATTGGACTTTGGTTCTCCAAGAATGTTTGATAACACATATTTCAAACTCTTACTTAGAGGAAAAGGATTACTTAATTCAGATGAAGTGCTTGTCACTGGAAATGTTAGAGAAACTCATGAACTGGTGAAGAAATATGCACAAGATGAGAGTCTCTTCTTTGAGCAATTTGCATTGTCGATGATCAAGTTGGGAAATCTTCGTCCTCTTACTGGATTTAATGGTGAAGTTCGCAAGAATTGTCGTCGAGTTAATTAAGATTAAGAAGCATAATTATATGTTATTATAATTAAGAGTCATTGAGTGTTATGTTGTGTTTTTTTCTTCTTATAATTAACAATGTTACTATATATTTAAGTAAGAAGCACAACTATATGTTATGCATTTTTTAAATGTAGAAGGAGAGTGAGAATTTAGAAGTACTAAACCTATGGTAGTTATGAGAGTTTGAATTGTGTTGCATAACTTAGATAAGCTTGGTGTTGAAAGTGAGTGTTTGTGTTGTTTCTACCTATATTTTCTTTGAATGGAAATGCGTCTCTTCCATAAGCTTATGTTGTTGTTTAAACTTGAAATTTTCCATGCATGTGTAATTTGAGATTGTGTATTGATCATGAAAAACTACTCTACTACTAGGATGATAAATTAAATTAAAACTAATTTTAAGTGATGGTGAGGAAATGCTTAAGTGGACACAACGCATGGGCTTAGGTGGCAAACTAATGATAAATATTTTTAAAACTATTATATTAAAACTATTTTGGTTTAAATATAGTTTTTATCCCCTTAATTTCATCCGTTCATAAATTTTGATCTCCATTCTCTTTAAGTTTTGATATCTTTTTTATATTTTTGGACTAAAATTATTAACTTAAATACCGTCACAAGTAATATGATGGCTTCAATGAAATTGCAAGCAAATCTTTTAAAAAATTTAGTTCTGATTTTAATTTTTTTTCATTTTTAATTTAATTAATGAAATATAAATAATTAATCCATTAGAATGATTTGTACATCACCGTGACATGCCATTCAAAATATGGGACAATTAAAGTTGGATCTCCATGTATCTATTTACACGTCAACTTTGTAACTCCTATTTGGATAGATGCATTCTTAAAGATTGATATTGTCAGATATTTGATCAAATTTTAGTATCATTAAAAGATAGTTTTTTGGTTCGACAAGTCGACAGGATCTTAATATACTGTCAAAATCTATTTACATGCTGTAGTCGAAGGCCTGCAATATTGTAGTCGAAGTATGCTCAAGTATCAGTAGTCGAAATGCTAGAATTGTTAGCATGTCGAATTAGACATGTTTGTTAAGCCTAATTGTTTAAGTTAGCTTGTTCCCAAGTTAACTTGTGTAATGGGTTTGTGTGTAAAAACTTATTAGTTAAATGTGTTAGTTTTATTGTAAATAACATACTAGTCTCTCATATCATTGCACACTGCAAATTTTAACTAGGGTGAGAAAGGTTATTTGCTATTTTGTAACACTTGTAATCTTGTTTCAAAGAGAATGTAAAGAATATCAGTTTATAACCAATTTCATTGTGTTATTCTTGCTTCCCTCTTTTCTACCCATGTGAGTTTCTTGTCAAGAAAAGAAATCTATTTGCTTTGTTCTTGGCATCGATTTCACAAAAAATTGGTGCGATGAGCATGGAGAAGATATTGTCATCAAAGTATGAGATTGGAGAGTTCACCGAAGTGAACGATTTTGATCTATGGTGCTTGAAGATGAAAGCCTTACTAGTTCAGCAGGGTTGTTTAGAAGCGTTGAAGGGACTCACAACCATGAATGTTGCGTTAACGAAGAAGGAGAAAACAACAATGGTAGAGAAAGCCTATATCTCCATCTTATTGAGCCTTGGTGATAAGGTTCTTCGACAGGTCTCGAAGGAGACGACGACGACAAGTTTATGGATAAAACTCAAAAGTTTGTACATGACCAAATCATTGGTAAATCGACTCTACCTGGAGCAAGCTTTATATTAATTCAAGATGAGTGAAGACAAAGTATTGGCTGAGTAGTGGATATGTTTAACAAGCTGATTCTTGATCTTGAAAATATCAATGTCAATATCGATGATGAAGATCAAGCTCTATTGTTGTTGTGTGCTTTGCCCACGTCACATGCTCACTTCAAAGAAACTCTCTGAATGGAAGAGAGTCCCTGACCTTTGAAGAAGTTCAATCAGCCTTATATTCTAAGGACTTGAACGAACGAAAGAAGTATAAGCCATCTTAGATTGGTGAAGATCTGCCAGTTAAGGCGAAATTCACAAAGAGAGATGGCAAGTTCGACAAGAAGAAGGGTAAAAGTCAACAAAAGTTTTATAGTGGTGATGCAATTGGTATTCGATGTTATCACTGTAAGAAGGAGGGTCATACAAGAAATGTGTGCCTTGAACGCCTGAAAAATCATGAAGGTGAGGATAATGGCAACGCTGTCATTGTTCAAGATGATTTTGATACATTTGATGTTCTCGTGTTTTTAAGCAATGACTCAAGTAAATAGTGGATTATGGATTTAGGTTGCACTTGACTCATGACCCGAAACAAAGACTTGTTCTAGAAACTATTTGATCAAGATGGTGGATCTGTATTGCTAGAAAACAATAAAGCTTGTAAGATTGTATGTGTTGGAAATGTGATATTCAAGCTCCATGGTGAGAAAATAAGGATGTTGATTGTAGTCAACTATGTACCTGATTTGAAGAGAAATTTGATTTCTCTGGGTGAATTCGACAAGAAAGGATATGTTTCAAGGAGAGAAAAGTATCCTAAGAGTCATGAAGGGGCCGAAAGAAGTCTTGAGAGGCGTGAAGAAACAAGACTTGTATACTCTTGAGACTGAACTTGTAAGTGGTTCTCTAGATATTGCATCCACGGAACCTTTGTCAAAGATAAAAATTTGGCACATGAGATTGGGCCATGTTAGTGAAAGGGGTTTGGTCGGAGAGGGAAAACAAAATCTGCTCGGTGGAGACATAGTCGAAAAGCTGAAGTTTTGTGAACCCTATGTACTAGAAAAATCTTGCAGAGTGAAGTTCAATAAAGGCCAACAAAGAACACATGGATCTATTGATTACATCCATGCTGGTCTGTGGGGTCCTGCAAGGTGTCGATAAGAAATGGCAAGCAGACCCACATCCGTGGGGCCCACCCGCACCCGAACCCCAGTCAACGGCTGAAAACCTGAGTTGATTGGGTTTGGGTTCAAGTTCGGGTGCCACCTGATATTTCGGATGCCACCTGATATTTCGGGTGCGGGTTTGGATAGCGTGAAACTCACACCTGAAACTCAAAATCACACCCGCTTATATATATATATAATATTATGAAAAGTTGTAGGAAAATTTTAGGAAAAATGTATTTTATGTATTTTGCTGCGGGTTCGGGTGAAAAAACCCGAACCCAACAAGTGTGGGCGTGGGCGTTATTTTGCCACCCGAACAACATTTGGGTTTGGGTTCGGGTGTTGACTTCAGGTGCGGGTTTGAGTAGTGTGAAATCCGCACCCGACCAACCCGTTGTCATTCCTAGTGTTTTATCACATTGAAGAACAAGGTATTTTCTATCCATAGTTGATGATTATTCCATAAAGTTATGGATATTCATCCAGAAGGCTAAGGATGAAACTTTTAAGGATTTCAAAAGTTAGAAGTCCCTAGTCGAAAATCAAACTGGTAGAAAGATAAAGAGGTTGAGAACCAATAATGGCCTTGAATTTTGAAATGAGGCGTTCGACAATTTTTGTGCATCCTATAGTATTGCAAGGCAGAAAATTACTGCATGTACTCCCTAAATAAATGGTTTGGTTGAAAGGTTTAATCGAACTATTTTGGAAGGAGTTAGATGCATGTTAACTTGTGCTAGTTTAAAAAAGTTTTTTTGGGCAGAGGCTGTTTCGATAGCAAAATATCTGATAAACAGATGTCATTCGATTGCGTTAGATATAAAGACACCTGAAAAAGTTTGGTCGGGACATCCACTGATTCTCAATAATCTTAGAGTATTTGGCTGCGTAGCCTATACTCAAATTAGGCAATACAAGGTCGAACCTAGAGCTCTAAGATGCATGTTCATAGGATACCCTGAAGGAGTCAAAGCTTATAGGCTATGGTGCCTAGAGCCAAGTCACATGAGATCTATCACCAATCGAGGTGTAGTTTTTAACGAAGCTGAAATGGATTTCAAGAAAACTGATAAGGTTGGTTGAAGCACAGAAATATCTCAAGAGCTGGAACAGGGAGATATTCCTGTTGAGGTGGAACATGTCGATGTTGAATTGTGTATCCCAGATGAAGTCAAAGAAGAAGCACAAGATGCTAAAGATATTTGGGAATTTAAGGAAACAATCGATGACTATCTGTTGAGTGCCAGAAATTCGTTATTTTTACTATTGTTTTGTGGCACTTGTCGATTCTTTTGTATTATATTCTCTAAATAATTCCCCGCTTTTTGTATAAATATGTATAAATAGGATTTAATTGAGTTTTTATTCATTTATATACCATTTGATAGTTTTCTATTCATTTTGTAGATATCGAGTCGCTTTTGGAGCACGAGCAATAAAGTGCCAAAGACACGGCTTCAAAACGTGCAATTTTGAGCGACGGAACCAACGAATCGTCGAATAAATCTCAAAATCAAATAAAAATAAATCATCAATTTAGTTGATATTCATTCATTATTGGATAGAGCATGGAATAAGCTTTCCAACGCTTCGAACCGGGCGCAAATCGGAGTTACGGTTCTCGAGTTATTGGCGAAACAGTGCAGAACTTTTTGCTGTACTGGTGTGTCTCGCCGGGCGAAAAAAGGGCTCGTCGGGCGAGCCCAACCGACCCAAAAATGTGCCAACTTGCTGTCTGGAGTCGCCGGGCGAACCATTTTAGTCGCCGGGCGAAGTAGTGTCGGCAGAAACGTGTTTTAAGGTAGAAAAATCACATTTTTGGAGGGATGGTTGGAGTTTTAGAGTTCCAATTTCATCCAATAACATTTTTTGAGTGGAATGATGCTAGAAAACACATTGGAGCTATCAAATGGATGATCTGGGTTAAATCCTTCATCAATCGGAGCCGAAAAACTGTGAGATTTTTGGGTTTTTCTTCTTTTCTTCTCTTTGTGGTTTCATTTGTGGGTTTTGTATATATATACTTTGATCTCATGTATATTTGCCACCCATGGCGTTGTATAAAGTTTGCTTTACAATATAAACTTGTTGTTTTTCCTGATTTTTTACATCTTGATGTTTGGGTTATGTTTGGTGGGTTGTTTTGCATCTTGATGTTAGGGGTTTGTGTTGTTGTAGAGATAGACCTCACAAATCTTGATTAGGAGAGATAATCATTAACTTCTTGATTCTAGAGATAGATGAAGAGTTAATGTTCACTTTGTGTTGGTTCGTAATGCTACCAGGTTGTTTGATTGGTGGAGAGATCGTCGATCGAGCATTTTTTAATTTAACACGGTAAGCTACCGTATGTTTGATTGGTGGAGAAATCGTCAACTAAGCATACGATAGAACTCGTGGAGGTGTTTGGATACAAATGCCGACAGCGGGCAACACGTGAATGGTTTGAGGAGTATAGTAGACTGAGCGCAACTGGTCGATAAGTTTAAGTTTGTGAAGAGTAAATTATATGCAATACTTGATAGTTTCTTCTATTTGAAGAATGTATTCTTTTTGTGTTGATATTTACTTTTCCGTTTTTATGTTTCAAACATTTAAACCCAAGCTTATAACCGCATTAACTTTTGAATGGCGTTCTTTCCCTCGAACTGATCCCTGTGGAGACGATAAATTCCCGGATAAATATTTTCGAATCTTTTGTTGCTTGCCGCTTTACTGCTTCAACACTATCCATTTGAAATAGATAGGCCGAGAAGAGTCATCAAGCCACCTCAGAGACTTGAGTATGCAAATCTTATAACTTATGCCTTAATATCTGCAAATGAGGTTCTAAACGAAGAACCTAGAGACTATAAGGAAGTTATGAGGAGTCAAAATAAGATTGAATAGATGATGGCCATGGATGATGAGATGAAATCTCTTCATAATAATAACACTTGGGAGCTGATCGAGAAACCTAAAGGGTCCATGTTAGTCAGTTGTAAGTGGATTTTCAAGGTTAAGGAAGGAATCGAATGAGTGATGCCGAAAAGATACAAGGCAAGATTGGTCGCAAGGGGGTTCACTCATAAAGAAGGTGTTGACTTCAATGATGTATTCTCACCTGTTGTAAAGCATAGATCCATCAAAATATTGTTAGCTATGGATGTGAAGTTCGACCTAGAACTTGCACAGATGGATGTGAAGACTTCTTTTTTGACATTCGAAGAGATAAAAAGCAGTCGAGATTATGCTTACCTCAAGAG
Organism: Vicia villosa; assembly: GCF_029867415.1. Taxonomy (NCBI): domain Eukaryota; kingdom Viridiplantae; phylum Streptophyta; class Magnoliopsida; order Fabales; family Fabaceae; genus Vicia; species Vicia villosa. The sequence goes on along the minus strand of NC_081183.1, from coordinate 194,905,354 downwards.
ACATACCTCAAAAAGATTCACGACAAATTTTGTATGTCGAATTCATATCATATCGTGATATAAACAAATCTTCAGTTCAAGCTAAGTATAAATCAGTGTCCCAATACTGAGGTCAAAAGGTCTTATATGAATATCATCCCATATGCTAACACAGTAGGTTCTTTGATGTATGTTATGGTATGTACTAGACCTGACATAACATATGCAGTAAGTCTTGTAAACAGGTACATGGCGAATCCTGGAAAGGCTTATTAGCAAACATTGAAGTGGATTCTAAGATATATAAATGGGTTTCTGAACAGAGTCCTAATTTATGGTGGAGCTTGTGGTAAATATAGTAAAGCAGTAATCAAATGGTGTGTCGACTCTGATTATGTAGGTTGTATGGATTATAGGAAATCTGGTTTTGGATATTTGTTCACTATATTTGGCACAACAATCAATTGGAAAACAACACTTCGTAAGGTTGTTTCCTTATCAACCACTGAAGCAAAATATATTACCCTCACTGAAGCTGTGAAAGAAGCATTGTGGCTTGAAGGTTTTGCTAAAGAGCGAAAACTTCAAGCTCGAGCGATCATTGTTAAATGTGATATGTTGCTAAAGAGCGGAAACGTCATGATCTTAGCATGTCGTTGAAGTTTGTTCATATGTTGTAGTTGAAGACTTGCAATGCTGTAGTTGAAGTATCTCAAGTATGCAGTAGTTAAAATGCTAGGATTGTTAGCATGTCGAATCGGGCCAATTTTTTAAGCCCAATTATTTAAGTTAGCTTGTTTCTTAAGTTAGCTTATGTAATGGGTCTATGTGTAAAAGTTCATTAGTTTAGTATGTTAGTTTTCTTATAAATAGCATACTAGTCTCTCATTATTGCACACTACAAATTCTAATTAGGGTGAGAGAGATTATTTGTTATTCTGTAACACTTGTAATCTTATTTCAAAAGAGAAAGTAAAGAATAGCAGTTTATAACCAATATCATTGTGTTTTTATTGCTTCCATCTTTCCTACCCTTGTGGGTTTCTTGCCAAAAAATAAACCTATTATACTTTATTGTTGGCATCGATTTCACAACAGATATCATATTAATGCAAATTTATTTTGAATTGTGGATGATGGTAAAAAAAATATGTGTTTTTAAATGGTTTTTTTGCTTCTTGAAGTTGAAGTTGGGTTACTCAAGGACAATGTCATTTCTAACATCCCATAGGTAAAGTTGGAGTATTTAACTTGCCACCTCCAAGTTGAATATGACACCCCCAATATTTTGATAATTTCCAAACTGTCTATGGACAAATTTAAGTTAAAAATTTGAACGAAATTTTTAGCAATTCATTCAGAGTTTTCGAAAACATACATTTTGAAAATTTTGATGAAAAATACAATAGTTTTTATAAGAAATTTCTGGTAAGAATGCACACAATTCGAAATTGCTACTAAAAAATTTCATGAGTTTTTACCATAAATTTTGAAATTTCTGGTATAAACTCATAAAAATTATGATTTTTATCGGAAAATTTGAAATTTCCTAATATTTTTACAATGGGATACATGTTGAACAACTTTATGGAATTAAGATGAGTCCAAAATATATCTTGAACAATTATTCCATCTTCGCATGTTTGGTACCTAGATATATAATTGTTATCATTTAGAAGTTTCAACAATTTTTGCATTTAAGTTTTATCCCCCTCTTAATGCCTTGTTGTTAAGGACACAAATATTATATACTTACTTGATATTTGAGATATTTGGGTCTTTTACGCTTCAAAGTTGCAAGTATGTTTTTGAGTTGTACCGTATTGGATGTCATGTTTGAAACAATTTTATTCTATTCAGACATAAGGCGACATACAACTGAATGACCGACTAACTTGTCACACAAGTCATTGTTATGTAAACCACAAATTGCATTAAATTTAAATTTATAAATTGGTTGCTAACATTCTTAAATAACATTGTTATGATAAACCACAAATTGCATCAAACTTCCATTTATTGTTTGCCAAAATATATGTTATATGAAATTGCATTAAACTCTTGTATTTTTCATCAAAATTTTCAAAATGTATGTTTTCGGAATATATCCCATACATGTAATTTGAGTGTTCACACATTTGACGAATTCCGTTTTTTCACAAATATGTGTAAATGTAAACCACACATGTCATTGTTATGGAGTATTTTCCGAGATACATCTTCGAGTATATCCCATAAAATATTCGGTCATCCATTTTACACTTATTTTGTGGAAAAACGGTATATTTCTAAAAACCGAGGACATTTTTGACATATCCATATCCTCAAGTGTATGGGAGAACAGCCTCGGAGCAGAAATATGATTCTAATAGGCCCAATCCACTTCTTTTGAATTAGGCCCATCATCTTGCACCTCAACACAATTCAGCCGCTCTCCCTTTGCCCTTGAAAGCAATTCTGTCTGCGCACTGAGCTCAACCTCGCCGGAAAACACAATCGGCGAACGCCGCCGCTAAACATAGTTTCCGGCCAACAAAGTCTAAAACCATGAAGGTCAAAGTTATCTCACGTTCTACAGACGAGTTCACCAGAGAAAGAAGCCAAGACCTTCAGGTAATTCAACTTCTTCATTCTTCTTAACTCAATCAAATTTATCATCTTTTTCGTATTCTAACGTTACCCTTTTGTTTTATAAAGCGTGTGTTCCGTAATTACGACCCCATTCTTCGTCCTCAAGAGAAAGCACTTGAATATCAACGTGCTCTTAATGCAGTCAAGTTGGACAAGGTTAGAAATTTTCCCCCTTTGGTGTTTTTATTGGATTTGTGATATGTTTGTTGGTTTGTTACTGATTTTTTATTTTTTTTGGTGAATTTAGATTTTTGCAAGACCTTTTATTGGAGCAATGGAGGGACATGTTGATGCTGTTTCGTGTATGGCTAAGAACCCTAGTCAGTTGAAAGAGATTTTCTCTGGTTCTATGGATGGAGGTACTTCAGTCTTCTCTTTTTGGATATATAGCTTAATTATGTTTTCATGTAAGCATAAGTTGTTCTCATAAGCTATTCTGGAGAGTTTATGGAAATAAGCTGAAAATAGCTTATGAATGTTGTTAATAAGTTGTTTATCTAAGCTCTCCAATCCAATTTTACTAGTGCTAATATCAGTAGATGAGCTCACATAAGTTAATCCAAACGGGTCCATGATTATGTTGTTTTGTTTAATGGCTTGATTCTATTGTTGTACTTTTGATTTTAGAATGGAAAAGTTTGGTAGAGGATAGGGAGTAAATTGTTTTGCCATGTGATGAATGTTTATTCTTTTGGATTGGTTTAAAAGAATATTTGAAGTGAATTAGAATGGTCATGAATTATGGTAATGGTAATGATGAATTGAGAATGTTTGGAAGAGGGATGGGTTGATACAGTAGAAAGCTTGGTCTGATACCATACCAATATCGGACCCGACCCATGTTTTATTGATGGTTTTTCAGCAGATCTACTAGGACTCTTCTAGCTATTTGTAGCTACCCTTTGGTCACGAACAATACTTTTCTAGAGACGATACGTCGTCTACAATTATACTTTTTTTCCCTGGAAAAGTGTATTAGTTTAACAATTTTCAAAGCATGAGTGAGTTGGATTATGGATTTTAAGTTCAGGAGATAATTAGATTCAGGTGGACCGGGATTCTTTAGAGAAAAGGCGATGGGTTGTCACTACTGCGACTTATCTAACAACCAACCTTTAATCTTTAGCCAATATGTTTTGGTTGTGTATTACTCATTGAACTGACTCAATATTTCCAAACCTCCTTATTAGCGGGCAAGAATGAAGATTATGTTTTCATCATGCTTATTTGACTGTAACCTTTGTTATTTTGAAAATGCACAGTTATTAAAACTAGAATGGTTTCTTTGCATAATTCATCATACATAATAATCAAACCAACCATAAAATGTTTAGAGGTTAAAATCACGAAAGTTCTGTATCTTACGGCATTACTCCTCTTTTAAACCCTGGCCATCTATCTGGCTGCTCATTTTGGTCCTTCATGTTTTTTTCTTCACTTTTCCCTCCTCTATACTAATGAATACATCTTTTCCTTACTTATTTCTCAATCCATTTTAAACCATTATATTCACACTACTCCATATGAGATGAAAGCCTTTAACATTTTCCCTTGTTGTGTTTATTGTGTTTGCAGATATTCGTCTCTGGGATATAGCTGCTAGGTAAAATATGTTTTATCTTTTAATTTCAATTTTAAATGTTTCTGTTTCTATCAGGAATTTAATATCAATTATATGATGTATGGTATGATCTGTGCATCGAACAACATTTGTATGAATTATATACAAGCATGTGTTTGTATCGTTTAATAATTGGGCTGTTGTTGGAGCTGCTTCTTTTTTCTGCCCTTTCTTTTTTAGCATTCATGGACAATCACGGATAGCGTGCAAAGCTAAAAGAAGTTGAAAGTTCCTCTTCTAGATACAAACAAACCTTAGTTTGCTGTATCAAATATGCCTTGAGACTTTCTAATTAGTTCATGGATTTAGGATATATTCGCTTTCTGAAGGATGATCATAAAAAGTTCTTAGTTCTTATATGATGATTAAATTATTTAATAATACATCAAACTTGCATATATTGAGAAGAAAGATATTGGCGAATGCCCTTCGCATCAACTTTTTTAGTTTGACTTTAGGCAATGATGGGAGGGAGGATTTTCATGATTACTGATTGTGAGACCATATTATGATGTATCTAATGTTGTTTTGTTTGAAAATAAAGGCATACTGTTTGTCGGTTCCCTGGTCACCAAGGTGCTGTGCGAGGCCTGACAGCATCTACAGATGGACGCATTCTTGTTTCATGTGGAACTGATTCCACGTAAGTATCAACCATTCCGTATTTTTTACTATAATACTAAACTGACATGCTTATCCACCAGTGTAACTCTTCTAATGTGAACTGGGATTTTGCGTGTTCAGTGTCAGACTTTGGAAAATTCCCGTTGCTTCTTTTGTGGAGTCAAATGCTGCAATTAAAACCGTTGAGGTAGAATTTTGTGCTGGAGGATTTTTTTTGTAAAATTATCTTTTGGATATATTAACTCGCAATTTTGTGAATTTTTTCCTTCTAGCCGGCAAGTGTTCATGTTTGGAAGAATGCATTTTGGTAAGTTACAGGATGCTTATTTATTCCAGGAAGATATTGAAATTTCTTGTATTTTTACGCTTGCCGAATTTGGTTTTCTTTATTTTTTAGCGCTGTTGATCACCAGTGGGACGGTGAGCATTTTGCCACAGGTGGCGCTCAAGTAGATATATGGAACCACAACAGGTTTTGATATCTGTTTCTGAATACTTTTCATATTTATCATCACAGACTGCTTTTGTAGGCTCTTATTTTTTATTTGGTGTTACTTCTTTTCTGTAGGTCTCAACCAGTAAACAGTTTTGTATGGGGATCCGATACAGTGCTTTCTGTCCGCTTTAGTCCGGCAGAACCAAATCTATTAGCAAGCTCAGCTAGGTACATCATGTGATACTGATGTCAAAGATAAAAAAGCCACTGACACCCCCCTTTAAACTTGTTTTTCGATCTTTTTCTTCGTTGCACGTTTGAATTTTTCTGATCTCATTATTATCAATTTTTTGTTTTGTTTTTTCAGTGACAGAAGCATAAATCTGTATGATTTGCGTAAGGCCACCCCATTGAGGAAATTGATAATGATGGTAATGATCTCTTATCAATTATCATTAGTTTAATTTCATCACTGATTTATGTTTTCCCAATTGATTAATTCATACCGTGTTAGTATTTTCTCCATATCTTTTGATCTTTATTGCAAATATATTCATGACTATACTAATTTATATCCAACGTGACAGACCAAAACCAATTCTATAGCTTGGAACCCGATGGAACCCCTTAATTTTACAGTTGTAAGTTTATCTGATTGATTTGATTTACGGTTTTTGTAGTCATATTTCAAAATCAAATTTTTAGTGATATTTCAATTCTTATGGACATATTTCATTGGCATATGCAGGCAAATGAAGATGGTTGCTGCTACAGTTATGATCTCAGGAATTTGGATATAGCCAAATATGTTCATAAAGATCACGTTTCTGCCGTGTAATAATGGATTTTCTTTCAACATTTACTGTATTTTGTACTTCTGCAAATCGCCGTACTAACATTTTTATCATTCGTTCTACAGGATGGATATTGACTACTCACCAACTGGTCGGGAGTTTGTTACCGGATCTTACGATAGAACAGTTAGTCATCTTAGACTTCATTATAATCCTGTCATTTGTTCTTGGTGAATTAGGGTCGTATCTATTAACGGTTTCTCATTTGTAGGTGAGAATCTTCCCTAATACTGCCGGTCACAGCCGAGAGATTTATCATACTAAAAGAATGCAAAGAGTATTCTGTGTCAAGTTCAGCGGTGATGGAAGTTACGTGATTTCGGGAAGTGACGATACTAACCTCAGGCTTTGGAAGGCCAAAGCATCAGAACAACTTGGAGTAGTAAGTTGATTTTGTCGTTGACTCGCGCGCGCGCGTGCACCCACACATATATATATTCCCTTCTTTCGCTGAAAATCACTTGTTTATGATATGATGGCAGATTCTCCCAAGAGAAAAGAAGAAGCATGAATATCACGAGGCGATAAAGAAACGCTACGGACACCTTCCTGAAGTTAAACGTATCTCAAGGCATAGACACTTACCAAGACCAGTATACAAAGCTTCTGCATTGATGCGTGCTATGGCGACTGCTAAGAAAAGAAAGGAAGACAGGAGGAAAGCTCACAGTGCTCCAGGGAGTGTTACAACAAAGCCGTTACGCGTTAAAAGAATTGTCAAAGAAGTTGAGTGAGATTTTTCTGAGACGATGCATGCTGAAAAATGCGATACATATTTATGAAATGGCAAGAGTTTGTATACTGATTTGTTAGGCAGATGAATATGCAGCAGCAGCATTGGTGAAAATCAACTGCTAGTTTTGTGATGCAAGAAATTTTGGTGTATTATTATTGAGTTTAGTGTACTTGATATTTTTCAGTTCAAATTAGTATATGTGATGGAATATGACATTATTGGAGGTCTAAAAAAATCTTCAATTCAATCAAAAGAAAATTTCAATTTTATATTATTTGTACTACTTTCAATTTAATGTCTTCTACTTTGTGTATAGGATAAAAGCAAAAATGAGTGAGTGCAATTCCTCGATTTTTTCTTAGATTCGCAAACTCGAACAAGGTGACTCCGAGTCTGAAATTGATGATTAAATTTTTCTATAAATTTAGTCAATGGTGTGAGGAAGATGCAACATTTTTCTCTCTTCCATGTTGGCTATAAATTAAGCAATGATGAACTTACATAATATTGTAAAATAATAAAGTACTATTATAAATTCTGAGTAAAATATAAATTAAAAAAACAAGATTTAACAATATTAGAACAAGATCTATCCAATCTCCTCATAAACCATTTTGTACACTGAGAACAGTTTGTACAAAATTTATGTGTCTTGAATTCAGCAAATTGAAGTAATGACTGAGGGGCCACTTTGAACCTAAAGTATCTCTTTCTTTGTGTCTATCCATTAAAAGAATCATAAAACCTCAAACATTAATTCATCCCATCTCCTAGCTAGCTGTCTTGTTTCTGATGCTGTTGCTTTTCTTGATACCATTTTTGGATGTTGATGATTTTTTGCTCAATTTGTATTTCATCATTCTTACAATTTTCAAGAACCAGAATGTACTCACAAGCAGCAAACCCAATCCCATTGCCTGCATAACAATCAATTTTCCATTAATATATTTTCACATTCAAAATATAAATTAAAAAAGTAGAATTTTTTTTTATTATTACTACTATTATTATACCTTTATGAGTAATGGATTATTGGAAGTTACTGTTATGTAAGTGATACATGGTCCAATCATCATCCTAGCAAATGTAAATATTGAAGCAAATAGAATCTGCACAATTTTCATAAATATTAGTTCGAAAAATTCATTCATATATAGGACTGATGAATCAAACATATATAGATCAGATACATCAGTTATTCAATAAATCACGTTTCGGAGACTATTTTACTTACATCAGCAGTCAAATTAAGGGCAGTGTCCTTGTAACCAAGTTCCTTTAGAAGTTCTCTCAAATGCAAAAATGGGCTTGACATTTCTGTTACCCAAACTGCCCCTACCATCTCTGAGCCACACTGTTTTCAGTAACATATATAGCAAAACGTTACCACAACTTTATTAAATAATCTCCATTAATTAACACTAAAAATTAATTTAATTACCTTCTGATAGCAAAGACCTGCTAAGAGTCCAACAATGCTTACCAAATGATGGACAGTATTATCCATATTGGTTTTTTCGTCGAATAAACAACAAACTAGATCGTAAATCAGGTACGAAAGGCTCACCGCAAGAACTTGCATCTGAAAAAACAAAATTCAAATCTAAAATTTAATTTCATTAATCACGAATATAACCTTCACAATAAAAATAACAGAATAAAAATTGAATACCTGTTTGTGGGAAGAAGTTGCTGCCATAGGACAAAGTGGACATTTCCAATCTTCGACCGATAAAGTAGCCAATGTTACTGCTAAGATTGCATGAATTGTAGAAACAATTCTGTTGCAGAAATCAAATGAACGTTTTGGAAAGATTTTTCTGACTACAAGAAAAGTTGCGGCCCATGAAAAAACTCCAACAACAATTAACTTTTTAATGTACTCTTCCATTTCTCCAAACTATGAACTGAAAAAATAAGCAATTAAGTTTCAAGGAATTGATATAACTTAAAGAAATTTGAATGAGAGAGAGAGAGTACTATTGTATTTACAATTATGATGAATGTACTATTTCCAAGTTTAGAATAAGTTAGTAACATATATAGAAGAGAGAAAGTTTCTAAATTCTAATAGGTTTCTATCTAGATATAAAGTATGTGTTATTATTATGACAAAAGAGGGTCTTAAAAGGTAATAATAACAAAGTAATATAGTAATGCATGGATGGAAAAATAGGTACCATAAAAAGGTTGCAACCAATGGTGTTGTAGACAAGGGCAGAGAAATGTACTTTTCATTCAATAATGACATATCTACCACGTTAATGATAGGTGTCCTGTTGTGAAAAGACTGCAAGACTAATTGTATTATTAACAACCTTTTTAAGTAATTAATTTATGCTAAAACTAGTAACAAACCCGTGCGAACGCACGGGTTCTGGTACGTGGCGCGCATTTGTTTTAGATATATATTTTTTAATAAAAAATGTTTGGTTACCCGTGATAAATTAATAATTCAAGATATAATTAATAAAAAATATTTTGATCAGTAACTTTATGTCCCGTTAATAATCAATATTTTGATCAATAACTTCATGTCCTGTTAATAATCAATCAATATAATAAGAATGTAAAAATGAAAAACTAAATTATTTAACCGAATGAGTTTATTAAAAAACATATTCTAATTTATATTTGGATTAAAAAAATTGTTCCCAATTATTAAAAAATATATTAAAATTTATTTATTAATTTTAAAATAACTCTTTCCATTAATATTATATTCCCTTTGTCTGAAAATAATTGTCCACCTGAATTAATTTATAAGAGATGTATATATTTTCTCGTATTGAGACACTTAATATTTAAATTAAATTGTAAAAAATGAAAAATATGAAAAGTAGTTAAAATAAATATATAAGTTAAGAAAACAAAATTGTAGTAAAAATATAAATAAAAAAACAAAATTAAAGAATGAAATGAATCATATCATTATATAATGGTTACAGTAGGACCATTAAAATGCTAATTAGAAAACAAACTATTAATGAACAATTAAAATATAACGCCTAGGATCAGTAAGAATATCGTAGTAAAATACTATTATACAACTTATAGGCTAACAGTTAATCCTATAAATATCAATTCATCAAAATGTTATGTATGTCATGAACAATTATCCCTTAAGACATATTTAGATATTTCTAATTTCATTGGTTCTCAGAGAAAAAGCATACCTGAGTCAAGAAATTCAATACGGCCATTACGTAGAAGCCACAGATTTCCAGCATGTACATCTGCATAAAAAGATTCACATGTGAGCAAACTTTCAAACCTGCGGCAATATGACCCTAAGCCCCCATAATTGCTTCCAAAAACAGCTTATGCAGAGCTTATATGAACTTCACTCTTATTTAATTTCAATGACAGGATATCTTATACATAGTTAAAAATCTCAATGACAGAATACCATATACATGGTTAAAAATGAATGTAACATAGTTAAAAACCTCACTGGCAGTTAAAAAAATCCATAAAATAAGCATTATTTTCATATTATATTTGTAGCAAGAGTATTCATGTAGAAGTAAGTATGCCCATATTTCCTGTACCAATGATGTCCAACTTATTTCAGGACTCAAGAACTCCAATAAGATGTTATTGAAAGAGATGTGTACACAATATATACCTGTGTTATAGACGCACTCTCATGTATGATCATTGTACTCACTCTCATGTACACGACCATACACCATTCTTTCCCCTTTGTAATAATTCTTTACACTGCAAATTCAGCGCAACAGTGATCCTTTTCCCTTCATTTTGCAAGTTACAACTCCATCATCATCATCATCGTGTAAAGATATGGTGGATTCTATTCCATTTTTCAGCTTTAAAAAACAGTAAGTAGTAGGCTGTTGAAAAAACATTGTTAAAATCTCTTAATATTGAATGGTAAGGTAGGACAATTAGTTTAAAACTTGCATATGAAACAATGCTAACCTATTATATGCTAACTTGTTAATCAAGTGCACTTCTTCCCCTTATAACATCTATTTCCACATTTCATGCAACATAACCTTATAACATCTTTTTGGGAAACCTGGCACAACTTTCAGTACCAAATTCAAGCTTCAAAAACCAATTAACATAGCCCCGAGCTTTTAATGGCAGACACTTGACTTGTTCGTCAATCATGTGAACTATCGCCTGATGTACGTGTCTTCGTGGACGAATACGGGGTCTCGAATAGATAATTCCAAACACAACACTTGCAAGAGATAACATTGAACCACCAACAAACACTCCAGGAATCATTTTCTCATATTTTCTCTTCTTCTAAATCTCTTTAGTTTCCCTGTTTCAAATATTAAAGAAAGAAATAAAAATAGTGAAACACCTCAAACTACAAATATGGATGTTCTACAATTATCTCCACCTTCATTCACTTAGAAATAGAAAATACTCGCCATCAATCTAAATATGGACAGTATAGAAGAAAAATTCAATTGGTATCTCATATTCTCTCTTCATTTCGATTTAGATCGAGTGACGACATATTTGAAACCTTTTTTATGCACTATAGTTTGTTTTTACTTTGAATAGGAGCCATTGTATAAGTGAAAATGTTATTTTGTATGTGCATCTTACAAATGAGGGACATAAGAGAGTTGTCATAACAGACCGAATGTGGGCAAGGTTGTTGTCCTCAACCCATCAACCCAGTTTTGTGAAACCTCAACATGACAAAGGAGATGCAAAATCAGAATCAATAGAACACAATATCATAAGTAAAAGAAGAGAATTTAAATAACTTGCATTGAGATGATGCAATCAAATTCAGAGCAACTCCTTTGACTTTAAAGCTTGTGAGGAAAAATCTATAGTCTGTTCCTGATAGTGGCAGTGATAACACAAAATAACAAACTTCAACCATCAATATATGTTAATAAGGCTTTTGTTGCATCTTGAACAGAACCTATGAATGTAGACAAAACAGCAAGGTAGATTAATTGTGTTATATGATGGTCTTGCAAACAATTATGCATAAACATAAACAAACATCAAACAGAAAACTGGAGAATTCAAGTCAAAAATCTCTCTACCAATCAATGGAAATATATAACTGTAACAGGGAAATATATGTTCAAAAAATAGAAGAACCGTCGGCCTAGAGAAAGAAAATCAACAATGATATAACTAAATCGAAGCATTACATATAAACATAAAGATGGGTATTTTTCACTAAGTACAAATATACCTAAAATGCTTAGAGAAAGACTCGTTGCATATTATTCACCTTTAAAAAGCCAGTAGAAAATTTCTTAGCTTTCCTTGTCGCCGATGGTATTGTGACTCATGTCTTCTTCCAGTTTGAATGATCCTTCTCTCTCTGCAGCATTTTTTAATTCAACTGACGTGTCACATTCTTTAAATGTTTGGAATCTAATTTTAATTCAACCTCTAATTTTCATCTATTTCCCAAATTCTCACAATTTGAATACCGGGATCAGCCTGTGCTTTGCTTCTCTCAGGCTTCACATAAATTTTAGAGATCCTGACCGGGCCTTTCAATCCTCGGACCATGAAACGCAGCAACGAAAAGCACCGCGTCATTCTTGCTTTTCATCAAACACATGGAGGGAAAACTCAGACATGCCTTAAATCGGTAAACTGAAACACGAAAGTTCACATACAATTTCATCCATTAGTAGCGGAAAATTAAAAAAACATACACGCTACCTTCACGATGATGATCAGGATTGAATGCATCCTTAATACTCCTAAGAGCTGTGAATAGCAAAAGATTAAGGAAACAATTAGTTCAACAATTTCAATTATAATTTGTTTTGAAAAAGCAATGATAGTATGACTAATATTTAGTCGCCGATAAAGGAAAAAAAATCAGAAAATGCATTATGATTCCATCTAACAAAATGCTTACCTATAATGTTCGTCCGCTATTTTTTAGTCGCCTTTTTGCAAATAAATCCAAGCCAAGTTCCCTAGTATCCTCGATATCTCTTGTTCACCTGTTCTTTGAATTTTATTTCCTTGAGATTTGGATTGTTTTATCGACCTTCCCACAAACCCGGTGAGATACAAACATCCTGAAAAACCAAAACTTTAAGATGGATATGTCGTCGCAGTGACCGTACAACAAAAATCACAGCAACATAGAAAACCCTACAAAAATACAACATTGAATATGTCAAATGAAATAAATAACAACAATACATAGTCACATATGGTAGAAGCTTAGAGTTCAGTATGTTACATTAGTAATTAAATCAGTTGCACTGTCTCCAGTCTTCTATGTACACCCAAGACTGTATTGTAATCTTTTTCTTCAGATTCATTTTAATAATAGTTAACTATTCCAGTTCACTATCATTTTCTCTATTATACCATAAACCCAATGGTATCACAAGCTTGATTCAATCATCAATGACCCCCATACAGTTACAATCAACCTTCATTTTTCGCTCCTCTACCATAAACGATAAATCTAATAGCTAACGATCCCCCTAATCACACAGGTTTGATAAGAATAAGTTAATGAACTCACAGAATATTGTGACATAATTCTTCTTTTGGAAAGGTGAAATTTTTAATATTATTAGCCGATGCAGATGCAAAAGCTTGCCTGCAGCCAAAAAAGAAGGGGTCAGACTTATAAGACAACATAAAATAAAATAAATTAAATATTTTAAAAAAATCAACCATAGTTAAACACTTAATCATTCTACACATAACAGCCAATTGATATAGAAAACATACTCTTTTGGATGTGGAGCCATAGCTCGAACAGACTTTTATGGTTTGTAAGTGTTAACATCATTTTACCTGCATGAACAAATTTTGTGTAAGATTAAGTACAAAACACGTACATAAATATTCAAGTGCATATAATCACAATACAAGCAGAGAAAAACAATAAGATATGAAAATTCAACAATAAATTACCATATCTAAAGTCCCACATCTTGATTGTAGAGTCATGAGGATGATTTGGGATATTACTTCATCGGCGGAGTAAGCTCTGTATTGCGTAAGACCTGCTGCCACAATCCCCTATAACATAGTTAAACAATGCACCATGAGATAGTGATACAATGAGAACTATCATGCCTAGAACAATTGGAATAATCAAAACCTTTTCCTTAATAGTGAATCACACAAACAAAACTGACAACATTATCACTGTCAGTTTCAACCAATAGATAGACCAATTAAAATTCCATAAAATGCTCTTACCAGTAAATATCACCAAACCATCGGTTGATACGCACACCCATCCTATGGAAACTTAACACCTTCAACTATTCTTCATCCAAACCTATAGAATTAAAAAGAATAAACTAAACCCTAAATATCAAAAGGCATAAACTAAACCATATAATTACTCCATTTTCTGGATTATTTTCTAACAGAACAATTGGATCTTGAATCGGTTGACCACCGTCAGTAACTACAGGTGGTGTGATAAATCTACCACTTCCCACGAGCGGAAATAATTGGTGACATTCTTCCTTCCATTCAGCATATTTTGCCCTGAAAATACGGATTAAGTTATACAACTAATCGACGATCATTTAGATTGATAGAAGGGGAAACGATTACCTTCGACGCTGCCCTATCTCCTCTCTTTCCTCAAATTTACTCTTAGCATCATAGCAACTGAGCAAATCTGATACAACACTAACATTCATGAAACCCTATTTCATCATCATCTTCCTCATTTTTTACACAATATGTTATCCTGCAAGTCAAAAAAATTCAATTGAGATCAATCTTTTGTGTTGACATCGAGAACCAATTGAAAACAAAAAAATGTACATCAGTAAGATTTGAATCACAACCCCATGATTCACATTTGAAAAGCCTGGAAAATAGCGAATTTGAGCCACCTCAGTCCCACGATTCCCTCAACTTCTGAGTCCACCTTCAATCCCTGATTTCTCTCGAACCTCAATCCTCTGTCACTCCACAGATATCTCTCTCAAACTCCACTCCCTAAAAACTTTATGCCTGCACTATCCTTTGAAGCACTCTACGTTAAATTCAGCATGTATCATTATTATATTAAATCTTAATTAAGTGCACACAAATGAGACAGAAAGAGAGGGTGAGATAGAAATTACCTCTAAATACTTCCTCCAATTTCTAGATGATAAACGGTTTTTCAATAAAACAGAATAAGTATGAAGCTACACCGAAAAAACGTAAATAGTCCAAACCGAGCTTATGAGTTTGAATACACATTCAAATCGGACCTGCACCAGTAAAAAAATTGAATTTGTATCAGTTCGAAAAACTGAAATGAGTAAAAAAATACTCGAGAAAACAACATAAAATGAGAACGTGTTTCAAGAATAGAGAGAGAGAGAGAGAGAGAGAGAGAGGACGGTTGTAGAAAGGCCTGTTAACAAATATCAAACCCTAATTTTTCTGCATATATAAGCATTCAAGACACAGTTCTAAAAAAAACGGACATTGTTCACCATATGCAAACTCCATCACTCTCACATCTGCAGAGAAAAAAATAAAAAATTAAAAACTTCATATCATATTCAATCTTCTTAAAATGACAAAAACAACAACAATAACAGCAAATAAACAAACATTCCGTTTTTATAAAAATGAATCACAAATAAACAATTTTTCAGTATTCAGTATCACCATAGCCTGTTGTTTCGATGAATGCACTGATTGTTCTTTCACATAAGTTACAGAATCGAAATCGAAACTCACCATGGTAGAATACAAAAAGCGATTTCGGTGCTTTCTCCAAAGTCCTGATTTCGTGTTTCTTCTTTTAGGCTAAATAATATTTTTGAAACCCTAATTTCGTGCATCGTTACATAATCAGAAATTGGAGTTTCATCTCAACGATAGAGAAAGAGAATAACAAATAGAGGGGAGATAGAAAGAGGAATAAGGTTTATGGAGAAGATTGAGGAAGAGGGAGATGGAGAAGATTGAGGAAGAGGAAGAACAACCCACCTTCGGTAGAGATAAAGAGAAAAAGGGAGAAAAAGAGAAAAAGTGAGAGAGAGAAAAACGTGAAAGAGAAAAGTGAGACAGAAAGAGAAACGTGAAAGAGAAAAAGTGAGAGAGAAACGTGATTCCATGAGGTAGATTAGGAAGCTTTGCAAATAAGTTGTCCACGTGGAACAACATGGAAGCAGGAGGGCAAATCGGTATTTTCCAGAGCAGTTAACTTTCTTATATTCTAGATAGAAAAATTATTCAAAAATTGATACTATATAGACTTATCTTTAAAACACGACTATTCTTATGCAAAACATATCGATATCTGGACAATCAATATCAATAGAGCAGGGCCGGCCCAAGGGCCAAGCTACTTAAGCTAGGGCTTTAGGCCTAAAAAATTTAGGCCTAAAAAAAATCTCAAATTTTTTCATTTAGTTATAAAAATATATAATGACGTTTGAGTTACATATATTATTGTAGCTTAGTTGCTAAAATATAGGCTTCTTTTCCTTTATGTTTTGGGTTCAACTCTTAGCAACCTCCAAATTTATATTTTAAAATACATTTGAAAGGTCTCACTTTAAAATTTGCTTTAAGCTTCTAAACGGGTATATTTTAAAATACATTTTAAAGGTCTCACTTTAAATTTTGCTTTAAGCCTCTAAACGGGTTGGGCCGGTCCTGCAACAGAGCTAGAGTAATCCAAATTACTAGAAAGAGTCCAAACTTTAATATAGTTAAACTGTGCCTAAATACTAAATATATTCTTATAAAAACAAAGTCAAGCTTAAACCATGTTATATTTATTTTTTATCGCTAAATTGTGACTAATACATACAAAATTTTAGAAAACTTAAGACAATTATGAATATCATTGTCTAATATAAATACCATGTTGTGTCAACAAATGTAATTGTAATTGAATTATTTTATTTTTTTAATTATTAATGACAAGGACCGATCAATATTGTGACAATGCTAGTACATATTAAGGAGGGAAGTCAATGAGAAGGATATGAAGGGTAGGTATGAGTTAGAAAATGAAATATAACTAAGTTTTTATACATTGAGATTTATTTTAGACCTACCATGAAGGTTGTAAGGAAGATGGTCCTACAAGTTTTAAACATATGAGGACTTGCCATTATGTATGTTTAACAGTTTTTACGTGTAGCCTTCAATTTTGGTGAGATTGTGTTGGAAAATAATCCCCACACACTTCACCAAATAAAATAACAAGGGAACACATTAATTTGAGTGGATAAATGATTAGACACTTATTTAGGTTCAAAAAAATATGCACGTTTATAATGGCTCTTGGATGGAATGATTCAAAATTAACTTCTACTTGTAGGAGATGAAATGTGGCTTCTGTTTACGGTGCGGTTTAGACGATTTTGATGCTAAAAATCAACCGAACCGGAAAAAAAATGCGGTTTGGTTTGCTTCGGTTGGTTTTCAAAATTAAAACTAAACTAAATCAAACCAAACTAATGCGGTTTGAGTTGATTCGATTGATTCAATTTTTTACAACAAAAAAAAATATTGAGTCATACAAATACATATAGAGAAAAATATAATTTTGTGTTTAATCGTTTAAACATTACCGTAAAAAAATTTATAATGTCAAAATAAGTTTATGATTTGATACATAAAAATGTGTTGTACAATTTTATCTTAAGTTTAAATAATGATATACATGAAATTACATCAGTAAATAAGTATTATACAAAGAATACGATCAAATATATTTTGTCTAAATAGTATTTATAAATGAATAATATTTTTTTATGATATATAAATTAAAATAAATATTATACAGAAAATATGATAAAATATACACATAATACTAATACTAGTTGATTTTTCTAAAAAAATTTTATATATATATATATATATATATATATATATATATATATATATATATATATATATATATATATATAAATTTATAAGATTTTGTAACATAATGTGGTTTGGTTCGGTTTATAAAATATAAATCGCAAATCAAACTGAATCGCGCGGTTTTGTTAAAAAATAACCCAAAGACATCTGAATTAAATGCAATTTTTGCAATTTCAATTTGGTTCGATTCGATTTTGCAGTTTTCTAATAGGTGGTTGGATTTTGAAAACCCCTATTTCTTATTTTCTTGGATAATTTTCAACTTAACAACTTTCGTATTTTCAACATCTTGACATTATTTATTTCATTCTTCTAAGGGATTACACTTATCTTCATATTAAAATATGATACCGACATCCAATCTAATTTAAAAACACGCACTAATCTTTCTTTAACTTATATATATATATATCATAAAATAAATTTAGTGACACAAAAAACTAAACTGTCGATAAATGTAATATATACATATAATTTTTTTGTTGTCACTGATAATTAAAGAGAGATGTTCAATATCATTTTAATAAATCTATAAAGATTAATGTTCAATATTTTAAAATTTTAAAAAATGTCGGTATTATTTTATTAGATGTGGAGAATTGAGTGTAATTTAACTTTGTTAATTTGAAAAATACTTATGTAGACACAAATATAACATAAGGTTTTACAAACAACAAATTATAAACTTTTTATTAATTAAAAAAGAAATATAATTCTTTTTCTCTTCTTCATAATCACATGATTCCAATCAAATTTAAATTTTTTTATTTTTATTAATATTTCTAATAACAATATTTTAAAAATCGGATCGTTATCAAGCTGGTAAAGGTACTGGATCAACGGTTTTTAAAACAATATCTAAGAATATTAATTTACGTGTATTTTCATGGAACTATTCTCCCTTAGGCTTTCCATGAGTCAAATATTTAATTCTAACAATTTAGAATGTGTTGGAAGTTCACACCTATCTCACATTTTGTTGTTATTATTATTTGCTTTTAATTTTAAATTAACCAAAATATAATCAAATAAGGGAATCTCAACAACAAAAGACATGGGGATTATCGAGGCAATTAGACATATTCTTTGTTTTGCATCAATTTTACAAACAAATTTTATAAATATATTGTCTAGATTGAAGACGTGAAAAATATATTAAAGTTTAAATTTTAAGTTTCTTTACAAAATTTGCATATAAAGTTCTCTGTTTGTGAAACTTCTGAGTTTTAGTGTGCATGAAATTAAGGAGTGGAAGGATTTCTAAAGATTATTCTAATAGAGCAAAAAAGAAAATACACTAGAATAACGAATCTAAGAAATAATAACAATGGAGAACAACAAACTAGTACTACAGGGAAAGACACCGTCGCTGTGAGTTCGATTGAAGTATTCACCTCCACAGTCAGTACGATAGACATACCGTCGATGGTGTAAAGTGTGGAAATATTATCCCCGGCAACAACATAGAGTCATCCTTTGACTCCCACACCAACAATGGCTAGTAATTTTAGGCCTTATATGCCTAGTTTCACGATGCCCTTGAATGGTCACGAACAACCTTACAATATGTCAACGTCGTTTATGACAGGTTTGCATACGAACACGTCGACATTTGCTGACAATGCAATGACTATCCCTTTGCCATTACAAGGTTCGGGATCAGCCGTAAACAATTTTAGTTGAAACACCCAACCCCCTAGGCATGAGATTCTCTTCCCAAGCAATGCCAATGTTCATCACAAATTTTGTTATGGCGTTGAGGCAACAAATGGATGAGAGTAACCATGATATGGTTAATTTAATCACCCGACATATGGGTATCATAATTAACCCTTTGATTCAAAGTATGACTCAAAGTTATCAACAGTTAGCAACACAAATTACACGAATTGTTGATTTTTTTTTGTGCCCCTTAGGTGCAAATTCGATTAACCTTGCAAATCCCAGTGGTTAGGGCGACTCAAAATGAGAGAATAATCCTTGAAGAAAACACGGTAAATCAGGGCCAACAATTTGTACCTCATATCGTCAAAGCACCAAGGCCTAAGGAAGTCGAACGACCACCAATTGTCCTAGTTAATTGAAACCAAGATGTCGACCAAGTGATCCATCAGACACGACAAGATGATTTAGTGGGAGAGAAGAACCTCACAGCCATCGCGAAAGGATAATGACACGAAATGGTGTAAATGTTGGCCTATAGAGGCCGAGCTATGTATCCCCACTGACAGAATACGTGTTACAAACACAACTCCCAATGGGTTGGAAAGTCCCTAAATTCACCAAGTTTGCTGGTGATACTAGTGAGTCCACAGTCGTACATATCGCTTGATATTTGATTGAGGTGGGAGATATTACCAATAATGAGAACCCGAGGTTGAGATATTTTCCCAGTTCTCTCACAAAAATGCTTTTACATGGTTCACCATACTCCATGCATATTGTATTAGTGATTGGACTTGCTTAGAGATACTGTTCCATGAGCAATTTTACACGGGGCAATCCAATATTAGCCTAAAATAATGGGCTAGCGTAAAATGAAAATTCACGGAATATATCGATGATTATCTAAATAGGTTATGACTTCTAAAAGCGAGATGTTTTACCCAAGTGTATGAACATGAGCTGGTCGATATGGCATATGGAGTCCTAGATTATTCTTTTAGAAAGAAATTAGATATCCAATATCTTAAGAATATGGCCCAACTAGCAGACAGATTTCGACAGGTCGAGCGCCTTAAGGATGAGAAGACCAGGGTAAGCAAGAAAAATTAAAAAAGAGTGGCCTACGTCGACATAGACGATAATGACCATGTAAGAAGTAGAGTATAGTTATGTCGAGGAAGGTGAGGTCAATGTAGCTTAATTAAAACCATGGCTCCCTTATGTGT
This sequence comes from Vicia villosa, assembly GCF_029867415.1. NCBI lineage: Eukaryota > Viridiplantae > Streptophyta > Magnoliopsida > Fabales > Fabaceae > Vicia > Vicia villosa. The sequence goes on along the minus strand of NC_081183.1, from coordinate 194,884,740 downwards.
GTAAGGTTCTTACGCCAGCAAATGGGGAAAACCCTGTAGAACCCGACAAACATGATAAATTTCCCAAGAAAATCTATACTTTCGATGTAACCAAGTATGACGAGATTTTTGATCTATCGGTTGCATATGGTAAAATCTTAGTACCACATGGTGCAATGGTGCCACCATTAGAGCAAAGAAAGAACTTAGGTTTTTCGTAAATATCATAATTTTTTGGGGCATAAAACTTCTAATTGTTTCATTTTCAGGGATCTTGTGCATAATGCTTTAAAATATGGTATGTTGAAATTTGATAAAAAGAATATGGCCCCTATGAAGATTGACGTTGATCCACTTTAAATTCAGGAAACTCGCTATGTTGAGCCATTGGAAATTAACATGGTCAAAAAATCTCTGAGGATTTGACATGAATGCTCAAGAAGAGAATGGTGAGAGTAAGATGAATTTTGTTTATCGTGGTGGAAACATGTTTTTGGATCTTTTTGTTTTTGGTGTTTACTAAAAGTTATTTCACCATGGCCTTTGTTAAACTCAACGCTTATTCTATGTTGACAAGAGCTAAGACAGGTCATTCCAAACCTAAAGTGTATCTCTCACATGTGGAACCTACTTTTCTGAAGCAAGCTCTAGATCATCCTGATTGGTATAAAGCTATGCAACTTGAGTATGATGCTCGTTTGGCTAATCAAACTTGGACATTAATACCTCTGCCCCCTTATAGATAACCAGTTGGTTGTCTGGGGATATTTAATGTAAAAGAAAACCATGATAGCTCTATTAATAAATATAAATCTTGACTTGTTGCAAAGGGTTAATAACTGGGAATTGTGCTTACTTTGACCTTGATTAATAACTGGGAACTTCAAAAAATTGGGATCAATAATGTGTTTCTTAATGGTTATATACAAAAGGAATTCTACATGATTCAACCTCATGGTTTTGAACAACAAGAATATGCTCTTGTTTGCAAGTTGCACAAATCACTATATGGCTTAAAACATGCGCCTAAGGTATGGTATGTGAAGCTCACTCAGGCTCTTGTTCACTTTGGATTTGTTCATAGAAAATCTGATCATTCCCTCTTTATTATTCTCATCAAGGAGTCACATTGTATGCTCTAGTTTATGTTGATGATATTCTCATCACCGGATCATCCTCCACACTAATCATAAACTTATCAACTTTCTTCATGCCACATTTGCACTTAAGAAATTGAGAGCTCTTGGAAATTTTCTTCGCATAAAAATCAAACGAGTTTCCATAAGTGGTCTTCTCCTTACTCAAACCAAGTACATTCGTAATCTACTCTCTAGAGAAAAATGTAGAATGGAAATGGTGTTACCACTCCTATGCTCACAAGCAACAAACTTAATAAGCATGACACCTCTACTCTATTAGATCCTTTACACAATTAAGAATGAACAAAGTCTGCAAATTCATGACATCTCCTTTAGATTCTCATTGGGCAACTGTGAAAAGAATCTTGTGGTATCTCGGTGGAACTACCACTCATTGCCTCTTACTTTCTCATCGCTGGCATATAGCGGTTCAGACTAGGCCAGTGATCTAAATGACGGTTGTTCCACGTCTGGTTTTTGTATTTTTTTCTCTAAATCTTGTATCACAGAGCTCTAAGAAATAACCTCTTGTAGCACACTCCAACACTGAAGATGAGATCGGGTGCTTTCCCATGCTACGCCTGAACTTCTATGGTTGGAGTCGTTACTCAAGGAACTCACAGTGTTATATGAGAAATAACCTCTTAGTGCGGTCATGTTATCTCATAATCAAATTCTTCATGCGTCCACTAAGCATATTGAACTTAATATTCACTTTGTTCGGAAACATGTCATTTAAGAAAATAAAAATCCAACATCTTCCAAACTCGCTACAACTTATAGATACTTTCACAATGCCTCTTGGAACATCTGCATTCGAGGATCTTACAACCAAGCTCAAAGTCGTCATCTTCTTCCCTCCTTGTGCAAGGGTATTAGAAGAAGCAGTAATATTGTTGGTGAAAGCATGAAGAGTAGCTAAATTATGCATGGTATAATAATATATATTCAGTGCATGACATAACTTGATATGACCTCATGCATACAATGCAACTCTTTAAATACTAGTTTTCTTCCCAATTATGCATAGTCCAATGATGCATAGTGAATATTGTATCACCCGATACAAAATGCCACCAAAATTATAATGTTTCTTGATCTTGAATTTGGAATAACAGTGGCTTCAAGAACACTAAGTTTCTTATAGTTTGACTCATCATAATTCTACTCCTACTTACGATGTTCTATGTCACATTGTTTCAAGTCTTTTTCAGAGGTGTCAAGATTTTGTCTTGCACTGTAATCCTATTAGAGGAAGTTGTGTATTTACTACTCAAATCTTGTATTAATTGGACACCTAATATTTCGACAAATAAAGTCTCCATTCTAACTATTTTTCAAATGTTAAGTAGTCTATTAAATTAGGTACAAGATCCTTCACTTTAAACTTACTCATATTCAATGTAAAATTATGTGGGACATTCAATCAAAATTCAAAAGTTCAAAACCATAAGTACTGTACATCAAACTATTGCATAATTATTTTTTATATATTTCATGTAAATATTAATCAATCATAACAAGTAATTTTAAAACTAAAATAAAGTTAAACATTCTTAAGGACCTGTTTGGTTTTTTTTGCTGTTTCGTAACAGTGTAAGACATGGAAATTGGTCAAATACGAGCTTCACCGATTTGGTTCCGCCATGGAAATGTTCGGAGAAATTCCGGTATATCACTATCAGCAACACCGACTTTATCAACAAAATCTGAGAACCGAATGTTTATTCTAGGAATGGGATTCGTTGGTCAAACCCTTGCACGCAAACTCCAAAATCAAGGATGGTTAGATAACATCATTCTACTAATTACCTTTCTCTGTTTCATCATTCTTCAAAGTTTATATTTTTCTTATTGGGTTTATGATTGTTGGTGTAGGGTTGTGTCTGGTACTTGCACAACTCATGTAAAGAAGAAGAAGCTTGAGGATATGGGGTTTCATGTTCACCTTTTTGATGCAAACCACCCTGAGTGAGTCTATTGGTAATTTATCACTATTTGTTTTTATAAAGAATGCATCATGTTGTTGAGTTATACTTGAAAATTTTAAATGAGTAAGTGTAGCTACATGTGTCTGTCACACGTGTTAGACACCAGATATGTCTTTAATCGCATGTTGTTAAATAGTGGGCAACGCGTAAGTGAATTTAAACAAATTGGTATTGTTTGCAATCGGTTATTATTAGTGTAAAATGTTGTTATACTGCGGCTGTTGTTGCGCTATAGCATTGCTGCATAGAAAATTTGAACAAAATGCCGTTTTGTAGAACCTATGACTGACAAAAATGCTTCAATTTGAAATGACAATGTTAGGTTTTGTTATACATGCTATGAAAATACTTATTAGATAATAAAACATGGTTTCTTAATTTTATGATATTCAAAGGGATGCAATCGTGCCTGAAACGGATAATTATTTTTGCAGTATGAGTATCCTACAACTACTGAGAAATTACACTCACTTTCTTGTTTCTGTCCCCCCTGTTGTCGGCATTGGTGACCCGGTATGATCTTAGTATAACAATTGTCATGTTTTACCATACTGAATCAATTTTGTATTCTTGGATAATCTCTTTCAGTTTCTCCTTTTTACTTATATTTTGAACGATTTTGTAGATGCTTCAGCACGAAGAACTTATTAAAAGCTCTTTAGTTAATGGGGGTCTTCAGTGGCTCTGTTACTTGTCTTCAACAAGTAAGTCTTTAGTGAAATTAGTAATGAGTTTAATGTCGCCGTTTCTTCATAGACATAAATGTAAACAAAAAGTTTTGCTCTTTTGCCTTGTTCATTTCCTTCTGATTCCAAAAAAGAAAATTATTCCATAAATTTTCATACAATACTTTGGCAGTCAAAGCGAGTTAACTTTGATAGTTGGAAGACATTTTTTCTTGTTTTTGTTCATACAACGATTCTTGTTGCTGCCATTAATTTGCAGAGTTACATCCTTTCAATAAAAAATAGCTACTTAGAAAATATGTTTTATGATAAACTGATAAGGAGCCACGGGTTATTATTATGTACATTTTTATCTTTTAAAGTAGGGGTGGTAAACGGACATGCGCGGGCCCACCAAAATACGGCGTAAGGCAGAGCAGGCAAAGTAGAAGGGACTGGCTGGAAACCTTGGCTCGGCCCATCAAAAAACGTAGCGGGGCCAGCAGACCCTTTTACTCCTAATATATGCGGCAAAAAGCCATGTCCATCCCGTTTAGGCCCGCGCCCGCCAAAAGTCAGGGCAAGACCGAAATGGGCAAAATATAGGCGGGCAGGCCGGAAACCTTGGTTTGACCCGCCATCCTATCATACAAGAAATTAGTGTCACTGTTTATTAGATTACTTTTACAGCAAGCAAGAAAGATTTTATCTTAGTAATAAAAATGATAAGATATGTTGTAATGATTTTAAAAAAAGGCTTGATTTTGCATATGCATTATGATACCAAGATAGGATTCATTGCCAGACCCTTAATTGCTGTTTTAGTTGATACAAGTCAAGTACTTCTGCAGCTGCTTCTTTAGACATGGAAAAATGCTCTCAAATTAACAAACACATTTTGTGTCTCGCTTGCAGGTGTCTATGGAGATTGTGATGGTGAATTGGTAGATGAGGAGTAAGATAGTGTAACGAAATAAAACACTTTTGTCTTCCACAATTTCTGAAACTTCTATGTTAGTTGGCTCTTAATGTGTACGTCGTAATGTCGCAGTTATCCTACAAATCCAGAAAATGAGTTGGCTAAATTAAGGTTAACTTCTGAACAAGGCTGGTCAAGTTTGGCTCACCATCTCGGGATCTCACCACTACTATTTCGACTGGGAGGTATCTATGGCCCTGGTAGAAGGTACACACTTTTTTTGTTGTAATTTATCTTCCTATCACAGGTGGGAATAGACTAGACTAGGCTTTTCAAGTTCACTTTGAAACTGTTCAGTCCAAGTCTGATCTAAATTGGCCAGTGAGACTTTGCATAGGCTAGGTCATGGGCCTCTATCGGACGATCTGACCTATTCCCATCCCTACTTCCTTTCAAGTAATGTTTCTTTTTATTATCAATTTCTTTGTGGGGTCTATAAAATCCTTTACATTTTTTGCTCAAGTTAGATAACATAACAATCAATTCAAGCCTGTTATTCCAAGGATATGTCATGCTAATAGATGACATGATATGAGACATACTAATAGTAGGGTTTCATGTTTAAATGGCATGTCTCTCTATCACTTACATGTATATCAGTATTATGGTATGTTTGGATTGGCGTTTGCATAAATAAAACCACGTCCCAATGCACTTTCACCTTGGAAATGAGAAGCTACAAAGTGTGGCTTCTGGGCCGAACGTGCGTCTGGCACTTTTCCGCCGCATATCCAAACATACGCTTAGTATTTATAATTTATATTCATTTGGCATAACAGTTATTTTGTTTCAGTGCCGTCGATACATTAATTAAGCAAAAGCCCTTGTCAGAAGGTCAGAAGAGAAGAAAACACCGAAAATATACATCGAGAGTTCATGTTGATGATATCTGTCAGGCACTTATGGCTACTATTGATGCACCTTCTTCCCCCAGGTGAGTTTCCATTATAATAAGAGTTTTATTGATGCATGTACATGCTTCTCCCACAATAAATAACCAACCAACCAACTGCCCCCTTCTCAACCTCCTTTCACCTCTATTTATAGCAACCTAACTAACTAACAAATCGAAAACAGTTTATCACACGTCCCGCTCTCAACTAATACCAAAATAATTGGCTTGGCCCGCTTACCACCCTTGGGTCTACCTTCCCTTTTCTGTCATAAACCTTCCTTTTTTGGATTTATTGGTGGTTGGTCATGTCACGGTTTTTTCTTAACTAACTAGGAAAAAGTTTCCGTGCATGTTTGTTATCATGGTAGATTTGTCAAAATCACAGCGATTTACCATGATTTTACAAAATTACAGTGGCTCAATGTTATTCTGACAAATCCAAAGTGATACCAAACATGCACTCCAACAGTAAAAGCAAAAAGGTAGGTTAGTCTGAACTCTGACGTAATTGGAAGGTTTATGACTGTTACAATGAACTGTCAGCATGACTGAAGAAACCTGGATCTTTTATTTCAAATATTGTTTCAATGCCTTCATTATGTGTATTGGCAATTCTTCTTGCCATTATATTATTATAGAATTAAAAACTGTACTGAAGCAAACAGATGAAGGGTTTGCAACATATAGAATATTTTGCCAATTATAGCAACAACAATTGTGGCTGGCTACACATGAGACTGAACTGACTCTGCCATCAACAAATGCAGATATTAAATTGTAGGTTTATTAGAATTCCTTTATCATGAATGCACAAACTATAATAACAGCTGTCATTGCTGTTCGCGAATTTATATTGATACTAATGTCTGGTTTGTGCTAATTAAGGTCTGTTTATTTTAACAAATCATGTTTAAAATTTAGTTACAAATTCATTTTGATGTTTTATATGTTTTCAATGATTTGCACAACAAATATTGAAACCAACATTTTTGTGTACGGATGTTTGGGACAAATATTTGAAAATAGATAACATAGTGAGAAAGAACCGAAAACATAAAATAGAGAAATGACTTTGGTTGTTGATTGCAGTCTTGGACATGTGATTTTCAGGGTAATTTACAATATTGTTGATGATGATCCAGCTCCAAGGGAAGAAGTATTTGAATATGCAAGAAAATTGGTGGAGAAAAAGTGGCCAGGCATGAACTTACAACCTCTAGAACAGAAAGAGTGGTCAATTGTAAAATCAAGAAATGAAAGGGGTGAGAAGCGAGTGTCTAATGCCTTGATGAAGAAGGAACTTGGAGTGCAACTTCTTTACCCTGATTACAGATCTGGTTTGCAAAGTATAATTGACCAGATTCAGAGCCCTTGTCATTGTGATTGATCATATTTTGATCTGACATAATTCATTTCCATGTATTATCATAATTCATATCTCATCATGTTTGAGTCAAATTGAGTAAATGCAATTGTAATAAATTGAAATGTTGAACATGGAGTTCAAAAAGAACTGAATCATGAATTGTTCTACTATTTATTACTTCTCTATCTACTTTTACACGCCCTTGTTTTAGAATTTTTTTCTTCACAGACATCGATTTAAACAAGAACCACAACAACATTAAAATTAAATCCCAGTTTAAAGTCAAAAATGTCATTTAAGTTGAGAGAATATTATCAATACATTCTGTTACATACTTTTAACATATGCTCTTAATGTTGAAAACCAAAAGAATCTCATTATCTCATATAAGCTTTGCAAAAATTTAACAGCATAAACTTTAACTAATAAAAGAGGGGATTAGTAGGTGTATTGCAATTGCTTATTTAATAAAAAACCTACTACATTACTAGTTTAGTCACAAGCATTCAATACTGCTTACTTGGCAATAAAAAATTACACCACCTTGTGGCCGATATTTATCAATTACAACCATTCACAGTTACTGTGACAAATGACAATCTTCAGATTCACTTTACTCTTGGTGTCATTTCTGAAAATATAATTAACACATTCCTCTGCCTTCCTGTGCTGCCAGTGTTGTGGCTCAACACTTGCCAAGGGAAGCCATATTCATACAAATCATATTCATATGAACCGTATCACCTTGACTGGACTTTCTGGTCAAAATTAATTCATCTAAAATTGTAAGTGACGTTAGACTACATAGAAAGTGTGCTATATTACTTCTCTAATTAGAAAGGGGCTGCTTCTTACAGCAAATGGAACTCAATCTTTTCTATATCTTGCCCAAAAGCTTTTCTTCCTCGGAGAATCATTCTCAGACAGAGACCGGCTACACTTTGACCCATTTGAAAAATGCCTCCTCAAAAAAGGCTTTCCAATTGAGCTCCTCGTACTGGAGCTAGCCTCCATCTTTGAAACTTTTCCTCCCAGTTCGATATCTTTTTGGCCATCAAATACATCAAAACCACCATCAAGGTAGCTATCAACTACACGATTTCTGGATATCTTGTGGTTCTTGGCCTTCATCTCTGCTTCAGCCCGTAAACATTTTCTGGACAACTTTGAAAAGTGCTTATCACCAACCATACAAATTGGACACGATGGATCATACTTATCTGCCTCTGCAGTCATAGTCTCTAAACATTCTGCATGAAATGTGTGACCGCATATTAGTACAGCTACAACGGAGAGATCACTGTTGGCAACGAACTTCTGGTTGCTCCATGCTGATTTGTCAGACAAAAGCCTTGTGCAAGCTCCACAAGATTGTAGATCCATGGATGGTGAATATGACAACCTGCTACTTGATCCACTAATCTTTCGACGACCCGAGCCTAAACATTCACTGTCAAAAGACCACCTTCCTCTTTGCGAGGCCACCAGCTCAGAAAAGGTGTGCATTGACCAGCCATCAGAAGATCCACATTGGGATATAGCTTCAATTTCATTGCTGCAAGCGGAGAGTACAAATGATACCCTCCCTTCAAAAATTGAGCTGTCTGGTGATTTTAGACCCATGATCTGATTATCAGAAATCTGCCTCAACAGTGGGTTTCTTAGAGATCGATGTGCCCATCTTGTTGGGGTAGAGTTGGGATGATGATGATCATGATTATATAACGGACCTGATATAGGTGTTGATAAAACTGAAGGTATTGAAAAGGAATGATTCGGTATTGAAGATTCTCCTGGATTCTTCACCTAAACAGAAACAACAATTAAGAGTGAGCCTAGTGCTATAGTCAAAGCCTAAAATTAACACTATGCACCATAAAGTTACGGTCCCAAATCTGTTGATCAAAACTAACCACTGTAGAAAAATTGCTTGACATGGAGAGATCTGCAACAAGCACACAGGGGAAGAAAAAAAAGAAAAATCAATGCCAAACATGGAAATAACAATCAAGGACAAAGGTACATAAAAGACAGCATCAGAATGTCAATAAGCAACAGCTAGGATCATTAAACAAAAAGAACCAAGTTCAAAAACATTATACTGGATGGGAAATATCAAAAGAAAAGGACAAAAACAAAGGAACACATGATATTAAGAAGACATGTAAGATCGAGATCTCATGCACATAAGTCTGGAACAGCAAAGTTTTTCATTTTTAGTAAGATATCTATAAACCTAACCGATTATGATAGAAACATACAGTTTTGTTATTTACTTAGTGTTTTTTATTCATTTTTGTAGCCTTAGTATAAATATTGATTGACTTTACAGAGCTTTGATGACTTAAATGACAAGGTTGGTCAATGGTAACTGAGGGGGTATTTCTCATGAGATAGTTGCTGTTCACAAAAGGTTATCACAGATGGGAGATTGAATTCAAACTGTTTTAATTGTCATATATCCCCTCTGTATGACCAAGAGTAAGTCTCTAACCTCCAACTAAGACCCATCAAACATTACATGATAGGTTAGCGAGATACAAACATAAGCACATGATCCTACAATATATTCCCTTAAGCCTAAAGCAGATAATACAGGGATATGCAGTTAAGGAGAAAGAATTTGTTCGGATAGAAGAGTTAGCTATGAAGAGAGAATGGTTGCATACGGGGTCCAACCAACCCGGATAACATAAGGATCATTTTATCTTTCTGTTTTTGAGCATGTGTCTTGGGCTACTAGTTTTCTCCAAAGGTGGGAGCCTTGGCTATGATATTCTTTGGTGATCACAAATAAGTTCATCTAGTAATATGATCTCCCTCTACTGGATACAAATTGTTCCTATCATTATCCTTGCGGTGAAGAGCAACAGAATAGTAGTTTAGAGTTTAGCACTTACCAGAAGATGGTGTCATTATGTTTCCAGCCAATGCCTCATTGACAGGTGACTTCAGAGAAACAGGAGTTGCAGAATTGTCCAAGACGCTTCCCCCATCAGATAAATTACTTCTGTAAGAACTTAACGAGCCTTTAAACTCCATGCTGATATTTCTACTAACTGCATGAGATGAGTGATAGGAAGGATTCTGAACTTCACCAGCAACACGCCCTCGACTATCCCATCTAAAGCTCCATGACGGTGAACATGCGACATCTCTATGCAAACTTTCTCTTTCAATTCTATTAGTACTATCACTACGATCCTTTGCAGCAACACAACAAGCTGAACCCATATTAACTGCCGACATACAAAACGATCAATATAAATAAAACAAAAACAAAAAACCCAATAAATTTCCAGGAAAATTGCAATAAAAAAACTCAAAAGCCAACCTTAATTTCCAACAACAGAAAACTGTAATCCAATCAAACTTCCTCCTGAAGAACAAACCAGACGAAAAATAAGATTAAACCGAGATTTCAAAGCAACAAAGAAGCATTAAAAAACATTCAGATTCCAAAGCCCTAAATAAATCACACTATAATCCTCTGATCTCCGATTCCCTTACAAATCTAGTTCAAATCAGCACGACGCCATCATTACATTCAACAAACATTTCTATTAATTGCATACAAGAAACATAATTAAATACTAAGAACCTCTAAAAAGCTTCTACCGCGATTCAACACTGTGAACACACATATGCAAAATCTGAAAACATTCAAGCATCTTCCAATTTTGTTAAGTATACAATTTCCAAATACGCGATGAAGTAATAAGAAGCAACTACATAATAATAATAATTACCATAAACAGCTAAAAAAATTGAAAGCATAAATCAACAACAACACTAAGAATTGCTAATTAAGTTCCAATCCCAATCGAAAAATCAATAATAACTACTTAAAAAAATCAATAATTTTTAGGGTTTAGAAACATTGTGAAGAGAAGTATAGTTGATGCATACGATAGATTGATTAAACGAAAGATTGAAGAAGAAGATGCGAATCTTACTTGAAAACTAGAAATTGAGAGAAAGGGATTTGGGAGCGTTCATGATGGCGTTGTTGGAAGGGAAGAGAAGAAAGTGATATAACGGCGTGGAAAGTGGAAACTGAAGAAGAAGGAGAAGGAGAAAGCGTTATAACGGAATGTATATAACGGTGGTGCCCTTCTATGATCTAACCGTGATTTTGTTTTTCCAGCTTTCATCCATTTCTATTTCATTCACTTTCACCTATAACTTTTCTTCCTACCTCTTTGTCTTTATCTTATTTTTTATTATTATTTTATTTACTAGAGTGTTTTTCAAAAATAAAATATTTTATAAATAAAAATTTATTTTATAAATTTATAAAATAATTGACATATATATAATTTGTATATAAATTGATTACATTAATTATTTATTAAATTTAAAAAATAATTTTTTTTATATTAGTGATTTGATATTGTAAGTACATTCATGACGGAATCAGAATTTCGATATGAAAGATATAAAAGTAATAATTTTAAAATTAAATAAATACAAATAAAAATTTGTTGTGAGTTTAAAGTGCTATTTATACATATATTTTAGTATATTAAAGTGTATATTTAAAAATTTAGGAGGTTTAATTGAGTTCCTTCAAATGGATTGACCGACTTTGCTCTTGAATACACTCTAAAATATTTATATGCGATGATAAATAATCTCTTAAATTAATAAGATATTTTACATTCAAACTGCACCGTAAACCCATAACAGTTATTGCAATTGTGCGTAAAAAACATACTATAATTTTTTTAAATTAGTGTAAATATGCATAAATTTTGATTTTTTAAAAAAATTGTGTAAGTTCTTGATAGTAAATTAAGTCTATAAAAACTAAAATTGAGACCACAAATGTTTATGTGATTTAGTATTAAAATTTTAGTTAAGTTGATTTTTTATTATACTAATGAATGTACTCCGGAAATAATAATTGGAAGGATGACATTCATTTAGAAACTTTGACCATGGGAAAACCATTGACTGTCTATGGCTATGCTTAGATTCATTGTCACTTTCTAATGTAGTCATACTACGACTATTGACCTAGAATCTTACTTACATCGTCATTTACTGTTTTGCGTACAAATTTATGGACCACGCTCACAAATAAAATTATGAAAGTGACCTTACATTAAAATTTACCAACTCAACTTTGATTAGTCAACCTTTTCTATTTTAAAGGTCAAAAATAAACCATGAAGGTTGTCGACTTTGGCAACCCCAATTGCAATTTTCCACATGCGAAAATGTTTTTTTTTTAACTCGAGAATGATTATAATATGCAGTAAAATTTTATCTGAAAAAAATTCAAAATTTCTTCACCCATCTCCTAACCTTCTTGCCCACCCCTGGTGAATTTACCACAATACCCCTTGTTTCGGAAGTTCATTTCTGAAACTGTACTTTTTTTCTTAAAAAAGGTGTTTTCGGAAATGTATCTCCGAAAACGTGTTTTTTTTAATATAAAATATTGACTTCGGAGATGCATCTCCGAAATAAAGTTACTTTTCAGAAAATGTGGTGTTTCGGAAGTTCATCTCCGAACGCACCCCCCTTGGAGAATTCGGAAATGAACCTCCGAAAATATGTCTGGACAGAATAAAATGAAAAACAACAACAATTCGCTTTATTTAATCGGGTGAAGATTACAACGATAATATTACATAAAATTAAAGTTACATATTGTTGAACACGGGTAGGTGGGGATGAGAGAGTGGTGGGGAGAAAAAAAGGCTTCCAAATTTCAAAAGGTTTTTTTATTCTTTTAATAAAAATACGTACTACTGTAAGTAACAAATAACGGAGGAGGTGTAACCGGGGCCGGAACATATGACGGAGGAGGTGGATGTCCGGAGGAAGAAGAACCGGAGGTACGTCCACCGCGAGACAAATGAGCCAATCAATGTAAGCTATAGTTTATCATTATCATCAGGGGACGTCATTACAAAAAATTGGGAAAAAATCTTATTATTTTTAATCTTGATTTTTTAGAAATGACGTCCCCAGATGATAATGATAAACTATAGCTTACATTGATTGGCTCCTTTGTCTCGCAGTGGACGTACCTCCGGTTCTTCTTCCTCCGAACATCCACCTCCTCCGTCATATGTTCCGACCCCGGTTACCACTTCCAAAAACTAACATGATAAATCCAATACAAAAACACTGTGCGATACAATCCGAAATCAGAACAAAACAAAACAAAACACGTCAAACAAAACAAAAACATGTTATTCTGCCCGACGAGCGTTACAAAATACACATCAAACAAAATAAAAACACGTTATTCTTCCCGACGAGCGAACTCCTCCGAATGAAGATAATTATACCAATCCTCATCCCACTCAGTATCAGAACCATCAGCGTTGATCACGCCTGAAGGCTGAGCCTGCACGTCCGAGCCATGGACCCCTAGGGGACGAGAAGCAGAACCAGTCAAAAGCTTTTTCTTCTCCTTCACCTCCTTCACCTCCTTCACCTCTTTCACCTCTTTCACCTCCTTCTTTGAAGAACCCTTTCTTCCCTTAGCGCCCTCTTTAGAAGACGCAGTCCTGCGTGCTGGTTGGTTGCCTGACATGTTCCTGTAAACAATTGAAAACGATTAATATGCATAGACAAAATAAAAAACAAAAAAAATTTGAACTTCTGATACATTTCGGAAGTTCATTTCCGAAAACTAGGATGGAGGTATTTTCGGAAATGAACTTCCGAAACACCCCTGCGATGGAGTTTTCTGCAACTTCCATGACAGACCCCTAAACCAAACTTCAAACCAAATCAAAATGCTTCTAAACAACCTAAATACTACTAACAACCTAACCATATATCGTTTATGCAATTTCAAAACTTACAAAGTGTTAGGATTGAGGATTGAGGGCTTTTGAATGTTGTTTAGCAGTGTGATTGGAGCCTTGATGCAGCTTTGGAATTCTGTTTGCACAAATTTTCGCCTTTGCCACTTTTTGTTTTGATTTAGGGTAAATGATTGGGGGAGGGGGAGTGTTTTGATAAATCTGCAGAAATCGCAGTATTTCGGAAATGAACTTCCGAAATAAGTCAATTTTTTCAAAAAAAAGAGGCTTTCGGAAATGAACTTCCGAAGCAGGGGTATTTTGGAATTTTCGCTGGGGGTGACCCCATAGGGAGGTGGCCAAAGAAATTTTCAAATAATTTAAGACTTTAAACAAATATTTTGATTTTTACTAATGATATAAATTTAAACGGTACAACAAATTTAATCACTAAAATCATTAATTATTTTATGATTTTATGATATCATTAGTACTTATATATTAAAAAATATCATTTCAAACAACAAATATTTTAAGATAGTTTGCAAACTGTTCGCTCATAAAATCTAAGATGAAAAGTTTAATGGAGAGACCAAGGTAGCGAGCTTGAAAATAAGTAATCTTCTATTCTTCTTGAAGCATGTGATTAGGTCTTCAGGAGCAGTGACATCCATCTAGATTAATTAGACGGTTGACCATGTTCCACGTCTCATCCTACGCTTTTTGTTTTGAACTGTTCTCAATATTTAAGAGGAAAAACGCGACATTTTCAGGTATTCAAATACATTCTCACTCTCACATCTTTTTCCATTCTCCCTCTGACTTGGGCATTCAATGCTAACGTTGTAGGTCATTTCCCTATCCATCGAGATTCGGTTAGGGAGTGTTCTAAACTCTTTTGTTCTTCGAATCCACACAACAGTTTCATTAAGGCCAACCTTTGGATCGACCTCCGCCATTACCTGGCTTTTAGCTATTACAAGATAACCTCGGGGTGCAAGGAGCTATTAATCTACCGAACAATGTTTACAATCTAAGGCAACAACAGAATCCACAATTCCTGGCATAAAGGTTGTTTAATATTGAAGAGATATGTCATCACATCAATCCAAATAAGAGTATTTTGCAGGAGGAGACATCCTAAAGAAATCAATTTGTCTTTCTTGAGTTGGCCTCCATCAAGGCAACAACGACACAAGGAGAAATCCTAAGATCACTGAGTCACCGTTGTCACCAAAAATACATAACTCCCCCCCCCCCCCCCCGATCTTGAAGGGGGAAACAATAGCCATACTACCCTAAAGGTCTGTCGTCCTCGAATGAGAGAGAGGTATGACAAAGACACTTCGGTTCCAGAGCAAAAAATAAACCCTATGTCTACTTGAATCCTCAATAATCGAATTATGAGGTCATTATAGAAACCTTTGAAGCAACAACAGAGCTGGAGAAATATGTTGTCCGTGACCCCTTATTCCTCAGCACCTTGTGGAAAGAGTTCTTCAAAGCTCAATGAACTACCCTGAAATACAACATAAATTACCACCCAAAGACCGACGGACAAACATAAGTAATAAATAGATTGGTTGAAACATACCTTAGTTATTTAGCCAACGACCAACCTCGTCAGTGGTTCAAATTTTTACATCTAGCAGAACTCTGGTACAATACCTCCTTTCACTCAGCTATCCAAGGCTCTCTATGGTCGTGATCCACCCAGTCTCACTCGACGTTTCTTTGCAGCAAAGGCAAGTTGTTATTCAACAATTAAAGAAATTTTTCTATAGCAACAAAAATTAATAATTAAAGTAAATATTTGATCATTTTAATAATGATGATAACACTTGATTATTTTTTATTTAATCTATATTTTCAAAAAAAAAAAAAGAATGATAATTATAATAAATTTACTATATTTAAATTAAAAAAATTATTAAAAATAAAGATATAATAAAATAAATTTAATAGGTTAAAACAGGGGCAAAGTGAGTGCAGGGTCAAAACAATAACCTAAATTTAATAATTGTTCTCTCAGAGAAAAAACAATAACCTAATTTTTTTGGGTCAAACGCTACTTAAAAGAGAAGTTGATTTTGCTTTCGAATATTGTATGTTAACTAAATGGAAAGACAGCATAGCGTGCAAGATATTTTCATTTCTGAATATTGTTTTCAACTTAACTATTACAATGCAGATGTCACCTTATATATAAGGGACCTTATCATCAAGCAAAAAAGGAAAAGATGACAGTAAAAGGAAAAACAGATTATAGGCCAACCCAATTGGATAACAACAGGGCCCAATAGCTTTAACACCCCCTCAAGGTGGACAGATTTTGCGATGGATTCGTTGATTGAACGAAAAAACCAAGCAAGAACCATTTGTTGCTTGTTCTTAGAGATGAGTGTGATTTCCATAGAAGGAGACCATGTATGGTAGTTGTCATACCCCAAAATTTGCCCACTATATTTTAATATAGCTTGGCTCAAGCAGTATCTTCAGGCTCACATGATATCCAATTGCAAGCATGTTCACTCTCCTCCTAAGCAATAAAGGCCAAATTAGGGTTTGGATTTAATCAAGGGAAGTGGGATTTCTGAGACTTCAAATGGACTTCATAGCATCTTATATGATTTAAGCCATACTCATACTAAGTTTCAGGCCTCGATTCACGAGATTGCTCAATCAATTGCTCAGAAAGTCAACAGTCGCCCATGCAAGATCAAAAGTCAACTATGGTCAAAGTACAGTCAAAATTCCTGATTTTTGGTCAACATCAACATTTTAATGTTAAATTCATCATTTGATCAAGGTTTGATCATGATTCATCAAGAAAAGCTCAAAAATTATTAAAACCCTAAGTTTATAAATTAGGGTTTTTAAGGAGAAAGTCAACCCAACTTTGACCAGCCATATCTCTCTCATACTTTCTTAGAAATTCCCCAACCAAAGCTCATTCTTAAGGAAATTCAATTTTCTACAAATTTGATGTTGCGTCCAAAGTCAAGAAATGCACCATTTGAGAGATATAAGCCAAAACATTATAGGTCCTTCTAAAAAGTCAATAAAAAGTCATCTTTTTGCAAAGAAGTGTACATGAACATGGAAACTTCAATGAAGATGAAACCAAAAGGATTGTTTAGAGGACTCTTTGAGCTTTCTAAAAATTCCAAAAACACCTAAAAATGTTTAAAATGGAGCAAGATACAAATTGCATAAGTTGAGCCTTTTTGAAGAGGTGCATGAAGAAAAATACTTGTCAAATTTGATTTTCTCCCAAATGGGTCTAAGTTCTTTTGATCCAAACTTATTCCTAAGCTCATCCCTGATCTCCAAGTCCAAGATCACGCCTCCTTTCCATTTATTTAATTTATTTTGGAATTATTTCCATTTAAATTCAATTTAAATTAAATAAAATGCAAAAGTAAGTTACAAATGCATATTGGCTTTGTTTTCACTTGTCTTGAGGTCCAAGATAACCCATAATACATGCCAAATTCGTGTGCATGCTTCAAGGACAAGAAAATATCACTTTTGGAAAGATTTGATAAAATTTTACAAAGAAATATTTTTGCATTCAAAGCAATATATTCTCCCATAATTCTTGATCCAATCTCTTGCTCTCTATAAGTATTACACTTGCAGATGCCAAACAGAAGAAAAAACCCTAGCCTTCATCACGTGAACAAACCTTCCAAAAAATCTCAAGAATAGGGCACGATCTAAAATTCTTTTCAACAGGCTTTGATCAATCCAAAACGTTCATTCATCCTCGGGAGGTTCCCAGGAGTCCATTCATATCATCCTTGAAGGGCCAAGCATTCCAGGTAGACCTCATTCATCTTCACCGATTGGTACACGTTTTTAATTTCAAGACTCGTAATTCATGCAGTTTAAAGAAGTTTTATAGGTACCTATGTGTTAATAATCATGTTTGAATTTGTTTAGTACTGTTGCTTTGAAGTTTAGATGCAATAATGGTGATCTGCTATGATTAGGGCTTCAAGGTCGAGTCGATTCGGAACCATAGCTATGATCATTTTCAGGCCAAACAAAGGGCATATTCGCGATCGGGAGTTGATTTTAAGGGGGTCTGGACGTTTCGTTTTTCCTTTTGTTTTTGCAGGTGTCGTTCTCGTGGATAGCCGGAGAAGAAGGCCGAAAATGCATCGTTCCGGTGGCCCTTGGCTTGGTGACGTTTTGACCTCCCTCGTGGCACTGGTGGACGCTCGCAATTGGTGGGTCAAAGGTCTCAGCCACGTTACCCGCTTCTCATTGGTCACGCGTAAACGTAGTGGGCCCCAAATTCAGTTTCCTTTGACTTTTCCAATTGACATTAATTTTAATATTTTTTTGTTTTTCGTTTGGATTATCATCAGCGAAGTAAAAGCAGCCCAGTTGGTTGAGAGACGCGAGAATTGAGTTTCAGGACCTGGGTTCGAACCCAGGCCTTCACATTTATTTTTCTTGCAATTTCTTATTCACAGATCCTATATATTCAGGCGCTGCACGTGTACGATACACCATCCGATTTCTACCATCGGATCTCCAGCGATCAAGATCTGAAGGCCTCAAAAGACACTCCATGGGGCACCCTCAGAGGACTACCACACCAAATCCCAGCGGCCATGTTTCTTTCTTTATATTATTACTTCAATTTCTTTTTTGTTTCTTTTCACTAACCCCTTTTAATTAGCCATTAATCTAGTTTTTAGGCCATTTAACTTAGGTTTAAGTTTATAAGTCAATCAATTTTTTTGTTTTTGTTAAAATAATTAGTTTAATTAATTAGATTAAATAGTTTTTTAGCTAAGTTAGTTAATTAGATTAATTAGGTCTTTTAGCTAAAACAATTAATTTAATTAGGTTTTTTAGCCAATTTAATTAGTTAGATTAATTAGGTGTTTTAACCAACAATTTAATAATTAGTTTAGAATTAGGGTTTAATTAATTAAATATAATTTAGACTTTTAAGTTTTGATTAATTAAATTAGTTAGGTTTCTACCTTTTAACCCTAATTTTTTACTAAATATTCGATTCTCCGATAATTCTCTTCTCATCTCCAAACTCCCTTGAATGTCGCGTGATTGATTATTTATTTAATTTCCTGTTATTTAAATATTAGAAATCGATGTATATGGCGCAAGGGTATTTTTTGTAATAGCGTAGATTTACTTTTCTGCTTTTACTTTCTGCACCTATATTAAACTGTTTAAATGTATGCTAATAGGATTGCATGGCAAGATAATTTAATTGAACCGTTAGCTCACTAATTTCAAAGATCAAATATCTGAATCTAACACACTCATTTTACTGTTCACACACTCACCTTTAGGGTTTCCCCTCTTGGTTGCCTTTCGGAAAATAATAGTCAAGTCCCTCGAGCGTAGAGATACCTTAGCATATGCTACCTACGATTCAAAACCACCATAGCCCCTTCGGAATAAAGATCATAGTCCCTTCGAGTTGCCTACGATGAAATGATCTCGTCCCTCGAGTTGCCTTCGATAAATGATGATAGTCCCTTTGGATTGCTAAGGTATCTCTACTGGTTGCCTTTATGACTATTCACATCTCATAGGACTTCCTACCCTCTTTATGGTATGGATAGCCCCAATGACGATTCGATGACCCTTCGATGACCCGCACATCCAATGTATAGGACTACCTACCCTCAAATGGTATGGATAGTACTATCGCCCAAGGAAAACTTTAAAGTATGGGAAAGACCTTACGAACTTAGGGTAGGAACTTTTAAGTGCTTGCTCACAATCAATCCAAATCAAATGCTTTTCACACCATGTTTTCTAACATTGTCTTTTTAGACATTCTCAAAATCAAACCGTTTTTCTAAACACACACGACACCTTTTTCAAACATTTCAAACAAACAAAGTGAGCTAAGCAATTAAGAGCCCGTAGATAACTACGGATGAAAAGGATCCTAACACCTTCCCTTTTCATAACCTACCCCCTGAACTCAATCTCTTTTCAAAGAAGGTCTTTCTTGTTCTTTTATACCTTTCCTAATTGGATAAAATAAAATTCGGTGGCGACTCTTGCTCACCGCAACATTTTGCTTGCGAAAATAATAAAGTCAGTTCACCGTATTATAGTAGTTCTTGGAATCAAGAAGAGGGGAAACAAGGATAAGGGCTGGTGAAGTATAGGAGGTAAGTATGTACAAGCCTCTTTGGAGATTAGCTATACCAATCATTTTCCTGGAAGGATTCTGCACAATGTGACATGTATTAGAGTGAAACAATAGGTGACGATCAAGGTCGGTGATTAATTTGGCTACAGAAACTAAATTAACAGTGAAGCTAGAGATGTATAGAACATTGTGGATTGCGAGGGAGGGGGAAAGAACAATGCTATACCATGTTAACTAAGTGGAAAGAGAGCATAGCGTGCAAGATATTTTCATTTCTGAATATTGTTTTTCAACTTAACTATTACAATGCAGATGTCACCTTATATATAAGGGACCTTCTCAGCAAGCAAAAAAGGAAAAGATGACAGTAAAAGGAAAAACAGATTATGGGCCAACCCAATTGGATAACAATAGGGCCCAATAGCTTTAACAAATATACATCAAACTTGAGAAATAACTAAGACACTATATTATATGATCTCCACTAGGGCTGGACAAGAAAGGGTCATCCAACCGATACCGACCAGACCCGGTGATATTTGAAGGTAATGGTTTGAATCGGTTCGATTTGACAAGTGGACAGGTTGTAAAAAGCGGTCTGGGAGGTTTCATCCAGTTCGGTTCGATTTAAATATTTGGGTCCGTCGGTATCCGAAACCGACCGAATCATCAATATTTATTATGGGTTTTCTTAATCCCAACAACAGGTCCATATCATTTTCCCTACCCAATCCATCTCAATTGAATGTTATAGCAGAAACCCTAAAACCTGCCGCCGTGTTCTTCTTCCTCTAGCTTCTTAACTGCATCTTCTTGTTCCTTATAAGAGTGTCTCTTTCCATCTATACTTCTTTTCTTTCTTCTCTAGGGCATAGAATGAAGAGTGACAGAAAGAAAAGCTATGTTTTTATATATCATTGTTTTTAATATGCTACTATATTTTTCTACTTATAATTTCTGTTGTTTAAGTTTTTGACGTTTATTTATGAAATCAAATGACTTGGTGAAATAAGTTTGAAATCAAATATTGTATGGCACTTGTTTTAATTTTGCAGACAAAACTGTGTGAAAGATCCGTGGTTCAATGGAAGAGTGAAAAGTGAAGAAGAATCAGTGCTGATGGTTATAAGGAGTATTGGAACATAAGGATTTTCCATAACCGAAAAAATTCGATATTGTTAACCGATTTGTTTCAAACCGAACACGAGTTAACCGAAGTTGGAATCGATCGGGAATTGGAACTACGTTCATCCGATGGGTAGCTTGATTTGGGAGTTTGGGCCCGAAGCTGAACTAGCCTGAACCGATGCCCAGTCCTAATCTCCACTTATCAATCATCCAAAGTTTCCCTTAAGCCTCAGGAATGAAAGTGAAAAACTCCGCACATGTAATTAGGGATAATCAATGTAAAAGCTAATAAGTTCTTTTGCTTAATAATAATGTTAGTGGTAATTATTGTTTAGTAATTTAGTACAGACACTTTTTCTTTTAGTTTTGGTGAGGCCAAAACAAAGTCATCAACTTTATCTATGTTACAAGAAGAAAGATTACTGCATTTTGTCTTTAAAAAGTCTTATCTTTTTATTCGTTTTCTAATTTGTAATTATTCTCCCCTTTTTACCAAAAACTTCAAAATTCAAAAAATTAATTAAATTTTTTTATTTATTGCAAAATATAAATTAATAAATATGTGTCATATGAGAATTAGTAAATTTTTTATTTATTCCGATATATATATATATATATATATATATATATATATATATATATATATGGCATATCATATGATAATGTTTTTTTTTATATGAGAATGAATCTGAAACATTAGATTTTAAAATAATAGTGGAGATTATGTGTGAATCTTCACTATTTATTTTAAAATCTAATGATTCAGATTCATTCTCACATTCTCATATGATACGTCATATATATATATATATATATATATATATATATATATATATATATATATATATATATATATATATATATATATATATATATATATATATATATATATATATATATATATATATGAGAAAATGCTAGCAACACTCTCTTTTCAACACTCTCTCCAATACTCGCTTTCTTATTGGTTAAAACATGTGTGGGTCCTACCATTGGGATCCATTTCCAAAGTGAGGGACCCACACATTATTCAACCAATAAGAAAGTGAGTGTTAGAGAGAGTGTTGAAAAGAGAGTGTTATTAGCACTTCTCATATATATATATATATATATATATATATATATATATATATATATATATATATATATATATATATATATATATATATATATATATATATATATGACGTATCATATGAGAATGTTTTTTTTATATGAGAATGAATCTGAAACATTAGATTTTAAAATAAATGGTGGATATTAAGTGTCAATATTTTTTTTCTCTTTCCTCAATATTTATTTTAATAAGAAAAAAAATCCACACTTAATCTCCATCATTTATTTTAAAATTTAATAATTCAAATTTATTCTCACATTCTCATATAAATTACTCATTCTCGCTATATATATATATATATATATATATATATATATATATATATATATATATATATATATATATATATATATATATATATATATATATATATATATATATATATAACTTTTTAATTTATAAAATTGTAATTGTAATTTATGATAAATATTAGATATGATTTATAATTTGTGATAAATATTAGAGTCTAGCTAAAAATATATATTAGAGTATGAATTCAAATATTTGTTTTTGTACATATTATTTGAATAATAGGTCACCCATAGTAAATTTTAGCCATTCATTTTATACTGTTAAATCAAAGGTGATTTTTGAAGTTTACCATGATAGACCATATATATATATATATATATATATATATATATATATATATATATATATATATATATATATATATATATATATATATATATATATATATATATAACTTTTTAATTTATAAAGTTGTAATTGTAATTTATGATAAATATTAGATATAATTTATAATTTGTGATAAATATTAGGGTCTAGCTAAAAATATATATTAGAGTATGAATTCAAATATTTGTTTTTGTACATATTATTTGAATAATAGGTCACCCATAGTAAATTTTAGCCATTCATTTTATACTGTTAAATCAAAGGTGATTTTTGAAGTTTACCATGATAGACCAATATTATCCTTCACTATACTATTAATGTCATTTTTAATTTTAGTGGCAATAAATTTGTTGTTACACTGTGGGAATCATACGCAACTAAGTTTATGTCTTACAATGATGAGAAGAAATCACTAGGACCCAATACTGTCATTCTAACTCATGTTTGGTACTACAAAGTACAATTATGGATTTGTGAATAACATAATACATTCATGCTTAATCATTCTTTAGTGATTATGAAATTTCTAATAATTGTCTTCCAGAAATCGGAAAGCTTAATCTCTCTGATGTTTGGAATGTTTCAAAGCTACATATCAATTTGGACAATCCTCAGGATGCTGAATTCAAAACAAAGTATATAACTCCATCATTAAACTTGTCTTTTGTAATGTCAATGTTATACTTTTTCAATTAAATTCTTACTTTGTAATTGTTTAAATGATAATCTCTACATTTGTTGCCTCATATATTAGGAGACATCATGTCATTCCAAGTACTTTCACACGCACTTTCACATCCATCTGGTTCTTACTTGGCATATGAAGACAAATATTTTTCCAAAATGAGGATATAAAAACTAGGGTTGGACATCGATTCGGGTCGGTTCGGGCCCAAAATCACAAACCGTTCTTAATCTCAGGTGACAAACACAGGCCCAAATTCCGACCGATTTGTTTTTGGTTTTTTCGGATTCGGTCTAAATTGGGTTCGGTTAACAAACTCGGTTTTTTTGAATAGTTGAACCAATTAAAAATGAGAATTTCTTCACCCACCTCCTAACCTTCTTGTCCACCCCTGGTGAATTTACAACATTACCCCTTGTTTCGGAAGTTCATTTCCGAAACGCTATTTTTTTTTGAAAAAAAGGTGTTTTCGGAAATGAACTTCCGAAAACATGTTTTTTTTAATATAAAATATTGATTTCGGAGATGCATCTCCGAAATAAAGTTACATTTTCAGAAAATGTGGTGTTTCGGAAGTTCATCTCCGAACTCACCCCCCATGATGGAATTCGGAAATGAACCTCCGAATTTATGTCTGGACAGAAGAAAAATGAAAAACAACAACGATTCGCTTTATTTAATCGGGTGAAGATTACAACGATAATATTACTGGAAATTAAAGTTACATATTGTTGAACACGGGTAGGTGGGGATGAGTCAACATTTTGATAACGTCGTCCGCCGATCTTTGAAGTTTGGCGTCCAACTCGATCGGGCCTTTCGAAGAAAATCGGTCGAACGTTGTCCACATAACCGCTAAATCTTCGTCGTTCTTGATCTCAAAAGGTGTGATCATCAACCCTCCCTCGTCGTTAAGCGATGGCGAGCGGTACTCGAGCTGACAGTTTGAAGAAACTACCTACGACATCAAGAAATAATGATATACTTCTGGCCGATAAGGAAGATGTTTTTATTCCAGATAACCTTCATATGAAGAAGCTTTTTGAGAGCGAGAAAGTTTTTGTATGGTATCCTAAGCATAACATGACACCATTGTTCAAGAGTACACTATCTGATATTTACAGAAAAGTTGGTGCTAGAAATATCTCTGAGTCACTATCCAAAGAAGAATCATCTGTTGTGAATGATGATGTTGAACTCGAGCATGTTGATCCAAATAATATTCTCAACTTAAGGGGGTTGGTTAAGCTTATTCTTGGTTTTCTTGCATGTTGTAGCCTGAAAATGGAATAAAGTAAGAGACATGAAGCTGTTCAAAGTCTTATCAACTTGAGTTTACGCGAGACAAAGGAGCCAATCAATGTAAGCTATAGTTTATCATTATCATCAGGGGACGTCATTACAAAAAAATCAAACAAAAGGGTGCGCTGGGAAAGTCAAAGTTCTATGTTTATAATCCAGAAGATGGATAGTGTTCGCGGCGATGAAATGAAACATGCTTCAAATTTCTCTGAAGCAATATCTGAAGGCGTTTTACGCGAGAATCATGATCATGTTCCTGCACTCGCTGAACTAATCACATTCGGTTTCTTTCTGAAATTTAAAAGCGAAGAAATTGATTTTCTAATGGAATCCAAGAATCTACATATTGAGCATGAAGATGAGATGTTCCTTAACTCTGCCTTCTCTTCTGGCTAACTTTATTGCCGCTGCTTACTGGTTTTTCTGTTTGAATATGCTTTTCGGAAGTTCATCTCCGAAGACACCCCCCATGAGGTGTTTTCGGAGATGCACTTCCGAATTATGGAAATTTTTTTAAGAAAAAAAGCGCTTCGGAAGTTCATTTCCGAAGTAGGGGTATTTTGGGATTTTCGCTGGGGGTGACCCCCATAGGGAGGTGGCTAAAGAAATTTTCTTAAAAATTTAGTCAGATTTTTTATTTATTGGTCTGTCCATTAAAGCCCAAAACACTTTTTTTGTTATTGGGCCATAAATATTTCATGCCCAACACAATCAGTTTTGGTTTTTTAATTTTAAAAATTTTATTTAAAAAATAAGTTATTTAGATCAATTTAATCCTTCAAAATCGATCTATCAATTTTTGGATACTAAACTAATCAAATACAAAATTAAATAACATTTAAAATTAAATAAATCCATAAATCACAAATTTAACAAAATATAATACAAGATTACAATACCACAACAAATACAAATAATAAATTTCTCCAATATCAAAATCCAACCATTTCTTCAGTATTTGAATCACTTCAAATCCTGTAACATCAAGGGAGTAATTAGAGGTTATAAGTTGAACACTAACATCAAAACTATATTACTAAAAGACAGAAATTAAAATTAACACATTAGCAAAACATTAATTAAAATTATACTAAAAATAATAACAATTACTCCAATGTCAAAACCCAGAAATTTCTCCAACCTTTGAATCATTTCAAAATCCAACATTATTCCAGAGATTCTAACAAAGAGAATCAATATAATATCAAAAAATAATATTCAAAACACAAATTTAAAGAAACACAAGAGATAACATAAAGAGATGATTAAATAAAACTACCACAAAACAACAAACCCACTGGTTCTATGTGAGAAAAGAATAAAACTTTCACAAAATTTAAAAGAAAATAAACTTACACAACTTTTCCACCAAATTATATTAACACCTGAAAAACAAGAGACAATAAAATAAAAAATAAAAAGAAAATCAGAAGATACAAATAGTAATCGCAAACTAAGTATTCAAACAAAAACTCTATATGTTGAATAAATACATAAGGTACTAACCTTTTTGAGTATTCAAGTGATAAGCATACAATGTCATGTGAGATTCATTATATTAGCTACTACAAAAAAATCAAACAAATCATGAATAAATCATTATATTAGCTACTACAAAAAAATCAAATAAATCATGAATAAAGAATCCTATAATAGTAATGGCCAAAAAACCATAATCAAAGAGAAACGAAGGTTTTTGATTTTAAAAATATTTCCTTTAAATGAACTTTTACAAAAATTTAGAGTTCGGGTTTGGATTTCAAATTAAAATGGTAAGTAAGTGTGAGACTGTAAAAGATTGTGAAAGAGTGACGAAAATGGTGGAGAGAGAAACTAACTGCAAATGGCAAAATTGAGGTGTATCGCCTTTTTGTGATTTGGAGATAGGGTTTGAGTTTGGTGGATGATTATTACACTGAGTGATACAGATTTAAATTTATATGTAGAGTATGTGAGAGAGAGTGGAGAGTGGAGAGTGGAGAGCGAAGAAATGAAGAAGATGAAACTGTATGATGAAAAAGAGAAGAGAGACTGAGAGTGGAAAGAAGGTAACAATATATACTCCTGGCTCATGAGTCATGACTCAAACCCTAATCAATATAGTCAATCTAGTAATATAATTATAAAAAAATAAGAGTTTAATATTTATGCACTTACACTGTCATCCAATTAGAAAATAACGTTCTGTCATGTCATACAAGTTTTTTTAAATTTTCAGTCTGACTTGTCCTAATTCATGATCGTCATTGGCTGACAGTGTAAAACTATTTTACACTGTCAGTGTATATCCTTTTTTTCCAAAATAAAATGTATTGTTAGACCAGTTCGGTTCGTTTTCCGACGGGCCTCAAATCATTGTCTGAACCCGTCTGGAAAAAGCCATGACAACCTTATGTTGTATTCTGAACCAACCCACGGTCCGAACAAAACCGACCCGTTTCTCACATTTGCTAACGGATCGGACGATTACATACGGCAATACGTTTAAGAATGGAAATTAAGTTGGTATAAAATTCAGGAATGAAAATAACATCACGAAAGTGAAAGTCAATGTTAAAAAACATACCATCAAAAAAAGGTACAAATAAAGGCTCAATTAAAAAGTCGAATGGTTATAGATTTGATTTCTATTAGATGTGTGAAAAAAACGTTGTGACACACATGATCATTGGCTCATAAAGTAAGTTAATAAAGTTATTTTCATTTACTTGCTTTCTCATTTTTGTTTTTAAATAACTTATCTTAACTTTTTTTATTTAGATTGTGATATAACTTACAACAATTGTTCTAGACACTACATTACGCAGTATCACATCTCTTGGATCACCTTACCCTAGAAAATGTATTGCCACTAAACTAATTAATTAATTAATAATAATAATAATAATTTATTTTTAATATTACCCATTAAATAATCTTATTTATTTTTCCTCTATAGTTCATTTGACACCCATATCTCATGGAACATCATCATGTTATTAGAGAAGAAGATGCAATCGTTTAAACTGCAAGCACATCAATTATTAGGTTCACCATTATGGAGATGCATCATAGTTACCGCGTAAAACTGTAGTTTGACATGCATCATCAAATCCCAGATCCCCCGACAAGTCTTGGTCGATGGCATCAACTCAAAATTAATATTGATGGGGCTATGACAATTGGAGAGACTTCGCCGAATCTGAATGTCATAAATGGAAGCACCATAATGAACAACTCTTACGTGACGCTGTGATGCCAATTGAAACTAAACCAATTAGAAATTTTATGGCTTGGTACAAATCAGTTGCAATTGGGTTTGTGTCTGAAGATAGGTATTTATATGATCCACACCAAACCACATACAGACAAGAATCTTCAACGTCTAACCTTGCACAAAATTACCATACCACTTACTAATAACCCCTACCCCACAAAATTACCGACCCACAAACACTCAAACCCACAACCAATATATGTCAGAACCCAACCACAAAACCAAGAGCATACCCCATACCACCACCAATAAGATACTTATTATCAAAAACACCCAACAGTCATTTTTCCCCAACACATCATCATACCATAACCAAAACACGCAAGCAACATATAACACCAGCGCTTCCTCCTACCATAGTCAATACACCCAAACGTCACATCACCAAGACATGCAAACACCATTGGGTTTTCAAACAACACAACAACCTTTTCTTCCTTTCTCAAACGAATCATTCACACCAATGTCGCCTTTCGATCGTCCAGGCCGCACACTAATAACCCTATCAACACAATCCAACTACTCTGGCATGGGTCACGAACTCAGTTACGGCAACACGTCTATGCATACACAAGACTTCATAGGAATGCAAGAACTTCTTAAAAAATCTGGTGATGGTGATGTTCACGGGGCCTCAAATCCTCAAACACCTAGGATGAATCAACGAGTACAACAAATTAGAGTAACTAAGGGGTGTGGAACCGGTGGCTGGTATGACCAGCATGGTCGTCCTCGTTAGTATTATTTTGTTTTTGTCTATAAAAGTAATTTACATTAAATATTAATATTTATTATTTAGGTCTTCAATTTAATTTATTTGTTTTTATTATAACAAAAAATCAATTATGCATAACAACCAAATAAATTGGCGCTAGCACCTAAAATCTGCATGCAGTTGCGAATATCTCTTAACATTTAGCTGTAAATTCTTTTTCAGCCTGATGTTTGGCCTCAGCCTACTTGGCCATTAGAGCCTAGTAACTTAAAAACCCAACGATCTAGTGTAAACTACTAAACAATTTGATTTGTAGCAATTCATACCATGCAAATATCAAAATGAAATTATGAGGACTTTCAAATGTTTATAGGAATTCGATACCAGTGACTTTTATTATCCATCTAAGGTAACATTTTAAATTTTTCATAGCTACGCTGTTTCAGTTATAATTAAAATTACATGGGTTTGCAGGTTCTGCATAATTTCCGTTTTGGGCCTATAACCTTTTTACAACGTTCACCCAATTTTCATTGCTGCAAAACATTCTTTATGAAAATCCAAACTAGAGACTTTGTTCAAAAGTCTCTTAAATCTTACCATAAGCAGTTTTTTTTTTTTTTTTACTTATTTAAAATACAGTTTCATATGAATGTGAAATAGATGATGGCAAAATTGTTGAACTCGTGAGTAAAATGCTCAAGGTTTTGTTTTGATCAATCTCATGCAAAATTGTAGATTCAAATTTGTATATACGGAAAAATAATAAAAACTTTTAGTTAAGCAATTTTGTTTTTCTTTCTTTTCATTTTATATTTTAAAAATAAATGCACGTAATACACTAGTACGCGGACGTATGGCTATCCCAGTAATTCAAAAATGAGTCCTCAAGCTAGTCCAAAAGATGACAGGTGTGAGCATATATATTTCATGTTGCCATCAAATAAAGTTTATAATTGATAATACTTTTATAAAAAAAAAAATTGATAGAGACAAACACCTTTTATTCATAGGAGAATCAAGCACTTATTTCATTGGTATGAAAAAGAACCAATACTATTTTAACATCAAGAAAAAGCAAACTCACAACACACAAGCTAATATAGAAAAGCAGAAAAAGCACTTCCACAACATCTTTTTTTTTCTTTCCTCAAAATATTGGACAATGTTGAGTACTACTAAAGCAACCTATTAATCATTTTTTTTTTCCAATTAAGTTCTTCTAATATTATCTTAATTTTCCTTTTTTTGAGGTCCAACAATTCACCACATAAACATATCTGCAGATGCCATAATTGGCAATTGGTTAAGATATGACATGTTGTTGATTTGATTCATGAAGCAATTATCAGCAATTGTTAAAAAACAATCATTGTTTGGATAATTAACTTCAGAAATTGTTGTTGTTGTTGTGTTCATCATGTTGATGATATCATTCAATGATTGTAGCCTTTGATTAAGTTCACACATTTGAGCTCTTAGAACACAATTCTCAGCCTCAATTTTCAAATAATGTTGTGTTGACATGTTCATCCTTGTCACCATTTCATTGTTTTCATTTCTTAGTCTTTCAACTTCAACAACTAAATCATCCATATGCTTCTGCTTCCTCATTCTCGATCTTCTCGCCGATTCGCGGTTCGATTGTTTTCTCTTCCTCTTTCTTTGATCCATCAAAAGCTTCAAATTTTCCAAATCTTCCTCAGAGCCATAGCTTTGAGATTTTGTGGACACACTAGAGTTTCCACTAGAAGTGGCCATAGAATAATAATATTCACAATAAAGAAATAATAAACTAGTTTTTTTTTTTTTTTTAATTTCCAAAGCAAAGATAAAAATAAAAGTTGAAAATCTTATCTTAATTAATATAGATAAATAATTATTATGACTATTATATAATTATAAAATATA
Source organism: Vicia villosa (assembly GCF_029867415.1). Classification (NCBI taxonomy): domain Eukaryota; kingdom Viridiplantae; phylum Streptophyta; class Magnoliopsida; order Fabales; family Fabaceae; genus Vicia; species Vicia villosa. The sequence continues at coordinate 194,854,055 of NC_081183.1, read as the reverse complement.
GTGTAGTTTTGGAATGGTGTTAGGAGATTTATGAAAAAACATAGAACCAATAGAGAAAGACAACAGAGAAAGATTGAACTAAGTGTGTCCTACGTTTTAAGGATGAATCTATGATAAATCCAGAAAGAAGGATTTCACTAAGAACTGGAGACATGAATGTGAAGCATGAACAATATGAAGATGTTGAACATCAATAATGTTCAAGTAAATTAATTATTGAGAGATTTTCTTATGGTGAATGAAAAAAAAAACACAAAGTCAATGAATGTTTTTAAGGAAAAAGAAACAAAACTACAAAGATTTGAGGAGGAGGAAGAGAGAGATAGGGGTGTGATTAGTAAAGTAAAGGGTGGGAGAGGGAAAGAGGAGAAGAGGAAGTAATAGAGGGGGTAGAAGAGTTAATTTATAGAGCATAAAAGGTGGGAGGGGGGAGTGGAAAAGAAAGAAAAATATTATTTTAATGTATGAAAAAAATAAAAAAATAAAAAAATGTGGAAGGAGAGAAATGAAGAATGGTATAGGGTTTGGTGTTGGTGGGACAGATAGAGAGGGAGGTGTGATATGGAATGTGGGGTGGAGAACAAACAACTTTCACAACCATCCAATTTCATCCCAATTGAATTTACTATTTAAAATAAAAATAGTTAAGTAAAATAAGAGTAGAATTTCGGTAGTAATTAAATATCATCTGCGTGTAATTGCAGAGACTGATTCTTTAAACTGAGAAGTACTACGATAAACACAGCAAATATTTTTTTAAAATAAATTTACATTGTTTCATATTTAAATTTCAAATTTGAATTCTGTTGTTACTACTAATCATTTTTATGTTTGATTAGTTTAATTTTAAGAAAAATAACTAAATAACTATATATGTATATATTTGAAGTGATGGGAAAATCAAAACACAAAAATAACACGAAAAAGTCATTGACATGCACATGAAAGTTTACCTCAATAATTATTGATAGAGTGTAAAGTAGTTGAGTTAGTGTTGGTGATATTTTATTTTTTGAGAGAGATCTAAGTGGTCCCTTTATTGATAGTAACCTCACATAAGGAGGGAAAGATTTTAGTATCCTCAAAGGTTAGTGCCATTTGTAAGTAATTGATCAAAAGCTGGTGGAATCAGAAATAGCATCAAATCACATGTACCCAAAAGAAAATTAAGTCTATTTACTATTTTTTCTATCCATAAACTTTTTTTTTTTGAGAAAATATTAGAACATGCATTGCTTGTGAGTGTTACACTGATATTCAATAAAAATTGATTTTTTTTTTTTTATAGTTTTAAAAAAAAGAATGATTATAATATAAGTTGATATGATAATATGAAGAGTTTTTATTAGATAATAGTGTAAAACTATTTAATATTGTTGGTATATCCTCATTAAACACAATTTTTAATGAACCTTTTTTTTATTGTTTATTACTTAAATATATAATTAGAGTTGATATGGTACTAATCTTTAATTTTGTAGAACTTGAAAAACATAGATAATTCTCTTGACATGCATGCTAATTTTTAACTATGAAAGCATATAGTATATATTATTGTTGTACAGATATTTTTGTGACAAAATTATCATAATTTAAATATATAAAAGAAAAAGTAGGAAGAGTACTCTAATTCAATAAAAAATATATAAGAAGTTACAAGCAAATCGATTAGGACACTACGCCAAATTTGGCTTTTAACAGCACACCTACGAAAGCGCTTTTGCCCAAAAGCGCTCTGGTAGGTTTGGCTAAAAACAAAATTAAAAATCACGCTAGAAAAGCGCTCTTATAGGGGGGGTAATGAAAGCGCTTTCTAAAAGCGCTCTTATAGGGGGTGGGTATGAAAGCGCTTTCTAAAAGCGCTCTTATAGGGGGTGGGTATGAAAGCGCTTTCTAAAAGCGCTCTTATAGGGGGTGGGTATGAAAGCGCTTTTGAAAGCGCTCTTATAGGGGGTGGGTACGAAAGCGCTTTTAGTAATAAAGCGCTGGTATAAAGGGGCATATGAAAGCGCTTCTGAAAAGCGCTCTGGTAGCCCTTTTTAAAATTTTCATAAAACTCAAACACGCTATTTTATTCAGAAACCCAAAACTCCTCCGTACATCTTCTTCTTCTTCCTCGCTCACGTACTCTCTGCTTCCTCGCTCTCACTCCCTCCGCCGTGGTCTCAGCCCCTCCTCCGTCCCTCCGTCGTCGTCTCAACTAGCCGTCGTCGTCTTCTTGCTGCTTCTCTCAGAATCAAAGTCTTGTGGGATTTTAGGGTTTTTCTTGGTCAAAATCAAAGTCTAGTTCTGCTTCTGTTCAGGTAAAGTCTTCCCACTATTTTAAGAGCAAATTGTGAGAATACTTTGAAACATTTATGAGAGATAATGGTATAGTTTACTCTAAAAGTATGATATCAAGCAAATAGTTTCTGGTTCTGCTTCTGTTCATAATTTCTGTAATGTAGAAATTTGTTTTTGTGTTGCTATCTTATTTGATCCTGAAGTGATAATGGTATAGTTTACTCTAAAAGTATGATAGCAAGCAAATAGTTTTTTCTATGTATCTTTGGCTTATGATTCATCATAATGGTATAGTTTACCATGTACAATGTTTGACAAGTCTAATATATCTTATCAACAAATAATCATAGCTTGATATATCTTTGCCATTATATCCAAATCAAATCCCACTCTCCTTTGATTGTGAGTCAGTTCCTTCACTATGCTTCTATTGCTTACTTCTTCTTCTGGATACAGGCTCAACTCTCCGTCACTCACATAAGTTAATTCTTCCGATTTCTCTAAATAACACGATATCACGATAGAGGACGGTTATTGTATTTTGAAAGTTAAAGAAGATGTTTGTGTTATTTAGCTAAATCTAAAGGGAGTTGAGTGTATTTTCCTCTTTATTTTGTTAGACACCAATGCTGCCCCGTTATGAAAATACATGCTAAATTGTTGTTTTCTCATGAGATATAATTGCTCCACCTTGATTTCTCCATTTGTATGACTCAACTATGATTTGTGGTCGTTTTCACGACGTTGTTTTGACATGCGTAGTTGCTGCCCCGGTTTCTAAGTAGTTGTTAAACTTTGATTTACCTTGCGGTACTATGTATCTAGAATTGCTATAACATCTGGGTTATGATTATTTTTCAGGGGATATTAAAGATTTTTTAAAAGAATATCACTAGAGACATCAGATTAGCTTACGGTGTGTGGTTCCAGAAGTTTCTGAATTTACCTTGTGGTACTATGTATCTAGAATCGTTGATTTGTAAGTGGGATCGTTCTAAATATTCGTGTATATTTATATATTAACTTATTTGTGGGATTGATCTAAACATATGCTTTTATATATTTGTTAATTAGATCAATACAAGTGTTCCGAAGTCAACGGGACGCACAGGTATCCCGGACTAAATCAAACAACATTACTTGGATCAAAGTGCAGGTACATTATTTTTCACAATTTTGCTTATAATATTTATGCTACTTGATAAAACAAGACAACTATAAAATCTTATTTGTTTTTCTATGTAGTGTCCGCTACAGCGAAACAGTTCAGATTGCGGATACTTTGTTTTGAGGTTTATGAAAGAAATCCTTCAGGCGAATCAATTAGAGATTCCGCTCACGGTATGAATTTATAACTTAAGATAATTTCATATAATTTATTACATTTAACTAAATATATCATTCATATTATGTTTTTATTTTGTAGTACCTTGACGAATTCCGTGCTGCTGGGTACCCGAGACTTAAGTTGGAAGAAATCAAAGAGGATTTGTGTCACTTTTATATTAAGCAATTTTTCATGTAGGATTTGTGTCGATTTCAACTATAATATTATTGATGTTGTAATGATGTATATATATAATTTTGGATATTATAATGGTATTATATTAGTATATATATTGTCTTACTGATGGCTGAAATGATATCGTCGAAAATATATTACAGGTCGAAAATATTACAGGTTAAAAACATATTACAGGTCAAAAATATTACAGGTCGACTGGGAGGATTAAATTACAGGCTGCACATTAAAATACCTCATTTAGCAACGACAGCGCTTTTAAAAAGCGCTCTTAAAGGTCCACTTACAAAAGCGCTTCTAAGTAAAAGCGCTGCCAAAGATTAATAAAAAAGCATAAAAAAAAAAAAAAACGCAACATACGAAAGCGCTTTTGGAAAAGCGCTCTTATAGGGGGGGCTACCAGAGCGCTTTTTCCAGGAAAGCGCTCTTATAGAGGGGCCTACCAGAGCGCTTTTTCCAGAAAAGCGCTCTTATAGAGGAGGCCTACCAGAGCGCTTTCTGAAGCGCTTTTGTTACCTACGTCAGCGCTGGCTTTCACAGCGCTTTTAAAGCCCATAAAAAGCGCTTTTAAAGCCCCAGCGTGTTGTAGTGGGAGCAATTTAAAAAAATAAAACTAACATGAAGTTACAAGCAAAAAATTTAAAAAATAAATAAACAATGAAAGCATCACACATGAAGAGTCACTCAAAGTCAACAAAAAAAATCCAAAACCAATATGTTCAAGCAAGGTAAGAGTTTCATCGTTCACATGAAAAGTAGTTAAAAGATATTAACATAATCGTTTTTGAGGATGTGCAAGGCAGACTACAACAAATAATTCAAAATTTATTACAACTAAATTGTAGTTAAATAGAACCTTGTAAAATGTTTGTAAATAGAGTCTCTAATTTTTGTGTCATGGTTAAACTACGATTAATCTATACATGTCCTTCCAAAATTTGAGACGACTCTAGATATCAAAGGTATCAAAGAAGAGAATTTAGTCCAATCCACCAAAATGTCAACACATATAACATTTTCTAATAATACAACATCATTATGTGGCATCTAAATCAGTTGCACCATCAAATATCACTATTGGTCAACCTTTGATGGACTCGATTCTCATGACCAATGGAGCAAACTACAATAAATAATGTAAGTAAATCTTACATTATAACCAACTTGAACCCTAGTAGTTTGAACACAATGTACCAAATTTATAAAGAGAGGTCACAAACAATATAAAGATGACACATTGACTCCCGACTAGATGTATAAAGTCTACAAAAGCCACTAACAGTTACACAAAGGTGGTCTTGTAGGGCAAAAGATTATGACGAGTCAAAATCTTATCCAAGAGGAAAAGTCAAGAAAAGAACAAAACATTAATAGTTGCAAAATGCTTATAGACCTAACCAAGAATTTTAAGATATTTACTAGCAAGCCAAACCACATTAAATAACATAACTAAGAGTGCCAAATAGGTCGAGCAAGCAAAGTAATGGTCGATGGAGTCGTGAACCCAAGACCAAGTGTTTGCGACTAAAGAAAGAGATACCCAATGTAAAATAATTTGAAGGTTGGATACAAAATATTTTTCCCAAACAAAATAAATACACCTCTTGATAAAATTCCAAGGCTATACCTCTCACATACTCAAATGGCTACATTCCCCACTACACAATTTTTTAGTCATAGACAAAAGTAAACGAGGAAAGTAAAGATGCTAGAGCATCTCCCATAATCCATATATTTCTTACTAGAAGGATGTAAGGTTCCCATTCATTATCTTCGCATTTATAATTTTAAAGAACCAATCTAAAATAGAATGGATCTTGGCATCCAATTGAGAGATGCCTTTCCACCATACATAATATTCATCTATGGACCAAGAATGAAAACCCCAAAGGGAGATCAAAGTAAGGTTGCCATATCTTGTTGACAAAATATCCTTCGAAAGCTTGTTGTCCCTTGAGATAATCTTCTATATCTATTTCAATAACAAAGCAAGATTAAATGCCCTATAATCCTTCACTCTAAGATCATCACGCTCCATTGATGTGCAACATATGACCACCTAATCCAAGGGATTTTCCTTGCTTTTTTCGACCTTGAAGTTGCTCTGCCCTCTAAAGATTTGGTTTTGTTGCTTGTCTTGTTTATTATCGTTTATCATTTATCACTTTCGTAATTGAGTCTCATTTAAGTTAGATCTTTATAAATATCTTAGAATTGAGCGTAATGCTTTTTAAATAGTGTTTTGCATTGAATCGATGTTTTGCATGTATAAATAAAAAGATTTATTTTTTTAGTGTAAGCAATATGTTTTAAGTAAATTAGTCGAGCTTTTGAATAAAGAATCATATTTGAGATTGATTCAAGTCATGACATTAGTAGGATCTCAAAACATCTTTAAGATTGCAGAAAATTGAGTTTTAGGTGTGTGATTCAAATCACACATCCTATGACTCGAATCAAATGAAACATAGGATTTCAGAAAGTTTGTGAAGCTGACATGATTTGACTCACAGTTTACACTTGAATCGACTCACAGAAATCTATGTTTCGAATCACAGATTTCTTGACTCGAATCATGAAGTAATGCACTTCCATGTTTGCCTTCTGTCTTGTTTGATTTGACTCAAAGTTTCATGACTCAAATCATAATTCTGTCTAGATTCTAATCACACTATACATGACTCGAATCATGACTAAAATGATTTTCTAATAAGTGTAGATCTTATTCCGAATTACTTTTTCACTTGGCTCAAATCATACATGTGCTTATGACCTGAATCAAAGATCATTTTTACCCATTTTTACGCATAATCTCAAGCACCTATATAAATTATTTTCCTCACTCCCTCGCCGTTAAGATTTAGTAATTATTGTGATGATAATCATAACGTTGAAAGTCTTGCTAAAAATATAGAATTCCACTTTTAAAGAATACTTTTGCATCTAAATTCATCTTCAACCTCAAGCAAAATTAACATAAGTTGGTTTTCAATTCTTAAGAAACGTGAAATCATTGCATAGGAGGTTCATTCTTTGCTGTTGTTTATGATTTTTTTTTTTGTTGCAAATCAAGATTTAGATTGTATGATGGTGTAGGAGTTTGACAATCTAGCACACAAAAAAAATATTTTCTCCGTGTCAGGGATGAAGCTACTCATGCAAGTGTGAAGGCATATGCCCCCACCAGTATTAATGTATTTTGACTAGATATAATTGTTCGGCTATTTCTTTTAGTAAACATGATGACCATTGTTATAAGATACTTTTAAATCATATAATTTAATTTTTTAGTAATTAACTTTATATTTATTCTAATTTAAATATTTTATTTATTATCTTACATTACTTTGTCTGACTCAGCCACTGAATGCAATTTCGTTTTTTTTTTCCAAGAAAAAAGTTACATTGAAGAAGACTACTCTCATATCACTTTTGTCTTTTCTTATGCATGCCTAATGTATTGAGCGATCATTTAAGATTGACTTTACATTATTATATACCTACAGATGAAGAAAGCCCTAAATTAATTATTCAAAATTCAAATTAGTTTGTGACATAGTGAGCTTTATACGGGTAATAATAGTCACCTAGTTAGGTCATGAATTGTTCCTTTGACCTAAAATTTGAAGTAATTATATTGGTTCCCTAAAAGAGTACTTTGTTTTTTGTATTTTTAATGACGTTTGCCCACAAACTCTGTTTTTCTTCGGTCTTTGTTTAATTTTAAAAACTAAACTTTTAAATCATAATTTTTTATTGCAATTTGTAAATAACATTCACGTTCGCATTCTTCAATTTAACAAAACCTTTTATATATATATATATATATATATATATATATATATATATATATATATATATATATATATATATATATATATATATATATATATATATATATATATATATATATATATATATATATATATATATATATATATAGTTTAAAGGTAGTGCACTGACAATGTAAACAAACTTTACAAATACATCCAATCAAAATCCTTACACTTGCCATGTCATATTAATTTTTTTAAATTAAAATTGAGTTTTAATTAGATGCATGGTTGTGATTGATTGACAGTGTAAATATATATATATATATATATATATATATATATATATATATATATATGCATGGTTGTGATTGATTGACAGTGTAAAAATATATATATATATATATATATATATATATATATATATATATATATATATATATATATATATATATATATATATATATATATATATATATATATATATATATATATATATATATATATGGTCGGATTGTTTTAGTTTTATAAAAATAATTTTTATAATACAAACTATTATTTGATTTTTTAAATAAGAATTTTGTTTAAATAATTATTAATAAAATATTCTTTTAGAAAAATTTCAACATTCACTATAATTTTCGGATTGTTTTACTATAATTTTTTTTGAAAAATTAAAATTTTTAAAAATGATTTAAATTTGAAACTATTTTAAATAGTTTTTCAAAAAAATTATTTTTGAAATACATCTTTTTGAAAAACAATGTAATTTCGGCTATATAATTTGTTTGAATCAAAAGGAGGAATATATTAATTCAAAATACAAATAAGTACATGACGATCTCTTAGGATCCAGCCAGCAAGAACGACAAACAAAAAAAACATGCCTATAGCATCAAAGTTACTGTATTCTTTCTAAGCCTATTAGTATACCAGCACTTGTATGCAATATTATCTATGATATGCTCAACTATGTTTCTATTCACATTGTTCTTGAAAACTTCATCATTTCTATAATCCACACCTCATATAGAGTTTCAGTGAAGGCTAGTTTAAGGAGACTAGCTTTCCACCCCTTCTTTTCAGTTTCTTGGATAGTCCAATTGAGTTCTTCATCCCAAGCTTTAGGCTCATGTGTAACTTCTATCCATTTAAGAACCTGATCCCAATTGGATTTTGTAATTTTGCATTCAAAAAACAGATGGGTAATAGATTCCTCAATTTCGTTATATAAACTATAATGACTATCGTTGATTATTCCAAATCTTTTCAGCCTATCTTTTGTGGCTATTCTACCGTGACACATCAACCATAAATTCACAACAGCGCGGGGCCTTGCGGTGTTATGGTTCAACAGAAATCTCCACGGAACCCGATCAATTTTCTCCATTAGTAAATTATATATAATTTTCATCGGAAAATTTTCCTTTTGCAGCTGATTACTCCATTCTTGCTTCCATTTCTGGTTCAGGCTAACTTTCTCTCTTTGAGCCAAAACATTGTTGAACATCCAAGAACAGTGACTTCGACTTTCAACCTGCATAATACTCTTTTTTTTTTTTTTTTAAGTAATACATATATATCCACTTAACCCAAAGATTATCCAATTTTCTGCTCAAATTCCACAAACATTTCATCATGGTTACCTGATTTCAGACTGTCAAATTTATAATATCCAATCTTCATGGCATTTCGGTCTACAAACGGTATCCCAGGCCACACGACTTTTTTTTTTCACCTCATTACAACCAATCTAGATATATTTCGACGATTATTTTTAATCTTCAATAATATATAATATATATTTATGTTATAAAATATGAAAATTAATCTTTTAATTTAAAAAAAAATTAAAAAAAATATTTTTTAAAAATAAAAATAAATTCAAATTAAAACAAACATGCCCATAAAGTCAAAGTTGAAACATTATCATGTGGAATATGGATAGTAGCTAAGGTGTTCAAGTCTATTCTGATTCAAATTAAAATCTCAAACCAATCAAAACAATTGAAAATTGTTCAAAATTAAATATTATTAAATATATGATTTTTTTTTTTAATGTAAAAATTGTTTCACATTTGCCCTACTTCACTCGGTTATGGACAAATTCGTGTTTATTCTTTATATTATAATTAATTTAATACAGTATTAACTATATATTTTAATTTTTTTAAAACAAAAGGAAGTTCTTTAACTTGGAGACCTTATATTAAGGGCTGACTCTAAAGGTGGCAAACGGACATGTCCGTCCCGTTTAGATTCGTCTCGTAAAAGTCTGAAAAAAATAGGGTGGGACTGACATAGTTAAGGGTGCGGACCTAAAACTTTGATTTGTCCTGGAAAAAAATTTAAGCGTAAAAATATAAAAATTTATGTTAATTTCCATGTCCGCAAAAGCCCGCATAAAAAATAAGACGGAGCGGGATGGTCACATTAACAGGTGCAGGAAAAACGGGCATGTTCAACGGGCCGGATATACATTTTGTCAACCCTAGTTGTATCGCCCTTACTCAAGATCAACCCTGGTCATATTTTGATGTTCATTATTTTTAAATTTATTTTTTTAATTTTTATATTGTAGTGAAGGTTGTCTATGTCACGTTGCTTAATTAATACTAAGAGATGAATCTTAAATAAGCAATCTCAAATTAAAAGAAATTTGAGTTTGGTCCAAAAACAATAACATAAAGTTTGATCACGTCATGGATGATTGAAATTTGAAAGTGATTATTAGCATGGCTAGGATCTTCTTCCTGCTGAAAAGAATATACTACTCCACTGGATTTTAAATATTGATAGCGTGTGTTAACGTGATCTTAAAATAAAGCACTGTCAAAGAAGTAAAGTAAAGTAGTTTGAAAAATATATTTTTTATTAAAATTGAAATGAGATGATCTTAGTGTAAATATATTTAATGTAAAGCAAAACTTTTTTTATGACAATTTGTTTTTAATTAAATGGAAAAAGCTATTTTATTTATGATCTCCTTGTCATTTGTCATTTTGAGGTTTGAAGACAAAATCAAATGAACCAAATATTTAAATTTCAATGCTATAAATCATGTTTATAAGAGGTAAAGTCAATTCTAAAACTTTTCATCATAAATCCAAACTCAAAGCTTACCAATTAGTGGCTAAGAATTGCTAAATCCATCCATGCGTGTGCTATATATAATTTGTGGCTGCAGATTTAAGGTTATCCATCCTCATAAATTATGATAAATATTCAATATGTATTAATGTACTTATTCATGATTCACAGAAAAAAATCTTTTCATAGAAAAATTTAAAAGAGAGTTTAGCACTAGTTATATAGGTGAGATTATAATAATTATTTTTTCTTGTATTCATTAATTAACAAATAAGATTTTTTTTATTATTTTATTTATAGCGCAAAAAAGTATAATATCGGCATAATTGTTATAAAATTAACCAAAACAATATAGAGATGAAGGAGAGAAAGAGTAGAGAAAATGTAATATTGTATTATCATCTTTCAAGTAGTTCTCTTTACATTGCAAAGTGGTATCTATTTATAGGACATTAGGAAGATGAAAAATCATAACCTTACTATACCACTTAATAAGGAATATGAAGATGAAAGATAAGAATATATATGGACATCTACAATATTTATTCATAACACTCCCCCTTGGATGTCCATTGAGGATATGCCTCGTTAAAACCTTACTAGAGAAAACCCAGTGGGAAAAATTCTAGTGAAGGAAAAAGAGTACAATATCCCTTGAATGTGAATTGCCTCGTTAAAAACCTTACCAGGAAAACCCAATGGGACAAAACCATGGTGAAGGAAAAAAGAGTGCAAAACATATGTATTTCTCCCCCTCACGCAGACATTTACATGTGAGACGATATTCTTTGTAGTCGTTGCTTAAAATGTCTTCTTCGAAGTGACTTCATGTAGTGGTAATAGTTATGCAGGATTTTATGAAGTTGTTTCCATGATTTGTTTCATAGATCTCCATGAAATGGTTGTACCATCACATGTAAATAAATAACCTCTTTCTGATCTACCATTGTGAGAATCTGACAAGTAACCTGCATCTCTAAGATAACGAAGTATATGTTTGACCGCTTTCCAATTTCTTCGTATAGGTGAATAATTCTATCTTACTTATAGATTGACCGCAAATGATATATCATGATGTGTATATTTATCAAGGTGCATTAGTACTCCAATTGCACTAAGATATGGTACTTCTGGACCAAGCAATTTTTATCCTTTTCTCGAGGCCTAAAAAGATCTTTCTCCACATCTAATGATCTAACAACCATATTGGAGTAGGAAACATGTGACATTTGTTCATATAGAATCATTTCAACACTTTTCTATATAGCCTTTTGATGTACAAATATTCTTTTGTCCACATGCTCAATTTAGAAACCTAGACATATTTTGTCTTTTCTAGGTCCTTCATCTCAAAATCTTTATTTAAACAATTTGTAGCTTTTGGAAGCTCTTCAGGAGTTTCAATAATACTAATGTCATCCACATAGACAACTATTATTGCAAATACTTTTCCACACACTACAAAAAATGCGCCTTGATAGCGGGGGTTATTTTACCAATTAGCGGGGGTTTTTGACCTCCGCAGGATGTTTTGCGGGAGTTTTGAAAACTACCGCTTATAGGATTCCCACAATTTATTTGCGGGGAGTTTGAGCGACCGCTGGTATCTTGGTTGAATAAACTTGGGAGGTTTCTTAACGGAGGTTCTAAACCCCCGCAAAATATTAAAGATAAGCAAAAAAAACTGAATCAAATTTTTTTTATTAATTTTTAAAAAAGTCAGGATAATTTTTATATTAATAATATAATAAGTAAAAAATTAAAACACAAAATTTACTTAAACAAATAATCCACAACTCTATAAAAACTAGACAAATATACTAAAAATACTGTATAACTTTGACACACCAAAACTTTGACATATCAAACTCACAACAACATTTAAGTGACAACAACATTTAAGTGATCCAGTCTGCCTTAATAATAGCTCCCTTGTGAACTTGATGCCCACATAAAGATGATTATGAAGAAGTGAAAAATTGATTGAAAACTGGAACTTGATCTCCCCGTATAAAATAGCCAACCTGTAAATATAATCCACCATTGATGTAAACTGGTTATGACGAAGTGCAAAATTGATTGAAAACTCGTACTAATAACATCATCTTTATTTGAAACTTATAAGTATTTTAGATTCATTCATACTAAGAAAATATCCTAATATATGAACATTTTAATATGGGTTATTCAACTTTATTGATTTATTTATCTCTCCATCAAAACATTCATATCAGATAGTATGTAATAATATTAGCTATCATCCTTTTCTTAAATTTACAAAATAAGACAAAATTCTTAACACCATCAGGACCTTGCAAACCTAAAATTACACATTATATTACAAAGAGACACAAGGCACAAAAACTTACTTTTCCATTTAATACCTGACACATTCCATATGCACATATTTCTTTTATAGTTAGTCCACCTAACAGTCAAGTATTACTCCCCACTTTTAAAAAATAAGGAGAAGACATGTAGAAACAAACTTGCAACAGTTGAAATCACAAGTATTTTTATTCACTACACACACAATAAATTGTCATCATAAAGTTATAAATGCAGATTTTTATCAATTATCACAACACTTCAATATATACTATTAAGTAAAGTCGAGCACATAGCTAAACACTTCAATAAAAAGTTAGGAAACCATGATGGAAACAATAATAACAGAAACTCACAATTAGAAAACTGACTTCAACTCCACTTATGACGCCTCTTTCACATTTTAAGACTAAATATCAACATTGGTTCCCTTATTCTCTTTCTCATCCTCAACAATTATCTTCCAATATCATCTATCACATGTATTTCACCGTCCTCTGTCGATGCCACATGGTACAATTCTACATAAACACATGACACAAATGTATAAGAAATGTTAAAAAGAAATGTGAATTGATGGTTGAGAAATTAAACTCGCCAAAACTTATAAAAAAACAGGATAGGTGCGACATTTCTCTTTAAGTTTAGATATACACAATAAAAAACAAATAAGTCTCGAGTCATGAATAGTACTTATAAAATTATTGAAACAACTAATAGGTATTTGTTAACGCCCACCCTTAATTTACTCATCCACACATGATCTTCATTTCATTATTATTTACCTTTTTAAAACAAAAACCAAACAAAATCTAAAGACCTATTAGTTACTATATAAAAGGGAAACCTTAGCAAGATTACAAAGACAATAAGAATAAATCAAGTTATTTTTAAAGTACCTGGAGAAGAAGGTAGCTAAAGCCAACAACATTCTTAATGACTTTGAAAGTCTGACGATAAGGTAAATAATGAAAATCAGATCATCTTCCAACTTTGAAAAATTCCCCAGTTTCACTGTAGTTAATCCTCTATCAATACTTCTATAGTTAAAGAACCAAAGCGATGCTAGCAGCAGTAAGGCTGCAACAAAAAACAAGGATCCCACGTGGACGGATCAACCATTGCAGGACTTAGAATAGTAGACTTTTGCATCAAATCTTCTAATCAGTGATTCTAATGCACCAAATTAATGACTCAATTAATTATGAGGCAATTCAAAGATTAAAGACCATTACTAGCTAGAATTCAAACCGAACAGGGGTAAAAAGTAAATCACCTCATAATTCTCCATATTTTTGCATCTCCCACTTGCTACTTTAATACATGGAAATTCACGAGATTCCACAAAACTTCCAAATATATAACTCCAAATCCATGAGATGCCACAAAAATATTTAGACAACCTGAATTTCACAGAAGAGAGAGAGAGAGAGAGAGAGAGAGAGAGAGATGAGGGATTACTCTTCTGTTGAAATCAAAACAAAATATAAATATTACAGTAATTTCACATAACTATTGAACCCTAAAATCCTAAATCAAATGTCAAATCTCTTTCTCACTGAAATTAGAATGAGTGAGAGATAAGGTTGAATTAGAATGAAGGTTTGGGAAGAAGGAATTTTAGGGTTGAGGGAAACCCTAAATGTCTAATAAAGAAGAGATAAAGAAGGAAAAGCTAACCTTAACGAGAAAGACGACCGAAGAGTAGAGGACGGCTGTTGTGAGCAGTAAACAACGATGGAAAGCCAACGGCGGTGGGCTGGAATCGTAGTGGTGGTTGTGTCTCTTGAGAAGCAGCGATAGGTTTGGAGCTTTCACGTGAATAAAAACCCCTTTGATGACTATTCTAATTCTTATTTATTATTAATTTCATATATAAATGGATATAATTAGGCGCAAAAAAATTTAATAAATCAATTAAAATAACATTGCAATGATTAGAAAAGGGTGCCAAAATTTATCTAATTAAGGGGGTTTAAAACCTCCCTTGAACAGTTTAAAATTTTCCCCGTTGAACCGAAAATGTCCCTTTTTATTCTAATTTGAAGGGGTTTTATAAAACCGCCGCAAAATAACCGCCCCAATCTAGCGCGTTTTTTGTAGTGACACCATTTTATGAAAATACAAGGACAAATTGAGTTATTAGTATATTCGTCATTTAGTAAATATTCACTGAGGCGATTATACCACATGCATCCAGATTCTTTCAGCCCATAGAGAGACTTGTTCAATTTTATGTAGTAGTTTTCTCGAGATCCACAACTACGTGCCTCTGGTATATTGAACCCTTCAGGGAGTTTCACATAAATGTCACTATTAAGTGAACCATATAAATAAGATGTCATTACATCCATCATGTTCAAATTAAGTCCTTCATGTGTTACAAGACTAATTAATCAAAAATTGATTGAATCCACTACAGGTGAATATGTTTTTATCAAAATCTATCTTAGGTCTTTGTGAAAATCATTGAGCAATAAATCAGACTTCATATCATTCTTATTTTTCTTTTTCACAAAAACTCATTTATATCCAATTAGTTTCACACCTTGAGGTGTTCAGACTACAGGTCCAAAAGTGAGTCACTTGTAAAGTGAGTTTAATTCTTCTTCAATTGAATATATTTATTTTGGCCAATTCTCACTTAGTCTACAATCTTTAATAGACTTTGACTCATGATCCTCGTTATCATTGATCACTTTTAGCGCTATATTGTATACAAAGACATTGTCAATATTGACTTTATTTAGTTATC
Source organism: Vicia villosa (assembly GCF_029867415.1). Taxonomy (NCBI): domain Eukaryota; kingdom Viridiplantae; phylum Streptophyta; class Magnoliopsida; order Fabales; family Fabaceae; genus Vicia; species Vicia villosa. Next base: position 194,838,304 of record NC_081183.1, on the reverse strand, counting down.
TCAATTTCGGTTCCATTCCATTTCATCCATGACATAATTTATCGAGATCTCTTTATTTCATATTTCAAGTACTTGATTTGTTCTTCTGGAACTGAAAATTAAATTAGATCAAAGTGCTTTTAGCATTTTCATATCCTCACTTGGGTCATTTTTAGTTTCTTTTCTTAGTAGAGGACTTTTAACATTGGAACCGACTTTCATACCACGCTTCAGGCGCATCAACAACTCATTTGCAATATTATATTATCCAATAGGAGAATCAACTTTGAGTGGAGTATTATCAGCTGATAATTTATTTCATAAACTTTGCAAATGAATAATATTTTGAACTTTTGGTTCATATTGATTTGTACGAGGATCAAGACAACAATTTATTTTAAATTGTTCATTTGAACTTCTTGTTCATGATTTTAGTTGTTCATTTGAACTTCTTGTTCATGATTTCAGCTGCTTATTCCCTCCCCCTAATATTGGGAAAATTAATTTATCAAGTGATAATCAGCCTACTGGGCTGCAATCAAGTATTTGATTATTTTCTCAAAATATATCCTCAAAATTGAGAGTCATATTAATTATATTTTTCCAATATTCTTTCGTGACTCATCTTAATGTATTATATTGGAGCAATTGGAAGATACACAACACATCCAAATATTCACTTAGATGAGAAGTATAAGAATAAATTAGGGAGGACTAAGATATAGTATACTGTTGGCTTAATGTGAATAAATATCTTAATATCATACTTTGGGTGTTTCAAATATATAATTTAGAATTGATGATCTCATAAGTATCAACCATATAATTAACTTTAGACGTCTAAAGAATGGATCTTCGGGTCCATTTTCTTTTTATGAACATATATTACATGATATTTAATATCAATTTTAATAATATATGTGATACTTATACAGAAATTTTTAAAAAAAATCTAAAAAATAAGATCTTAGTCTAATTAGTTGAGAAAATAATTTCACAAACTTTTGGTTGTGAGTAGAGACATATGCATGCTATTTTAGTCTATGCAACAATTCATATCATAAAAATGCAATTTCTCAAATTTTCATTTTCCTTTAGAAACACAAAAAAATTTAATGGATTGAAGAAACTTCTGGTTCTTCAATACAAATTATTCGCATCATATTATATCCAAGATGACCAACCGGTTTTACCAACGACACATTTAAGTAAACTACTGGTTTACAATAACATGTGCTTAAATTGTATAATATAAGTGTAGTACAAGCCCGAGAGAAAAATCGATACCTTTTCTATTATACATTTTATGTCCAAATTCATTTGTGTAATACAAGGATATTCAATACCTCCAGTATAATTCAAAATCAATATAATAGTATCTCATTATTAAACACTTTAATCAAATACATTCATATGAACATATGATCATATAATTATCAAACAGTTACCCCTTATAAAATTAAACATATTTAATCAAACAATATTATATCACTAAAATTATATCGTCATATAATTAATTTGATTCACTATCCTTCAGAGATGGATAAGTTCTTCAGGAACTATAAAAATAATTTGTTATAAACAATAATCTAAAAAATATATATAATCTTAAGTATTGAACGTTGAATTATTCTGGAATTCATCAATTATTGATAAACACAATATTCGATTAAACTCAATCTTTGAACAATAATTTGGAGTTAGTTTAATAATTTTTAGTTCTACAAATATCACATCACAAACTATTTCCATAAACAATGGTCAATAAAAATTATTCTTTGAGCAATCCTTCAGGGATATGTTATTAGTATAGATGCAATCCTTATAGGATTCAATAATATCATGATGAAATTCTTCTAATATTATAGATACAATATTTTAAGATGTGATAAATCCTTATTTTAAAACTTTAACTCTTCGGGAATTATATATCACAATTGATCTTCGTAGTGATAAAAAAAATTGTGTGTGGGTAGTTCTTCAGGAACTTAATCACAATAGTTCTTCATGAACTCAATCACATTTTGTAGTTCTTCAGGAATTATATATCAAACTCAATATTATCCTTCTAGGATATTTGATATGTTCTTCAAGAACTATATAACAAACTTAATACTATCTTTAATGGATATTTGTTAAGTTCTTCAGGAACTATATAACAAACACGTTATTTTGTAATCATTTAGAGAATATTGATAATCTAATAAGATATAATATCAAAATTCAACACGGATAATGAGAAAGAAAAATAATAAAATAATTACCTAATATTACCTCTAACACTTAGGACTTCAAAATTTTTTTCTTCCAAGTTTGGTAGAGCTTCGTGCTGATAACGTGTTATAAAATTAACCAAAACAATATAGAGATGGAGAGATGAAGGAGAGAAAGAGTAGAGAAAATGTAATATTGTATTATCATCTTTCAAGTAGTTCTCTTTACATTGCAAAGTGGTATCTATTTATAGGACATTAGGAAGATGAAAAATCATAACCTTACTATACCACTTAATAAGGAATATGAAGATGAAAGATAAGAATATATATGGACATCCACAATATTTATTCATAACAATCAATATTTTTTGATCTTATACTCGATATATTTTAATTGATATTTTTTTCTAACAAGTGATATCTATAGTTTTGGTTTATTACACAATTTAATTTAATTTTTATTATTCACAATAGATGGGTCAAACACAATTTAATTTAATTTTTATTATTCACAATATATTTTAATTTTTAAAAACGTACTCATTTGACTTATGGTTTTCTTGAAATAAAGTACTTTGGAAAATTTTAAAAAAATTCTAATTGGTTGTTGGTTATGGAAATGATGAGAGAGAATGTAAGTTAAATGCAATTTGCATTTAATTTTATCTTAAAAGAAATGAAAGATGGTTTTTTTCTCTTATATTTTGGACTAGAAAAATACATTTTTTTCTCTTATATTTTGGAACGAAGGGAGTACTTCATTTAGAAGCCTAGAACATGATAACATTTGGACAAATTCAAAAATTGATAGATCAAAGTTCTCTCATCATGATGCGCAAGAAACTTTTGTGACACATTATGGACGAAACTTGAAACATTGTACAAAAGAAAGATAACCCATAATAAAACCTTTGTTAGTTTAGGATTGGTGAACCTCAAGTATTGATAGATCTAGAGTGTTTCCAAACACTTAGCTATTTTTAAATAGGGAAAAAAATATTTGTACACCTTTTTCTAACACTTACACTTTATTAGTATATATAAAGTCTACAAACTATATATTTTTTAATAGTTTATCCAACCTTGATTTTTGTGCAAGAGAATTTTGTGTTATAATGACATACGGTGTATGATATGGTGTAACAAAATTCAGTGTCAAAATAGCAATGTTGTTTCAAATATCGGTAAATCAACTCACCAATATGAAAATGGTGCTTAAAGATGAATTGAAAGCATTGTTACTTCTAAGTTCATTGTGAAACAATCGGGACATACTTGTTGTTTTATTGCGTAACTCAACATCATAAGATGTTCTAACATCGCACATTGTAAAAGATAGTATATTGAATAAAGAATTACGAATTAAGGAACAATGAATGTTGTTAGAGTTTAAGGATCTTGTCATAGAGTATCATGGAATAAGCATCCACAATACTAGATACAAGTCAATGGATGAGTCTAGAGATAAGTTCAAGGGAAGGTCGTAGACAAGAAAAGACGTAAAATGTTATTACTGTCACGGGAAAGGTCATACGAAGAGAGAATATAGGAACCTCAAAAGAGAGCATCAAGAAAATGTTGATGCGAGTAACATAGTCGCTACCATTTTTAAGCCATTGAGGTACTTTTCATTTGTGATGATGGTCATGTTAATTTTACATCACAAGATATATGTTGGGTCATAGAATTGAACGCATCATTTCATGTAGCATTATAAAGAGATTTTGTTTCCTCCTATACAAGCGATGATTTTGATCATGTGAGGATGATGAATGATAATAGATCCATGATTGTAGGGAAAAATGTTTTATAATAAGAACACACTAATTTCCATTTAACACTGAAAAAATGTGAGACATATTCCTAACATGTGTTTCATTATATCCACAAGACTACTAGATAGAGAAAGTTATACTAGTGTCTTTAGAGATAGGCAAGAAAGAAAGTACTCATTATATAATAGAAGCCAAAGTCAATAATGGATGTGTTAATAATTTCGGAGAAGACGCCTTGATTGAGCTATGTTATCAAAATCTCAAACATATCAGTGAGAAAAAAATTTAAATTCTAGAAAAAAATTATTTTAATGGATAAGAAAGGTTTGAAGATATATGTTAAACCATGTACACATTACTTGGCTAGAAAGTAACATAGAGTTTCATCCCGCAATGAGGCCCCTCATAGAAAACCAAATGTTTTAGATATGATGCATTCGGATGTTTATGGTCCAATGACCACTAGTACTTATGGTGGATGTAAGGTATTTTGTTACCTTTATTGATGACAACTCCAAGAAGGTTTGGGTGTATGCCTTCAAAACAAAAGACCAATATTTTTAGTATTTAAACAATTTCATGCTAGTTTTGAGAGAGTGCGAGCAATTTTATCAGATGCCAAATCATGCAATAGCTTTTGGGGTTAGGCTATGGGGATTGTAGTTGAGTTCATCAACTTATCCCCTTCATCTCCATTGAATGATGATGTTCCAAATAAGTTTAGAATAAGTAAAAATGTATCTTGCAACTATTTGAAGGTGCTATATTGTATAACGTTTTTTCATGTTCTAAAGGAGGAAATACCAAAACTCGGCTCACAGGCTAAAGAAATTATCTTCTTGAGATTTAGAAATGAAGAAAATAGATACATGTTTTGGGAACCTGTCAAGAAAAAGATTAATATAAGAAGAGATGTTGTCTTTTTTGAAGACAATAATTTTGAAGATATTCAAATGGGAGTTAATCATTTTATTTATATAGAATATCCAATCTACTTGGATTAAATTCTTCTTCTAAAGCATAGTAGGGGATATGAAATAGAATATATTGGAGATGCAAAAACTGAACCTGAATTTGATAATGATCCAGTCAAAAAAAGTAATAGATTGTAATAGAAGCGGTGGTGATAATGGTGATATGAAGAAGACTATGAGGATGATGAACAAGATCCACAATTAAGAAGGTTAGATACAAAAGTTTTGTTACTCAATGTTGGGGAAGAACTTGATTCTTATGAAGAACTTGTGATGGATAACCATAAAAGGAGTGGTTTAAAGCCATGCTAGAATAAATGCAATTATTTCATGAGAACCTCTCATATAAGTTAGTAGATTTATCGAAAGGTGAAAGAGCACTAAAAAACAAATGGGTGTATAAGTTCAAGATTGTGGAGAATAACTCACAACTTAGATACAAGTCCAGATTAGTTATGAAAAACTTCAATCAAAATAAAGACATTGACTTTGAAGATATTTTTCACTCGTGGTAAAGATGTCATCAATTCGGGTGGTGCTTGGTTTAACGGAAATTGTGAATCTAGATGTGGAGTAGTAAGATGCGAAGATTGCATTTCTTTATAGTGTTTTAGAAGAAGAAATTTACATGTAGAAAGAAAAGGGATTCAACGTCAAATGCAAAGAATATATAGAAATTGTCTAAATAAAAGTCTCTATGGACTTAAACATGCATCACATTAATAGTACGAGAAGTTTGATTACTTCATAATTAAACATGGATATTTAAGGATTATTTATAAATATTGTGTATTTATGAAGATGTTTGTTGATGGTGAGTTCATTATACTTCTTTTGTATGTTGATGATATATTGATTGTAGGACAAAATAATTTTAAGATCACTAAGTTAAAGAATAAAATGAAGAAGTATTTTGTTATGAAAGACTTAGAACCAACAAAGCATATTTCGGTATGTCCATATGTAGTGATTAGAAGGAACACAATTTAAAGTCATCACAAGAAAAACATATTTGAGAATGTATTTGAGTTGTTTCACATAGAAAGGCAAATCCAATTTTTATTCCACTTCCTAGTCACTTTGTTTGTAGGTCAAAACAAAGTTCTCCATGCAAAATTGAAAAGGAAGATATTCACAAGGTGTCATATGCCTCAGTTGTTGGAATCTTAATGTATACAATGGTATGAACTTAAGAAGATATAACAAATGTGATTGGTGTTGTTAGCAAAATTTTAGTTAAACCAGTAAAGAGCATTAGAATATCAAAGGAACTTACAAAATAACTTCATGTTTTGAAATTAGAAATTTTGAATTGAATGACTACGTATGCAAATATAAAGGTAGATATTGATTCTAGAAAATATACTTATGGATTCCTAATTACATTTTTATATGGAGTTCTTGGGTATATTCTAGAAAATATATTTATGATACAAAAATTGAGTTCTTTTGGTATATTCATCCACACAAATTTAAATCAGTTTAAAATTCAAGAAAATGTGATTGAGAAAGTTATGAGTGGTACAAGCGCGACATATAGTTTTTATGCCAACCAGGGCAGTGTTGAACCCTCACCACCAAATAAAGATATCCTTAAGAGATTAGAGATGATGATGGCGAGTATTAATGAAGATTCAATCTTGACTATTTCCCTAAGACAAGATCCAGAGCAGTTGTTTGTACTTTGTAAGCTCTCTATACATGAATTTTTGAAGGGGGTGAGTTGCTAGACAATTCCGTATTACAATTGTGGTGCTCGTAAGTATAATTTTTACGTTGATTTCTATTTATATTCATACTTTCTTTTTCTTTAACATAAGTATTGTATCTTGGATGCTGTGAAGATTGCTCTTACTCGTGATTCTCCAGGACACGAAATAAAAAATTACTTACAAGACAAGTTGATGAAGAAAAGGAAGACCAAAGATTGTTATTTGGCTCTGTTTGACCACGGGTAAGTATATATTAATTTGTGTTTTCATTTATAAATCAATTTTATCCATATTAACTGAATTTTTATGGAGGCGACATTGGAAACTACTAGTCATATGTCCAAAGAAAAATACTATAGTTGTGTTATGCTCGTTGCACCATGGACTGCCCGAAGTTGTGATTAACACTTTGAATGGGTAAGTGTTATTATTTTCAATACTCATATTTAACTTTAGAATTGAATAGTTATTATTTATGTTAAATTTTAACCGACATGTGTAGAGTGATGGAGGAATTTAACGCGCGCAAAAAGAATCTTATTGGTCAAAATCCACGCTATGTTAAATCAACAGTAAGTATATTACCTGTAGTTTTTGAGATTATATTATTTATGTGTATTAGTGTGACATAAATAAACCAAAATTATCTGTAGTGGTGAAAACAACCTGACAACTATTTTTGTGGATACTATGTTATGAGATATATGCTCCATATTATCTTCAGATGCATTACAGATAGATGGATGAAGAAATATGTATTAGGTTAATCCAATATACACACACATATGTATACTTATAAGTTAATGTTGTTTTTACCTTATCATACTTTAAATTTTGCTATAATTATAGGAGCTTAGCAACCAAATACCATACTCGAAAGAAGAAATTGATGACATTCGATCACGTTGGGCCAGTTTATTCTTATCTTGTTATGAATTTCTACAACAACAATAATTTTTCTTGGTTGTTGTAATATTAATTTGTATATGAACAGAGGTATTGTCAATTTGATGTGCAAATATGCAAATGACAAATCTGTGTATTCTGTCTTGATGATGATAACATGTAAATTTTTACATTTTATTTAAGATAATATGATATATTTCAATTATTTACATATTTTGTAGTTTCTGTTAAAAAATGATACATGCGGGTTAATAGATTTATAATGATATGATACAGAGCAATGAAAATGATTCAGGCAAAAAAAATACACGCTAGTGAAATTAGTGCAAATACAACAAAAAATAAGATTAAACTCCTAGGTTATCACATAAAATCGAGGTAAAAGAATAACTTATTATCTGAGATTTTAAATAAAAACAAAAGGTATATGACGCGCGCAACAAAATTTAGAAAATAAAAATATGTAGTTTTTTGTGATCGAACACATGACTTTTTCACACTTTAACCTCGGTGTTTAAAACACCGAGGTGTTAAGTGCTAATTTTTCATGTTGCCCTTCGTTACCTCGCCTGGGTAACCGAGGTTAAAAACAATTCACGACCGACGTTACAAGCGTTATTTGTAGTAGTGTATCGTGACAATTGAAGCTACAAAAATGTGTTATTTTGTCTACGTCATATGCATAGTTCATTGTAACAACATAAGCTTACAAATAAATGTTGTAAATGAATTGATTATTGCACAAATTAGAGCAAGATCAACATAAGTATGTCATACATCAGGAAAGTTATACTACAATTCACTTTAGGAAGAATTTGAGTTTTCATCGAGGTCAAAGCACGTAGATGTGAGATATCACTAGAGACATGATATGTTAGATTTCAAGCAATTACAACTTGGAAAAATTCATACTAATAACAATTGTTTAGATATGATGACATAATCTATATCTAAGAACAAATACGAGTTCAACAAAAGCGTTGTTAGTTATGGGTAAAATAATATATTTATTCGAGTCCCACATTGAGTAGTCGGAAGAAAAAAGAATTGTAGAATTAATATAAATAAAAATAGCTAGTTTGAGTTTTGTCACCTAAACAAAATGTAGTCTTGTGAGTGCAATGAAGTTTTGGTAGTTGTGTGTCATGGGAGAGTTTGGAGAGAGTTTGAAATGTTTTTTGTCCAAAAATTATAGAGAATTTGTAATTTTTCTGTTCAAAAATTATAATTGGAAGGAAGAACCTGTAATTATTCCATTAAATAATTGTAGTAGAGAGAGTTTACAATTTTTACATATAGTTGAAAGAAAATTTACAATTTTTTCATTCAAAAATTACAATTTTGAAGATTTTACAATTTTCTCTTTAAAATTTACCATTGTAAGAGAGTTTGTAATTTCTTTTATAAAAATAAAAATAAAAATAATAAATTTGTGAGCTTTACTTTTAAATTTTGAGTTAAAAGGTAGTGCACTGACAGTGTAAAATAATTTTACACTGTCATCCAATAGAAAGCTATCAATTAGTCATGTCATTAAATTATTTTTTAAATAAAAGTGTGGTTTAATTGAATACATGGTGGTGATTGGTTGACAGTGTAAAAATATTTTACACTGTTAGTGCATCACCGCTTTTCTCTTAAATTTTTTTGTTTTTTCTTTAATGAATGTGGTTTTTGCGTGCGTTGTAGTATTTATTTATTTGCTATTTTCTCAACTCCTAAACTATTGGAGCCCTTCACATAAATTAAGAATGGGAGACAGCTGGATTTTTTCTCTTTAGAGAAAGAGAAAAATAAATAAATAAATACTTTTGCTTAAGAAAAAAAGTAAAGAAAATGAAAGAATGTACAACAGTTTTAGAAGAAGATTAGCAGAACAAACTCTTCTTTATATATGGCCACCAATTAGCTTGAGAGTTGATTATAAATCACAGAAAATAAAATAAAATGTGAGTTTAGCCACTATTTTATAGGTGAGATGGTAATAATTACTTTCTTTTAATATTTTAATTAACTTTTAAATAAGACATCTTCTAATTGTTTCATTCTCATTATTAATATTATTTTTATGGTGAGAAAAACATGAGTTTAAAATGACCAATTATAAAAGATAAGGGATATATTAACTACAAAAGTAAGTGTTGAACATTTATTTCAAATCCCAATCATTGACTATCATTGATCTAACGACTTTAATTAATTTTTATATAAAATATATTTCTAAAAATAATTAAATTAAATAATTAATTAAAATTGATATATTAATGAAAATCAATAATTAAGATTTAGATTTAAAGTAAGTGTTGGAGTAAGTGTTCAATACTTACTCCTCTTCGTTATAAAATACTCTAAGGTTTCTTTTTTCATACTAAAATTAGTATAAAGAAAAAAATAATTATGAAAGAATTGATGATAGAAAGATTGGAGAGAGTAATAATGTGGATATCATTGCATTGAAAGCTAGATGATTCTATTGCATATTGTTGAATGCACAAGAATTTTCTGGAAAAGTGTTGAAATAAAACTATGTCGACAAGGTTCATTCCCATTATTAGAATTTTAGAAGCAATAATTGTTGTGAACTTGTGATGACTGACTCTTTATGTTTCTTTCTACAGTTACGTACGAGATCTCTTTATTTATAATTTATTGCCATAAAAACAAATTGAAAAAGGAGACAAAGTATGGAAAAGGATAGAGAGGTCGGTTTGTTTGTTGCCCCAACCTACATTGCTTTATCACTTTCAAAACATAGGGGTCCCTACTTTTATTTACTAAAATGCTGATACCTAAATTAATTGCTAAAATATTTTAAATAACTTTTATTTCTAAAAATATAAATTAGAATAAATAAAAACAATATATATTTTTTAAATTATTAATTTTATAAATATTAACAATTTATTACAATAATACATCAAAAAATATAAATAATATAAATAAATATTATAGTCAAAGATTAAATTATGAAACAATAATTTATACTTATATAACTAAATTAATTAAAAGGATTTTTTTTTATTTGGTTGATGAGAAAAAAAAAAGAAATACAAGTGTTTGAAGAAAAAGTTAAAATATATTGAAAATAAAATTACTATTTTTTATAAATCAATAACTTTTTATAAAAAAAAAACATATTATGTTGTAAGGAGAAAATAAAAATGAAAGATCAAAAATAAAATTTGTATTTACATTAAAATATATATATATATATATATATATATATATATATATATATATATATATATATATATATATATATATATATATATATATATATATATATATATATATATATATATATATATATATATATAAATTTTGAATGAAAAATTTTTTTTGAATGAAATTAATTCTTGAAGTTAGTAGCGAAAAGGCCTACCAGTAACATCCTAGCCAATTTAAAAATAGTTGGTGGCATATTTATGGTGGCAAGGCCCGCCACTGATATCTTGAGAAAAATGTGTGAAAATCAGGTTTTATCCGTGACTTTGTAAAAAATAAAAAATAAAAATATGTGAGATGTGTGTATGGTTTGGGCAGAGTATTATAGTATTCGTTTTTATATTTGCAGTTTAAAAAAAATTTCATATCCAAATTTTCCATATCCAAATACATATATGTTGGGACATTAACATTTGTATTCATACTCGCACTCGGCTTTGGCTAATATGCATAAGGATTTTACTTATGCATCATGCATAAGCCTACATAAGTTATTAGATCATATTTTTAATACAGTATTGAGTATTGAGTATTGAGTGGTGAGTATTGAGTATTGAGTAATAACAATTGATGTCTAGAATTTGATCCAATGATCCAAGGATCCATAATAATCTATGCATGGTGCATAGATTTTTATCTATACACGCTAACTGCACCCCTCACACTCTATTGATATTTAAATATTCATACTCATATTCGTTTATCCATATATTTAAAAAAAATTATTAAACAATTATAATTTATTATTATTTATTAGGTCATTTGAAATTTATAACAAATCGTACAAATTTATAATTTAATTAAGAAATAAAGAATTATATAATAAAATTTGTAATGTGTTTAATAAAATTATTAAGTGCATATAATAATAAAAATACAAATATATAAATACATATAATACCGTCATAAGGGTGAGTATTAAAGTATTCGTATTTGTTTTTATACCTGCTTATTTTTGTGGATAATTGCACATGTTCATGTCCGTATTGATTTTACAAATTTTTACCCTACTCGTTATGATTTTTCTTAGTTTTGTCATCTCTAATAACCGCGAAAACGACCGCGACAAAACAATTTCGATAAATGTCAATGTCAATATCATTATTATCGCTTTTATATGAAAATATAAATTATAGTTAATTTACATTTTGACAATCATAATCAATGTCGTGATATTTATATCGATCGAAATTGCAAAAGAAAAAAAATGAGATCGTGACGTTTTTTCAAAACCATGATAAAAATTTGGGTTAATGAACTTTTTAGTCCCTTTAAATATCTCAAATTTCGTTTTTAGTCCCTTTAAAATTTTCCTTCAAAGAATGGTCCTCCTAAAATTTTAAATTTTAACTTTTGGTCCCTCCTGCAATTTAGCGACGATTTTAGCGGTTTTTTATTTTAGCGACGGAATTCGAGACCATTTTAGCTACGATTTTGTCATGAAGGACCAAAAGTTAAAATTTAAAATTTTAGAAGGACCATTCTTTGAAGGAAAATTTTAGAGGGACTAAAAACGAAGTTTGAGATATTTAGAAGGACCAAAAAGTTCCTTAACCCTAAAAAATTTAATAAAAAATATTTGTTGACTTGTATAATAATATTGTATGAGTATAAATTTCCACAAATATAAAGTGAATTGCATATACAAATATGTGACAGTGAACCTAGGGTGATTATAAGGATTCATAACGTTTGTGGTTATTTATTTCACAAAAATATCATTGATAATTAATAGGAAAAATTGCTCCAGTGACCTCTTAACTTAATAGTATTTTATCCTTTAAAAATTGATATTGTTGTCTATATGTATAAAATTTGATGTAAATTTTTTTCCGCATATTTCTTTCTTCTTATTCATCTTCTTATGTCTTTTCGCTGATATTTCTCTGTTTATTTATATCTTCTAACATAAATATTTTTAAAATTAAAGTTTTATAAATTAATCTTAACTTTTAAATATCACAATTCAACATCTTTCTCTTATGTTTGGAGTCACTTGTCAATAAGTAACATCAAAGCATAACTGCTATAAGAATAATCGTCTTAGGGGAGAGAGAGAGAGAGAGAGAGAGAGAGAGAGAGAGAAATGACTTCAAACGATTCACTAAATAGTCTTCATCTTTTAATGGAGAATAGTATGTTTTGTAAAGAAAAAAAATGAGAATCTTCATATAGAGGATGAATCATGATATTTGGAAGGTGTTAAAAATGGTCTTTTCATTCTCACACATCAAGTAAACGATGTTGTGGAAAACAAAGTTAAAGAAATCTAGAAATAGGATAAAGAAAATATGCATCGCAATTTGAAAGAAAAATCTATTTTCATTGTTGTCTTAGGCATTTATGAGTTTTTGCGTGTTTCTCATTGTGATACTGTCAAAGAAACATCGAGCACCCTTTAACTTGCACATGAAGGAACAACCAAGATATAAAGTTTTAGAATGAACACATTAATCCATGAGTATGAGTAATTTAGAATGAAACTCGATGAAAATATTCAGGATATGAAAAAGTGTTTTATTCCCATTGTGAATCATATGAGAATTCAGGGTAAATATTTTCAAAATGAAGATTTGGTTATCAAAGTCCTTAGATGCTTAAACCACAATTGCCAACATAAAGTTACTACGATTTACGAATTTAAAAACTTATCTTCTATGAATTTTGCTACCTTATTTGAAAAATTGCAAGAACATGAAATGGAACTAAAAGGCTAGTTAAGAATTAGGAAGACTAGAAAATAAAATAAAAGTCTAGAACTAAAAGTTACAAAGGACAAAGACATGGAGTCAGAAGATAAATACTACCAAAGTAAAAGGGATGAAGACATAATTCCAGTAACGCCTGTTTATTTTTATTCAATTATTTAATTATTCGGATGTGAATTATTTAGTAGACTTGTGATTTATTTGTGGATTTGTGTTGTAGAAGGGGTGTATGTCTAAAAGTGTAGAACCATGGGGGTGTGGCTAGACATTGTTGTTTATGCTATTTTATTAGAAGTGGAATAATAATAATAATAATAATAATAATGATAATAATAATAATAGAATAAATGATTAAATAATTAATTGGGCCTATGTTGTATTAGCATGAGGAATAATGGGGGTGTTGTTAGTTAAGTCCATTAGTGAGTAGAAGTTAGTAAGGGGTTAACTAAAAGAGAAATGAGTATTGAGGAAGAGGGATGTTAAACAGAAAAGAAAAGTCATCGTAGAAGAGGAGAAGAGGCACAAAGAGGCTAGAGGGAGGAATCTATTGTAAGAGTAGGGAATCACCAATCCAAGGTAAGAACGAGGTTCTAACTCTATAAGATTGGGTATGATGATTAGTAGATAGGAATGGGGTTTTGATTTCTATGTTGAAGTTCTTAGGTTTTGAATGGGAAATTCATATAATTGATAATTTGATGCATGTTTGATGACCATTACTTGTTGCTATGTGATGTACATGTGTTGTGTGGTCTCTATCTTGTGAAATTTGGCCTTGTTGTTGATTTTCACAAAATTACATATTTTGACCGTAAATTCGGTGTCGAAAGTGATGTCGTAGAATTGCGTTTTATGATCCCAATTGATGTTATATGAATGGAGGAATGTGAATATATGATTCTTTCATTAAATCAGACTGTCTAGGATGGGTTTTGGGGGAAAAGTAGCTTGAACAATATTGTTTCCTTTCTCTTTCTGAGATATTCTTTAATGACCATTGTCAATAATAAGTTAAAATTGAAAAATAATTCAATGTTATTTATATTTTTTTGGATATTAAAAAAATTAATTATATAATGCTAATGATATTATCATTATTCTTTTAAGACATAAGGAATATCAATATAACATTATATATTTTCCTTTGTTTTTTCCTGTCAATCAATGAGCGACATGTATTCGATTTAAACACACTTTTAATTTTAAAATACGGATATGACATAATAAATATAAGAATTTTGATTTACATTCTCCATGTACTTACTACCTTTAAACTAATATAAAATTGACCATAAAAATCTGGCTCCGGAATTGCTTCTTTATGAAGTGCGTTTGCTTTAACAGATAAGCAGTTATACAACGTAACAATCAAATTTCAATTTCAGTTTGTAGAAGATACAATACAAGCATGTGCATAAGTGCCACTGCTGTCTTGTAAATAGCATAAAAAAAGTGGCACTCAAACTCAATTTGAACGCTCCTTTTTCATCTTTTATCATATCAGTACGGTCTATTCCTTTCAATCCTGCTGCAAAAGAAACGAATATTTTTACGTATACATGCAATATAATATGCCTTTGTAAATTTCTCTTTATTTAGTATTTATTGTTCGAGTAACTAACTTTTGGTTATAGAAAAATACTTGGGGTCTATGATCGGTCCATATTGGTTGTGTTGTGGTTGGTATCATTTCATTGATCTTTCAGTTTCATTCTGTGTAGTTAAAGCACTACCTTGGAGTATCTAGTATCTAAAGTGCACGTGCAATGTTTAATACAATAAGTATTATTCCATAAGTTTTGGTTTTTCTTAATCTCGAAGGCGGAATAGGCCATGTGTCATTACTAAATAAATTGATAGTAAAACATTGTAGGGCATAATGTTCCCCTAAGAATGGAACTCGTTAATAGGAAGTTAACGGTTCTTAATTCTAGACATTTTTATACTTTCTTGAGTTTTTCTATTATGTACTTATTGCTATTACGGTTGGTGATCAAGGAGAGTAAATTGAACTATCGCTTTGTTTTCATGAATCAATCTCTTGATTTGATTGAGAGGAGGAACACTAATATCTTCATGAGAAGCCAAATTTCCTATATTAAAAACAACTATATATATAAATAGATTTAAGACCAATTTTTTCCTTCACTAAATTTGTTATTTAGTCCTATCGTTTCCCCCAACTAAATATACTTGGCGAGCTTTAAAGATTTTGTCTCAAAATACTTTTTAATTTGTGAAAACAAATTTTATAATTTTGTAATATGATTGGGAGTTTGGAGGAAAAGATTTTCGAAAACGAAATTTTAAAAAATATAAGAAAATATTTGACATTTAAAAAAAAATGATTTATTTATAATGATAAAAGAGGCATTATCATTACTAAATTTTTAATTTTTAAAATAGTATAATAACCTAAAAGATATTTTGAAAATTCATATAAGCCCTTCAAACCCTCCTTCAATACAATTTTTGAATTTTTCTATTTTATGGAATTTTTGGTGTTATGAATAAAACCAAACTCTCAAAAACTCTACTATCCAAAATCTTTTTATTCTTTTTTAATTCTTCATATTTTTCAAAGTCTTCCCCTCCCTTTCCGTCCAAACTCTCAAACAAAACCTTATAGATTGTCACGAGCAGTATTTTAAAACCGAACCGGCCGATCGAGAACCAGAGGGGTTATCAGTTTGGTCTAATTGCTGGACCAGATATATTATTGAACCGGTGAGAACTGATCAAAACCGAAAAAAACCAGTAAACCAGCGGTTTTAGAAAATCGATGGTTCAAATGCATACTCTTTTTTTTTCCGCACAAAATGCCGCCGTTTTCATGATTTTTTTATAAAAATATAATTAAAACGAGCAGGGAGGGCAAGTCCGTCAAATAAAATGCGCTAAAAAATCATGTCCGCCCCGCCAAGATGGCGGGTTGGCGGACTTGCCCGCCTATTTTTTTTTAATATTTTTTCAATATATTTTTTATATTTTTTTAGTTAAATTTTTTTATATTTTTTTTTACGGGTGCGGAGCAGGTCCGATGGGCCACGACTCGCTTTACCACTCCTAAGTGATTTAACTAATAGACCAGTGATCCAGTACCCTCACCGGTTTGATGATCTGTCTGATTTTTAAAACACTGGTCACCAGTTATAATCAAAATGACCTTAATAATATTTGAATATAAAAGATAAATTGAATCAATGTTTTATAATAATGTATAAATAATTAAAAATAAATTAAAACAAAACTTAATCCTAATAAGAATTTATCAAATTATCTTTTAAATAAAGAATACAAGCTAGAGATGACAATTTACAAAATACTTTAAAAAAATCCCTCTTTATTTAGTGAATTTATCCCCTCCATTTTGATATTTCTTTCAATATTATCATTGGACATTTTTCAACACTTATAGTAATCCTACAAATTTTCTTTGGATGCCCTTATCTTTTAAAACGTTATCGAATGAATAATATTATATTTTGTCTTGTTTATGTCTTTCTTTTTCTATACATTTTATAAAATAGTCATGTTTGAAGATTATTTCTAATTTTAGCTTAACTGTGTAAAATAAAATATTAAATGCTAAATTTTTTAGCAAGTTATCTCATAGTCAAATTATTATAATGCCTCAGAAAAATAAAATATTACAAAAAAATTAAAGATGTTTCTTTTGCTTATTTAATCTTAATAAAATCTTACAGAGTTTTTTTTTCTCTTTATTAAAAGCACTTAAGTTTCAGCAAAGAAAATATTTTAAAAAATTGTCATTTTAAATAGCACATCATTTTATACTTGAGACACATATTTATTTAAAATATTAAGATAATAGGTATTAAATTTTCTTAATTATAAAATATTTGATCTTCTATTTTCTAATTAATGTAAGACTTCTTCCTCGCACTTAGTTCTCAATTATTTTTACCATGATCATCTATTTATCAATTAAAATTTAACTGATAAATAATAGAAACTAATAATAATTAGTGACATTTAACACAATACAACACTTAAACAATATTTGCATGCATAAGCTGACATTCCCTGTTTATGGAAAAGACTCAACAAAGAAAAAAAAAAGCGAAATCAATGAAAGGCAGACAAAATCTGGCTGCTTAATGACATATCTGGATCTTATTATCTTAATGAAAGATTAAAGTCGTAAATATGTGCTAAAAGAAAAGAGATCATTGTTTCTTCCCGTTCCAGAAACTGACAAAAGAGACCCAATTATCCACTTTTGTTGTTAGTTATTGACTAATTTACCTCATTGCTTTTTCATCTTTTCTGTTACTCTCTTTTCTTTTCTTTTCTTTTCTGGTATTCATATATTTAACAACCATTAATAAAAAAAATTAATATTATTGAAATGGTAGCTAATAGAAACTTTCAAATGAAACTTTAGGGAAATTTAGAAAAGTAAGAAAGAGACAGAATGTGTCCATAGGAAATTAACCAGAGCTTAATTGGACATTTAATTAATTGAACCTATGTAGTTCTTCAACTTTCTTAATCATGGAAACCTTAATTATGAAGTATTGCTTAAAAAAATTATTTTAGTTGTACTATTGATTATAGTGGGTGGTTGATTGCGGAAATTAAGCTGCCAAGATTAGTGTGACAGATCAAAAACGTGTTTTCAATATGAACTTTGGTTTTGTTTTAATAATATAATTTAATGTATTATGAAGGAGATGTAAAATTGTTAGGAGATGAGATCTAACTCTGAATCCCTTTCAGTTACGTTAATTCAGTTGAATTGGTAACACTAGAAATATTTGATTACATATGTATGCATTTGAAACGAAGACGTTTCATTTATTTATCTTAAAATGTGAGATATTAGTCATTAGACGAAAACAATAATCAAAACTTTATTTTATTAAGTGGAGTTACTTACTTCTATCAACTTTTGATATAATGTTTTATTCGGGATTATTTTTACTACATAGTCTACAATTTTTTTTTTTATATGTCGATATATCTAATTCTATTTTTTATAATCTTTTCAAGTGCTATTCCAACACCTCTAATATTTTTATTTCTAATTTTATTATGTTTAGTTTTACCACACATCCAACGCAACATTTTCATGTCTTAACATTTATTTTGATCTTGTGTTAATTCTTATTCGTCTAACTTTCTGTCTCGTACAACATCACAGGTCTTATTGAAATCCGATAAAAATTTCCCTTTATCTTGTGTGGTACCTTTGTGTCACATAAAATCCTTGAAACCCTCATCCATTAAAAAAGTGTGACTTTTGAGATTATATGGTCTCAACTTTCAACTTTAGGTTAGAAATGCTTCTTCTTTTGTGAACTTACACATTCCATATACTCTGTATTACTTCTGCTTAGGCGAAAGTCATGTGTTTCAAAAGCTCGTCTCCAAGTCTCTAATCTCTCATTTAAATTCTCATTCGACTCTGTAAGTAGGACAATATCATATGCTAAAAGCATGAATCTCGGTGCTAGCTATTATATGTGTTTAATGAGTATATCCAAAAATAAACTAAAAATGTAAAGGCTTAGGGTTGAACCTTGACGGAAACCTATTGTAATAGGGAAATTGTTTATCTCTC
The DNA here is from genome assembly GCF_029867415.1 of Vicia villosa. Classification (NCBI taxonomy): domain Eukaryota; kingdom Viridiplantae; phylum Streptophyta; class Magnoliopsida; order Fabales; family Fabaceae; genus Vicia; species Vicia villosa. The sequence goes on along the minus strand of NC_081183.1, from coordinate 194,819,219 downwards.
CATCTTGTGTCTGCACACCGATAGAAACTCCTTCATACATATTTTCGATAGCTCGAATATATGCAATCATAACCTCTCTCTTCAACAAGGCTTTCCACAAGATCTCTCTAGACACTCTATCATACGTCTTCTCCAAGTCAATAAAAATGTTCATGTGATACTGCTACATCACATGTAATTCATGGTCGGCCTCTCAAACATAAAATTAAATTGATTCTCAATGACTTGAGCCTCTTTTCTTAGTCTCCGTTCAATAACTTTTTCCCATTACATCATGGTATGGATCATAAGTTTAATCCCGCTATAATTTGTGTTATTTTTTATACCCCTTGTTGTTATCAGGGGCGGAGCCACCCTTCATTGAGGGGATTCACTTGCACCCTCTGGATCTAAATTTTTTCTACCTATAATCCTACTTTTTTACATCTTGAACCCCTCACATTATGACTATTGCACTCATGTTTGTTTCATGTAATATTTATGTACCTAAGAGGACATTTAAGGCATAGAGATATGATAGAATATAAAATTTAATAAGGATAGGATATGATATAAATAAAATAAGACTTATCTTATTATGTGTTTGATTCACTTAGGATACCAAATATAAGGATAGAATATGATATAGCTAGACAATATATATATATATATATATATATATATATATATATATATATATATATATATATATATATATATATATATATATATATATATATATATATATATATATAATAAACTTACAACTACATTTTTTCTAAATTATTTTGTAAAATATTTTAAAAATTTAAAAATAATAATTTTATATAATTTTAAAAAAAAACTCATTGACATGACTGAATAAACAATTTCAGTTTTTCCTGAAAAAATTATGAATTTTATTATATATGTTAGATAAACAAAATAAAAATATGTATATATAATATGTAAATGACAAAACTACCTTTGCAATAAAATATATTTAATTTGATAAAAAATAAAATTAGCATTCATTTTTTAAAATTTTAATAATTATTTTATTTTTAAATATTTTAATTTATTAGGTTTTAAATTTTTTTAATTATATAAAGTTACAAAATTAACCTTATGACAATATCATACATAGTTTTCTAAAATGAATTTTTAATTTTTTAAATTTAATATTAAATTAATTTTATTTATTTTTTATTTTAAAATATATTTTATTAGAGTAAATTAGTAAATTATATTCTTATCATATCCTGTCGGATTCTAACTCAAGTCATATTCAGGATAAGAATTTAAACTAACGAGGCAGGATAAGACGAATTTCAGAATTAATTTATCATATCCTGATGTGTCTTTAAACACTAAATTGAAATAAAATATGATATAGATATCATATCTTCGTCTCTTATCCTGCGCACCAAACGAGTTCTTAATTCTTTACTTTTGTGGACATTGACAAAGTGACATTTATTGTTATTCCGTCCATGTGAATAAATTAGTCACCATGAAATTGTAAATAATAAATATGTGAGAGATATTATATACTTAATAAATTATAAATTGTATAATGAATAAATTCTAAAATCTTTAGTTTATAATACAAATATACTATTTTTTGTTTGTTTTAACTTATTATCTTTCTGTTTGTTCTTTATATTGTTCTCTTACGTTATTCCATGTAAAATTAGTTAATATTAAAATTGATATATTATGTCACTAATATTTAAAAAAGAAATGAAATATTTTATATATTAAAATAATCAATGTCAATATAATTCAATTTAAAAAAAATAAAAATATAAGGACTAAACAGAATATATATATATATATATATATATATATATATATATATATATATATATATACATATATATATATATATATATATATATATATATATAAGATATAATATATATAATATAATAATAATAATAATAATAATATTAAGGGTTAAATAAGTTTTTGGTCCCTGTAAATATCTCAATTTTGGTTTTTAGTCCCTATAAAAAAATTGTTGACTTTTAGTCCCTATAAAATCACTTTTGCACTCACTTTTAGTCCCTCTACAGGGACTAAAAGTGAGTGCAAAAGTAATTTTATAGGGACTAAAAGTCGACTTTTTTTTAATAGGGACTAAAAGTAGTTTTTGGTAATTTTATAGGGACTAAAAACATATTTAACCCTAATATTAATTATTATTATTTTAAATTATCTGCATCCCATGAGTCAGGGTCCTAGCTCCGCCACTGGTTGTTATATCTTAGAACTGAAATGTATCTTCTTCATTCACCTGACATTTGTTTTCATCATATAATTTCATTAAAGAGTTTGGTGAACCATTCAATATATCTATCTACAAGAATTTTTTACATTTAATTTGTATGTTGTCTGACTTAATTGTCTTATTCTTACTCCTCCTTTCCGACATTTCTTTTACTTCTTATTTTTATATTTGACGGTGATAATTATACTTTCAATCATCTTCTCTAATGCCGAGTCTCATAGAGTCTAGTGAAATAAATACAATCAAAAATATTTTTGTAGAAAAAAAAATAGATAAGAGTTTTCTTGTAATGTGGGGTGTGATAAGCAACCCTTATAAGTTACAACTATTTGATAATGATAGATATTGGGTTTGGGCCATAGTTCAATAAATGGGCTCAAAATTCATTTAAGTTATTCAATGGGTTCTTTTTACACATTTTAGTGGGGGTGTATAGTAATGTAGTGCCATGAAGAGTATAACTATCTTGAAAATAGGTTATTTATATCTATGGCTGGAAAGATGGTATACTTTGTACTGTATATACATAAACTCCGGTATATTTGCATTATACAAATATGTTTTTTTTTTATCAGTTACACTTTGTTGTAGAACTTGAAAATGATTCGAAGGTCGGTTAAAAAAAATTCTCAATTGCAATTGTGATTTTTTTTTTTCTTTACAACTATTACATTGAGAAAAGAATTCTATTTCTCTTTATAAGTTGCTTAACTCTTAAATAAAATACACTTCTTATATATAAAATAAAATAAAACAAACAAGAAAGTGATAAATATATATAAAAAAATAATCTATTTGATTGATGGCGTCGTTAAAATTTTGTACAAATATTTATGAACAAAAAACACTATAAGTTAGTATAATTTATTTGCAATAAACAAAGCAGTATAAGTTAGTATAATTTATTTGGCTAGGGAAAACCTCACGGGCGCGCCGCGAGTCCTCTCTACCTCCTTTAGCGCGTCATTAGAATCAATCCCGAGCTCAGCAATCAGAGTCTCCCTCGTTTCTTCCTTCGTCAGCCTATCGCGACCACGGAGGGCATCTCTGATACGTATATGCACGAGGCTTGCGATGTCGTCAAGAGTGATGGTAATTCCACCATGAGGCAGATGGAATCTCGACGTCTCTCGATGTCACCTCTCTGCAAATGTCATCAGCATCCCATTATGTATAGTGGAGTATTCAATCTGACAGAGGTCCTTCAGCCCAGAAATTGTGAGGACATCCCGAAACCACGACTTTGGAGGCTGCTCGAGGGTGGTAATCTTCTAGCCGTGGTTGTAAAACTTATGGGAAGCCCTCTCCTGAAAATTTCCAAAGAAAACACTGTTAATAACAAGCAAAGTTAGAAATAATAAATTTTCACTAGGGACAAAAAAAGTAATAAGTCTAAGAAGTTTTACCTCTCTGTCCCAGACATGTCTAGCTGTACGATCTGCATACCCCGTCAATAGGGATAAATCTAAAGGACCCCTGGGTAGGACACAGGCACCTCAGCCGCACCAGCCTCATCGTGCAACGAGCCAACACCATTAGGAGGTGGCACGAGAGATCCAGCATCGGCCGGAGGTGGCACATGAGTAGAAGAAGTGTCCCAACAACGTCTGCGGGTAGAGAGCATTTGTGGGGAACCCTCATCGTCATCCCGAGGCCTCCGAGATGAAGTAGTAGATGTGGAATACCCCTCTGCTGGAACGGGGGTATCAGGTGTATCTGTTGAAACGATTCATCCGTCACTAGTGAGACTACCTGCATCTGTGCACGTCGCACAGAGGCATGCTGTGCAATCCTCCCATGTACAAGTTGGTATGACTGATCGGGCATAAAGTCTGCATCGTATTAGAAATAAAGTCGAGTTAGATACAATTAACTTATAAAAAGAAAAGGAAAAAAATCAAATTTAATTCCATAGATGCAAATATGGAACTCTTCCATAGATGCACCTACAAAAGCACCAAATTATTCACAAACATGAGGTTGTTATGTAGATGTACCTGCAGAACTATCTAACGTTTCATCTGTTCCATAGATGCATATATGGAACATTCTGAAACTCCAAAAACGCAACAATGACGTCTGTCACTGTTCCATAATTCTAAAAACCTATTTCTGGTGGCTTGATCATTCATTTTACACATAGAAAGTATCTATATTGTCTCTAAACTATGTTTCTAAAACTACCTAATAATTTCTACATCTAAAAGTGTACTCAAATGAAACTATGGGAAATACTCGAAAACTCGAAAACTTATTTATTAAATTAAGTTTTGAACGAGTTGGAATGTGTTGATCGTTGTTGTTGATATTCACTATTGAACTCGAGAGAAAAGAAGTTTGAATTTTGAGGGTGAGAGAGATTGAGAGTGTATAGAATATGGAAAGTGAAAAATGAGGGAGGAGAAAAGTCTGACGCTAATATAAACTCAAATACTTTCGTATAGGGATGGCAATTATACCCATCCCCAACGAGTATCCTCAAAAATCACCCACAACGGGTAGGGTAAAAACCCGCAAAATGGGTACGGGCACGGGCTCGGGCAATTACCCACAAAAATAAGCGGGTATGGGCGCAGGTACGGGTACCTTATTACCCAGCCCGCCCCATACCCATGCAATATATGTTTTATATATTGATTATTATTATTATTAGATACACATGTATGCTTATCAATTTTATTAAATATATTTTTATTAAATTTGTATATATTTCAATAAAGTCTTTGTTTATTTTTTAACTCAATAATAGCATTCTTGAATTTTTTAAATATTGTTAAAAATTTAAAATGGAATGATAAATTATAATTGATCGATAATTTTTATTAGAAATGCAAGTAAACGGGTACGGGCACGGGTACTTAGGTACCCATAAGGTACGGGTACGAGTGCAAACATTGGTGCCCATGCGGGTATGGGCTCGGGTACGGGGATATTTTTAAATCGCGGGTATGGGGATGAGTACTATAGTACCCTACTCATACCCTGCCCATTGCCATCCCTACTTTCATAAATGCATAATTGAAAGAATTCCTTAAATGCATCTACAGAATAATTGAATATTAAAAGAAGAAAAAAAAGGTATTTTTCGAAAAGTACGTAAGAATAAGAAGTCCAAGAGAAGAATTAAGAGTTTCTCTATATTCTCGAGAAGTATTAATTATATTCGTAGTTTTGTTTTTTGTTTTTATTGATAGAGTTGTTTTCTTTGTTGTCTTATTTCAATATAATAATCTAAGAAAAACAAAATGATAGGCATTCCACTAAGCTTCTTCACCTACGGTGAATCTGGTTACGTGTTCATCTCACTCTTTCCTTTTCACTTTTCATTATTTTTCTTCACTTTCACATTTTTTCATTCCTCATTAAATTATCTCTTATCTTCTTTCCCATCATCTTTCACTTCTCTTCTTCATAATCATAACCCCAAAAAAATAAGGTATGAACAAAAAACGATCTTTCCTATTAATTATTCAGTTTTTACATCACTTAATTTATTTATTTAACGATTAGTTAAAGTTTTCCAATTATCGTTTTTAATTTCGCAACTTTTTGTTCATAAATTAGGAATTATACTAATCTAGCACCAAAATATTAGTATTTAATATTAATCTAAGAGTTTATAAACTGTATCTTGCATCATGATATTGTAATCATGTTTTGCATCATATTTCATTGATTTATCTTGATCAAATTTAATTAGGGTTTCAGAAAAAACTTGATTTTTTTTTAATCTTAATCTGTTTTTTTGTTTGACTTAATTTTTTATAATAAGTGTCATTGATAAATTCTGTTTTTTTTTTTTTTTGTGCATAATTCATGGTTATTTTCTTTTGGTCTGTGTAGGTTTTGAGGATGGGTTCTCTGCAAGGACCAGTTGTGTGTCCCTCTGTTCATCCTAAAGTTGGAGGCTTTTGCAGCCTTTCTATGATTGGGCCAATGAATGTAAGATGTGTTAGAACTGAGTTTTGGGGACTCAAGGAATTTAAGAAGGGTTTTCTTTCTTGTCACGTGAAAATACGGAAGAGCGAGACTAAAGTGTGTTGTAGTTTAGATTCGTCGTCGAATGGTGGCGGAAGTATGGCTGATAGTTTCGATGAAAATGATGAAGATTATGTTAATTCAAGTGTGATTGAAGCTGGTATGTTTAGCTACTACAAGTTAATAGAAATAAAAGTAAATGTAAGTGTGATCGATATGGCAATTTAGTGTGTTGTTTAGCATGTTTGCATGAGGTTGTTCTTTTTCGAGTTACGTATATTTGATACAAAGATGTTTTTAGTTGAATGGTTGTGTCGAACTTTGGCTAACTAAATGTGTGTAATGGTGGTGCAAGAATTGATTGTTTTGTGATTTTTGTTTTCTAGTTGAGGTGAAGAGTGGAGCAGATGGTTTCATAATCAAAATGAGGAATGGAAAACACTTGAGATGTGTGCATAACAATCCTCAGGGAAGTCATCTTCCAGATTATTCACCACACCCTGCTATTGTTTTGAAGATGGAAGACGGGACTGGTCTACTTCTCCCTATAATTGTTTGTATGTCTTTCTCACACCCTTGCGTATTTAATCTTATAAGTTTATTTCTTGAATTTTTATAGTTTTAAATTTTTGCGATGTTTTTATTTGCAGTGGAGATGCCAAGCGTCTTACTAATGGCGGCAATTCGCAATGTTCCAATCGTATGCCTTCTTTATCAGTTGAATTTTACTATGTTACTGTCACATGTATCTCAATACTTGCGACTTATTTTTACCTGTTTTTCCAAGATGTATCATAAATAAATTGTTCGATCTAGAAAGATTTTGGTTGTACGTAATATAGCCACATGGATTCTAACTATTTGGTTGTTGTATCAGGCTAGGCCTACTTTATACCAAGCAGTAATGGAGATGATTGACAAAATGGGTTACCAAGTATGATTCTGTTTCTTTTCATTCTCTTACTACTAAAACCCGATTTTATTGTGATTTTTCTATCAGATTCCATGATTATATACAATGTACTCGTGTAATTTCCTGCTTCTGCAGGTTAGACTTGTCAGAGTGACTAGGAGAGTTGATGAGGCATATTTTGCACAGTTGTATCTTACTAAGGTATTTACTCTGTACTCATTCTTCCCCCCATCCCTCAAAAACGATAAAAACACGCAACATTCACCTCAAGTGCTGTATGACGGTGTTTTTCTTTGGCATAGATTGGAAATGAGGCAGAATGTAGGAGTTTTGATCTTCGACCTTCAGATGCTATCAATATCGCAGTTAGATGCAAGGTAGAGTAGTCTTTGATTTGTAAACTCATACATTCAACTACATCATCACTTGAAGCATATTACATTTTCTGACGACTTTGCTTGACAGTTAGTAATCATATTTGCTCGGTTTGATGTTAGAAAAGTCAAGTGGTGGTAGAATTTGTTTTTTCTTGGAATTATTCTTCTTCCAAAAGATTCATCATTGGGGCAAGTTTAAATCCAATGGATACATCATTGTATTGAATTCGCGGAATGCAAAACACTTGTTTACACTGGTTTAAATTGAATGCTGTTTGTCAAGTATTTCACTATTTTACTAATGATGCAGGTGCCAATACAAGTCAATAAGTGCTTGGTGTACAGTGATGGAATGAAAGTAATTGAATCAGGCAAACTGTCAATACAGATACCTAGTTTTGATGGACGGTTACTAACTGAAATGGACAAGTATGTTTGTGAATCATTTTAAGGCAATTCGACTTGTCTGTTATATTAGTCCTTTGCATTGTGAAAGACATCTCTTAACTAAAAGTGACATTGCAGGCCAAATGGTCAGCCTTGTGCTGAAACCGACGAATTCAATCTTTTGAACAACATGATGAAAGCTGTTGTTGAAGAGCGCTACGATGATGCTGGTAATTATTGTCTTCTGATTATTTCAGTCATTTATTGAATCTGTGTTTTCAATGTATAATGTATGAGGATCCTGTCATGTTACTTTCTAACAGTAGAGTGTTTTTTATGAGAATAATTTGAATAAAATCCACTATTTTTCATTCAAGTTCCAGTTTTCTTTTATGGAATACTATATAAATTTTACTTCTCTGATCTTGTTACTTTCACATCTAATGTTTCTGATGCAACTCCAGCATCGTGGAGGGACAAACTTAATCAACACAGGGCTGGTAAAAACATCAAGAAAAGGTATGAAACTAGTTTTATATTACAAATTTACACCGAATAATGCACTATTGATAACCTTCATTTCATTGCAGGTCCTGAAATTATAAACTCTACACAATCATATATTCTGGATATAAATGATAGCAGTGTCGTCTCTCTGTTCCTCGTCCTATATATATGCCGGCATTCTCTGTGAATATCTGTATATAATTGAACATTAATGTTGTTAATGCACCGTGTGGAAATATAAATATCCAATGCTTGTTTAGTCCTAAAAAAACTGTTTATATGTAATTACTTTAAACTTTGGGATACTGCTGTAAATAATGACTTTGTTCCATGATTTTTTGCGTTTGATTTATTTTAAGGTAGACTTGTTTATTGAAAATTTGTATAGAAGACCCAAAATCAATTGTAGAGGTGTAGCATTGATTTTGGGTGATTTTGAGGTGTTTGTTTTTATCAACAGTAGAATTGATTCTGTCTCCATAATTGATTTTACTTGAAGTTAGAATTTGTAACTTCTACCTCCAGAAGTGATTATGAGTGATTTTTATACTGAAATTTATTGTTTAACTTACTATATATGTTGAATATGATAAGTGTTGTTAATGGCTTATGGAAGACAAATTTCTCTAAGAACCAAATTTAGTTGTAGCAATCATATATGTGACATTAAAAAATGATTTTCAGATCTAGATACAAAGTTAAGAGAAAATATACAAATGAGGGATGATTCTCAAATGAAGGTTATAGGAAAAGAGAAAGTTAAATTTCACCTAAATGAATATGTCAAAATAGTAACTGCTGTTTACTACATTTTCAAATTAAAGAGTGGTCTATTGAGCATATGTCAACTTCAACAAAAGAAGTTAACAATTGTGTTTAAGAAAGATATTAACAAAGTTAATCACCAAAAGAGAGGATTGCTTATGTCATCTCAAATGGATTCAAGCACATTGTTTCTCATAACTGCTAAAGTTGAAATGTTGTCTTGTTCGAAGATTGAATGTGAAAATATAACATATGTATGGAATTGTATAAGAAAGACCTAAATGGAATAGACATGTACGTTTTTGTCACCCTTATAGACAATCAAACTCCAGAATTATGTATAATAATTGAAATTAATGCTTACATAAGCAGACATAAATTTATGTACACAATTACTACTAAGTCTTGTATTTTCTCCATGTACTATATCACTTTTTTAGTTGGAGTTGTTTCTTGGAAATAAAAAATGTGAATGAATGCCGGAGGGCCTACAATAGGTGAATGATGTTATTATATCTATAATTATTATAGGGCAACTTGAAAAATCTTACCTGTTGAAAGGTCAGCAAATGTTGTGTACAACTATGCACCTTGTATCTGCAAAATCAAAAAGGTCAAATGCCTTCTGTTGGAGGTAGCCTATCGTCCATACTCTCTTTTGGTCCACATCTCATTAAAATATTACTTATATCATCATGATAGAACGGTAGTTGAAGTAGAAACCAATGATTAACTTTTGGATAGAATTTTGGTATATATTGATATTAACTCCAAATCATATTATACAAATTTATCCAGGAGAAATGTATACCAAGAGATATCTACTATAGAATCATATATAATGGAGTAAATTATTATTATGGTTTAGAAGTTGGACGTAGCCAGCCAGCCACCAACTACCACCGTATGACGGCGAATTCAGGCAATTAATTTCAGAAAATAATAGTGTGGACCTACCAAAAGATACATGGTGTAGAATAATAATGCATGAAATAATACTTGTAGGACCCTGAAAATGAAAAGCTACCTAGAGGTGAAAATTAAAATTACTCTCTTCTGTTCTTTTTATAAGAAATAAATTATTTTTAAATTCACTTAATAATCAACCTATATGGTAAATCATATTGATTGATTATTTAATAATCTAAAAAGATGTTCCTTATACAAAAATTTGAGAAAATATTTATATTTTTATTGATCATGACAAAATTATTTTCATTATAAATTGAGTTTAATAATATTGTTAGAATCATATCATGAAAAATTATTTTTGTTTTGTTTTGTCTAATAGTTTAATGACCAAAATTTAATAAAAACATAATATTGCAAGTTCGAATGGTTCCCTTACATGGATGTCATTTTGATTGTTATAGTTTATTATATATTCATCTTGTGTACATCTCTTAACTCATAAAAGTTATTCGTACATATATAATATTTCTTTTCAAAATTCTAACAGGGTAATATATTCAATTTCATTCGTTGATAATGGAAAACACTTTTTGATTTTCAAGAAATAACTTCATCAATAAAAATGATTAAATATCCTAATGTGGACTTTTTGAATTATTATCATATGCCATATATGCATTTTCATATTCGATGAGAATTGAACTTTTATTGCCAAAACACAGACACTTTATGGAAGCTTCTTTCACATTCTTCAATATCCATTTCAATTTTTAAAAAAGAAAAGAAAAGAAGCATATTAAAAAAAACAAATACAAACAAGGAGGGGGACTAAGCCAAGACCTCCTAAAGAGAAAAACGATGAATAGGAAGCCCTACACGATCCCTAGAAAACAAATAAGAAATATTAGAAGGAACAACATCCCACCAAGCAAACTAATTACATGCCAAACTAAGATTATGTACACCAATTGCTCTCTCTGTAAACATGTGTAGTTATGAAACTCATAGAAGCGGTTAAAGAGATGCAGTGGAGCCATCTATTTCTAATCCTCCAAGGCGTCATATTGGGGTTGGAAAAACCAATCGTAGAAATTTCGCAACCACATTCAATTCCGAGCTTATTCCACCCTTTTTTCTTGGCTATCTCAATAGCATACATAATTCCATTCAATTCAGCAATGAAAGCATTGGTGTGACCAAGATGAAGGGTGTAACACCCCAAATCTACCCAACGAATATTTAATAAAATCAGAGTGCGGAAATTCAAAATACAATTGGGATGTCACATTCAACGTAAAACAACAAACAACTTAATCACATATATCATAGATACATAGCACATAACTCGGATGAACCGATAAAACCTGTTTACTCTTTTAAAAATAAAAACAACTTTTATTAATAATAATAATATCAATTATTCAACTTCACTTCGCATAATATTTTTATTAAACTAAAAAAACTTCACCAACATCATATTACTTCATAAATTCCACTTAAAAGTTAACAACTTATAGTTATAACAACAATTAAAAGACAATCGTTCATCCCCCAGAGTGCTACGTATCAGAGCAAGACCCAACTCGAACTAACAGCAACTAAAGACTTCTTAAAATCACTTCAAACTCCCACCGCTATCTTGAGTACCTGTCCATTTCCCATGGTAGGGAAACATCATTCAGAAGGGGTGAGATATCCAACAATATAAACAGGGTGATGATAAACAGTATATTTAGGTTCAAGTTATAATAATCATCACTTTGAGGTATAATCATTACCGTCTAATTTACTTCACCGTTTTAAATTAAAAAAAACACACGTCACAATATCTCACATATCTCATATTCATAATACACAACGATTCACATCAGTTCACACATCACAACGCATAAAATCATAATCACACAAATGAAATGCGACTCTAACAAATGCACATGCATGTGGTACCCAGGGCTTCAGCCCCCATCGCCAATTGCCAGATAATAGAGGCATCAAAACAGGCATAAGCCTTCGTCGCTGTTTGCCAATCCAGGCCGTCGCTAAAACATGCAAATCATGAGACACTGATGAAATGCAATAAATCACAAACACGTTGCCAAACATCGTCACAAAGGCATTTGCCTACATCGCCCAAAATATATCAATAATTATTGATAAACAATCGTCACCTTAAATCCTGCACTTCGCAATAATTCACAAAAACTCATCGCAACATCGCAATATATTACACGACAACTCAACAACAATAATTCATCATAAATAATTCACGCAAACATCGCCATACTTCACAAAACTCAAAACAATACGTCACGTCGCAACATCACCAAAAACACTGCAAGCACAACGGTTATCGGATTATTCCCAAACACTTCTAATATTATTCTATATTATTAACTTGTAAAAAAAAAACTATAACCATATATAGTTATAACTAGACAGGGTTTCCAAGGAACTCTAAACAACTCTACAATAATCCGTACAACTCTAAAGTGCCCAAAAATCCTCTACTGATAACTCTTACATATAAGAGTAACTGTTATAAACCTAATGGTCTGACTCAAGTAATAATAGAACAACTCTAAAGGGTCAAATACCTTCAATTTTAATCTATAGTTTCTCGGATTTTACTCTAAACAACTCGAAAGCAACTCTGGCAACCCTATTGATAACTCTAACATAATTGAAAATCACTTAAATTGTCCAAATAATTCAAATATTACTCTTACTCAAAATTCCTAAAAATATTATATCAATAATATTAAATTATTATTATTATTATATGTTACTAAATTGTAACATTCAAATTGGTTATTTTGAATTTAACGCTACTGTGCATAGGAATTACAAGCAAAACATGCATAGAAATTTAAGACTACATGGAAACAGCATAGGAATTTCAAGCGCTACAGTATAGCTACGTTACTATATCTTACATTATTATATATACTAACTATTATTTTATATATATATCCTTTCATTAATAAATCTAACAATCCATTTTATTAATAAATCCCATCACTAATTTGTATACAATATATGTGTCACTGCATATGAAAGTGCCCTCGGCACTTATTGGTGTGCCACTCGGCACATATTGTTAAAGGGTGCCGCACAGAAACATTCCTGCCTGTCGGCAAGACCTCCATGCACCTCATCGAAAGTCATCCTTGTTGTCCGTCTTAATTGTTTTTTTTTTCTTCTCCCAGACTTAATTCTCACTACGGATTTAACTCAACACAGTTTTTAATTCCAGAAGAAAATTATCATCACGGCATCAGATACAAGTCGTTAATATTCACACAGCATAATATTTCATGAAATCCCCAAAATAGGAACACAACAACGTCACACAATTCCATGCAATTTCCAGAAAATCAATCGAACAAACACAAACATCAAAATCATACAACGCATAGAGATAGTATTAATCCCCTAAACCCGACATACGGCCCATCATATCCCCGTTTATAGAGCAAGATCCCCACCCTTACCTTGTATTCGGAGTCCGCTCTACAATTCCGGTCGAATCCAAGCTTTCCGGCTTCGTGTAATTCTTCCGTTTTTCTCTTCACGGCATATTTCTCATATCTCTTTTCTCTACAAACCCTTATTTTGTTTTACTGATGCCAAAACCTAATATTTTCCTTTTATTTCACAATATTATTATTATTCTCACAAACTCACTCCTTAATGGGCATATATTCACACCTCCAAACTACTAATGTCACCAACCAAGTTAATTAAACAAATACTTCAATAAATTAATAATATCCCTGATATTATTTCTCCGATTAACCGACGAGTTTAATCCGACTTTCCATTCAACCGATATAATAATTCACTTACATTCCTTAGATTAATTCCGATAAATTCCCAACTTCGACAATTTCAATTAATTAAATCCTTAATTAATTTAATTAACCAATTAATTAAATTCGGGGCGTTACAACTCTCCCCCACTTAGAATATTTTCGTCCTCGAAAATTTATGCAACACAACCGCTCTCAACCTCCCTTATACTCGATTATACAACATCACAAAATACTCTTATCAACAAGATTCTCGTTATAGCATCCATCACTTTACTTACCATCAAGATAGCAAGATACGTCTATACCATCCAACATAATTTTCGTCAACTATCAACAAGAAATTAAGGGTGATCAAGTCCTCAATTTGTCAAGAGACAGGCGACAAGGATATTGAAGTATAAACCATCATTACCAACATTAATAGTGTTCTTTTCCCAATTGTACTCACCGACTCGCATTTCCGATCCTAACTCACAATTCAAAACTTCCCAACAACTTCTACAACTTTTTCCAAATTTTCAGCAAGAATCACCAAACTTCAAACACACTTATCTCTTTCAATACAGACCTCCCAAACACAAAATTATATTCCAAAATGAAGGTAATTTCATGTAGATTCCAGAACTTCAAGAATCTCTTAAATCCGATTTACGAGTATAAAGTTATCATCCTTGCAATGAGACTGGTCCAGAATTCCCGTATGCAGAATTTTCCAAAAATCAGCATCAGACCCAAATATTAAAATGCACTTTTCTTCCTCTTCACAAATTTCCTGAAGACAAATCTTATATGCAAACTATAGGGAATTTCTTAAGCTTTTCAAAAAGTCCAAAATCGCTTCAATCAGAATCACGAGTAAAACATTATGCCCCTTTTACTGACAGTTGTTCCATGATTGCAAAAATCAGAATTTGAGGTTGATGGACATAAGTTTCATCTATCTCTCTTGCTTCCAAGATCTACCAACATCTTTTCTTCATTCAAGACGCTCCAACTTGTCAAACAACTAAAATCTTAAATCCATGTTACCTCGGAAAACAACACAACTTAAACAATACTTGCACTGTAGCCAACTGCAGCACACCAACATCTTACAACTGAATAGATCCGAGAAGTACCGCTTCTCCCCCACTTAGCTTCGAGCCAACTCCTGGAACCAACAACTAGAAAATAAACAAGTACCGACAGTGTTTCACACACTTGTCGCATACAAAAGGATAAATAATATTAGACAACACTGGCCGGACAGACCGACCTGCTCTGATACCAATTGTAACACCCCAAATCTACCCAACGAATATTTAATAAAATCAGAGTGCGGAAATTCAAAATACAATTGGGATGTCACATTCAACGTAAAACAACAAACAACTTAATCACATATATCATAGATACATAGCACATAACTCGGATGAACCGATAAAACCTGTTTACTCTTTTAAAAATAAAAACAACTTTTATTAATAATAATAATATCAATTATTCAACTTCACTTCGCATAATATTTTTATTAAACTAAAAAAACTTCACCAACATCATATTACTTCATAAATTCCACTTAAAAGTTAACAACTTATAGTTATAACAACAATTAAAAGACAATCGTTCATCCCCCAGAGTGCTACGTATCAGAGCAAGACCCAACTCGAACTAACAGCAACTAAAGACTTCTTAAAATCACTTCAAACTCCCACCGCTATCTTGAGTACCTGTCCATTTCCCATGGTAGGGAAACATCATTCAGAAGGGGTGAGATATCCAACAATATAAACAGGGTGATGATAAACAGTATATTTAGGTTCAAGTTATAATAATCATCACTTTGAGGTATAATCATTACCGTCTAATTTACTTCACCGTTTTAAATTAAAAAAAACACACGTCACAATATCTCACATATCTCATATTCATAATACACAACGATTCACATCAGTTCACACATCACAACGCATAAAATCATAATCACACAAATGAAATGCGACTCTAACAAATGCACATGCATGTGGTACCCAGGGCTTCAGCCCCCATCGCCAATTGCCAGATAATAGAGGCATCAAAACAGGCATAAGCCTTCGTCGCTGTTTGCCAATCCAGGCCGTCGCTAAAACATGCAAATCATGAGACACTGATGAAATGCAATAAATCACAAACACGTTGCCAAACATCGTCACAAAGGCATTTGCCTACATCGCCCAAAATATATCAATAATTATTGATAAACAATCGTCACCTTAAATCCTGCACTTCGCAATAATTCACAAAAACTCATCGCAACATCGCAATATATTACACGACAACTCAACAACAATAATTCATCATAAATAATTCACGCAAACATCGCCATACTTCACAAAACTCAAAACAATACGTCACGTCGCAACATCACCAAAAACACTGCAAGCACAACGGTTATCGGATTATTCCCAAACACTTCTAATATTATTCTATATTATTAACTTGTAAAAAAAAAACTATAACCATATATAGTTATAACTAGACAGGGTTTCCAAGGAACTCTAAACAACTCTACAATAATCCGTACAACTCTAAAGTGCCCAAAAATCCTCTACTGATAACTCTTACATATAAGAGTAACTGTTATAAACCTAATGGTCTGACTCAAGTAATAATAGAACAACTCTAAAGGGTCAAATACCTTCAATTTTAATCTATAGTTTCTCGGATTTTACTCTAAACAACTCGAAAGCAACTCTGGCAACCCTATTGATAACTCTAACATAATTGAAAATCACTTAAATTGTCCAAATAATTCAAATATTACTCTTACTCAAAATTCCTAAAAATATTATATCAATAATATTAAATTATTATTATTATTATATGTTACTAAATTGTAACATTCAAATTGGTTATTTTGAATTTAACGCTACTGTGCATAGGAATTACAAGCAAAACATGCATAGAAATTTAAGACTACATGGAAACAGCATAGGAATTTCAAGCGCTACAGTATAGCTACGTTACTATATCTTACATTATTATATATACTAACTATTATTTTATATATATATCCTTTCATTAATAAATCTAACAATCCATTTTATTAATAAATCCCATCACTAATTTGTATACAATATATGTGTCACTGCATATGAAAGTGCCCTCGGCACTTATTGGTGTGCCACTCGGCACATATTGTTAAAGGGTGCCGCACAGAAACATTCCTGCCTGTCGGCAAGACCTCCATGCACCTCATCGAAAGTCATCCTTGTTGTCCGTCTTAATTGTTTTTTTTTTCTTCTCCCAGACTTAATTCTCACTACGGATTTAACTCAACACAGTTTTTAATTCCAGAAGAAAATTATCATCACGGCATCAGATACAAGTCGTTAATATTCACACAGCATAATATTTCATGAAATCCCCAAAATAGGAACACAACAACGTCACACAATTCCATGCAATTTCCAGAAAATCAATCGAACAAACACAAACATCAAAATCATACAACGCATAGAGATAGTATTAATCCCCTAAACCCGACATACGGCCCATCATATCCCCGTTTATAGAGCAAGATCCCCACCCTTACCTTGTATTCGGAGTCCGCTCTACAATTCCGGTCGAATCCAAGCTTTCCGGCTTCGTGTAATTCTTCCGTTTTTCTCTTCACGGCATATTTCTCATATCTCTTTTCTCTACAAACCCTTATTTTGTTTTACTGATGCCAAAACCTAATATTTTCCTTTTATTTCACAATATTATTATTATTCTCACAAACTCACTCCTTAATGGGCATATATTCACACCTCCAAACTACTAATGTCACCAACCAAGTTAATTAAACAAATACTTCAATAAATTAATAATATCCCTGATATTATTTCTCCGATTAACCGACGAGTTTAATCCGACTTTCCATTCAACCGATATAATAATTCACTTACATTCCTTAGATTAATTCCGATAAATTCCCAACTTCGACAATTTCAATTAATTAAATCCTTAATTAATTTAATTAACCAATTAATTAAATTCGGGGCGTTACAAAGGGCAAAACTACCAAGGTGATCACCATGTCTGTTTTTGAAGATTCCTCCACAAAAGGAAGGACCCAGGTTCCCGATTGAGGAACCATTTGTATTTGCTTTTATCCAATCCAAAGCAAGTAGGATCCAAATCACTTCAAAGATATTAGGAGCTTTTGGGGGTCTTATACTAACTTTGAAGGCTTTAATCACAAGGAAATCACTAAGTCCAAGACCTCCCTTATTGTGAGGCTTGCAAATATTAAGCCATGACACTATAACAGGCTTTATGTTATCTTGAGAGCCAATCCAAATGAAGTTCCTAAAGGCTCTTTCCAGGTCCTTTATGTGAGAAACTGGCCAATCATAAATGGTGGTGGTATAAATAAGCATATTATGCATGACACTTTTCACAAGTTGCACTCTCCCAACCATAGAGAGAAGAGAGGCTTTCTAAGCAAATAATTTAGATTTAACTCAATCAATAAGAGGAGTCGGGTGGGAGGTTTTAGGCTTACCTTTGAATATGGGAACCCCTAGGTAAGTGAAAGGCATCATACTAATACTAAAACCAAGCAAAAATGCAATTCTTGAAAGTCTAGCATTAGGAATGGAAGAAGAGAAAATAATGGACTTTTCAGGGTTGACATGTTGACTAGAGGCTATGGCATACCTTGCAAGCAAATTTGAAAGGACATGCACATTAAAGTAAGTACCTTTACAAAAAAAAAAGCATAATGTCATGAATGTCATAGTGAAATTAGAAGGACCATTCATGGCCTGAAGTTGATCCTCATTGATAAGCTTGGTCATTCCTCTACTCAAGATCTCTTAAGCTATATAGAAAATCAGAGGAGACATAGTTCCCCTTTCCTGACGCCTCTGGTGCAAGAGAACGAAAATCTACTTAACTCAAATAACACATGCAATTTCTAGTCTTGCATACCTTTGTATACATAAGGCTACCATTTGTGAAGAGTAGGGAACCTTGCTCATTTCAATTTGTTTATCATTGTATCTCGATAAGTTTTAGATGACCAGATATTGGAACATGCACAAATTTAGTATTATGTATGTTGAACTCTCAAAAACGTTTTTGGATGTAATCTTTTTGTGACACCAACATTCTTTTAGAATGATCTATAACAATCTCCATTCTAAAAATCTTCTTCATAACACCTAGATTTTTCATAGCATATGATTTGCTTAAAGTATTTTTGAGTTCATCTATATATTTTTTCAAATAATAAGCATATCATCAACAAAGCCTCCTATTTATATGAGAAGAATGTGATTTAAAAACTTCAATAAAGATAATGCATAGTCAACCCTTTGAATTATGAGTAGGGTTTTAAAAATAGTTTGCGACTGCGAAAAAGGTCATGACATTTTTTTTGGCAAATGTCAATACCGATATCACTATATTTTTATATTAAATAATAAATTATGGTTAATTTACATCCCAACGACCACAATCTTTGTCGCAATACTTGTATTGACCAAAACCGCAAAAGTCTTTGACGGTGTTTTTGAAACAATAAATTTAAGCAAGAGAGAAGTAAAGGAGAAAGACATCGAAGAAATGCACATCCACCCTGCTTGACACAATGAAGAAATGTGAAAGAGAGAACAAATCTCTGTGGGTCCTACCAGCTTTTTGTTTCTCTCTAGTTAAGCAAAGAAAGCTAAAAGAGAAGACCATATTTTGCATTTTCCATTTTTACCCCTGTCTTCCTTACTTCTCTTTCTGTCTAAAACTTTGTAAAGTCATAAAAGTTGCAACTTATTTTTAGATCAAAGTAATTTCAAGTTAATAAGATCGTGATAAATAAGTAATGTTATTCGCTAGCGGTCATCACATCCACATGCCTTGTATCACCTCCATTGAATAAGTTATAAACAAATTCTTAAGCGGGTTTTATTTGTTGGTGCACAATGAATAAAGATGATGACAAAGAGAATAATAGAATAACGGCGCAAAAGGATGAGAGAATAAATGTTGTATTCTTCTATTAATGATAGCTATTACAAGGCTATTTATAGGAAAAGAAAATCTTGCCACATAAGCCCTAAAACAGTAAACTTAGTGAACAAGTCTAAGGTACAAACAATACAGTACTACAAAATACTAAAGTACCGTTACTACTAAACAGCTAAGCTAATGGGACCCAAATAACATCTTCTGGTCAATACTATCTTCTGAGTAACCATCAGAAGATCAGTCCATCTTCTGAATATTGAATTACTCTTCAATACCATCCCTTAATTCATATTCTTCAATCAAAGCTGACAACGCCAATTCCATCCCTCAAGAGCAGAAATTGATCGGTCTTGATTGCCTTCGTCAGAACATCTGCCATCTGCTTCTGGGTGCTACAGTGCATAACTTCTAATGTTCCATTCTGGACTTGGCTTCTCAAGAAATGATACCTAGTCTCAATATGCTTGCTTCTTTCGTGTAACACCGGATTCTTGGCAAGATTGATTGCAGACTTGTCGTCAATCATCAGCTTCAGAGGCTTCTTCACTCTAATCTTCAGATCTTCTAATAGATTCAGAAGCCACACAGCTTGACATGCAGCTACAGCGCCTACGATGTACTCAGCTTCACAGGTTGATAGAGCAACAACAGGTTGCTTCTTGGAACTCCAAGAAATGGTACCTCCCAGAAACATGAACAAATATCCAGAAGTACTCCTTCTATCAACTCTGTCTCCACACCAATCAGAATCAGAGTAACTCAATAACTCTGATTCTTCCTTTCTCCCTGAAGGAAACAATATGCCATATTTCAGAGTTCCCTTGACATATCTCAAGATTCTGACAGCAGCTTGGTAATGGGACCACTTAGGTTTACTCATGAACCTACTAACCAATCCAACTGCATAGCATATATCAGGCCTGGTATTACACAAATACCTTAGAGAACCAACCAGCTGTTTGAATACCGTAGCATCAACATCTTCACCTTCAGAATCAGAGTCCAACTTCTGATTCGCTTCTGACGGTGTAACAGCAGCTTTGCAATTCTCCAACTTGAATTTCTTCAGAAGTTCTAACTCATACTTCAACTGATGCAGAATGATACCATATTCTGAGTACAGAATCTTCATCCCTAGAAAATATGACATTTTCCCAAGGTCTGTAATCTCAAACTCATTCATCAGCACCTTCTTGAACTTCATCAGATCTTTTGGACAACTCCCTGTAAGCAATATGTCATCAACATACAGACACAGCAGAATCATATTGCTTCCAGAATGTTGCACATAAACTCCATATTCCATCTCACACTTCTGAAACCCTTGCTTCTTGAAAAATGAATCAATCTTCAAATTCCACGCTCTGGGCGCTTGCTTCAATCCATACAGAGCTTTGTGTAATTTGTACACCATCCCTTCCTTATTCTTTTTCACAAAGCCAGGGGGTTGTGACACATATACCTCCTCTTGTAATGGATCGTTCAGAAATGCAGACTTTACATCCAGATGCATCAAGGACCATCCTCTGTTCGCAGCTAACGCAATCACCAGCCTGATTGTTTCATGTCTAGCTACAGGAGCAAACACCTCAAAGTAATCTAGTCCAGGTTTCTGAAGAAAACCTCTAGCCACTAGCCTTGCTTTGTGTTTACCAACTGATCCATCTGGCTTCAGCTTTACCTTGAAAACCCATCTTACGCTGATGGCTTTCTTCTTCTTTGGAAGTTATGTCAGCTTCCAAGTCTTGTTTCTTTCTATAGCCTCAAGTTCTTCTTTCATGGCATTCAGCCAGACCTTCTTCTTGAGCGCTTCTTCTATACTCACTAGTTCAGAATCTACTAACATGGCGCACTGAATGACCTCTCCTTCTGAGTCAACTTCTGTGTCTTGCAACATGTCAAAATCTGCAAACCTTCTTGGTATAGTTCTGACTCTTTGTGGTCGCTGAGCTACTTCAGAGTCAGCTACTCCTGAGTCACCACCTCCATGATCATCTCCAGAACCTTGTCCTCCAGACCCTATGTCTTCAGAGTTTTCCCTTCCAAAATCATGACTACCACCAGACTCTGGATCAACATCAGAATCTGGATCAGAATCAGATTCTCCATCTGACTCATCTTTAGAAGGTGCTTCATCTTCTGACTCGTCTTCAGAAGATTCTTCATCTTCTGACTCTAACTTTTCTTCAAAAGTTATCTCTACATCAGAAGTTGGTTGAGGCTCTCTCCAATCCCAAACTTCTAATTCCTTCACAATGACGTCTCTACTGACTTCAACTTTGTTAGTTTCTGGACAATAGAGCTTGTATGCACCTGTACTGTGGTACCCCACCAATAACATCACTTTGCTTCTATCATCCAGCTTCTTCCTTCTAGCTTCTGGAACGTGTTTGTAGCACACAGAACCAAAAACCTTCAGATGACTAACACTCTGCTTCTCCTTAGTCCACTTCTCTAAAGGAACAATTTCCTTCAGCCTCTTTGTTGGACACCTATTGAGCACATATGCTGCAGTAGCAACAACTTCTCCCCATAGATTATGAGGAAGCTTCTTCTCTTTAAGCATACTTCTCGTCATATCAAGCAAAGTACGGTTTCTACGTTCAGCAAGACCATTGTGTTGAGGAGTATAAGGAGCAGTAACTTCATGCTCAATTCCATTATCATCACAGAACTTCTGGAATTCTGTAGAGTTATACTCGCCTCCACCATCCGTTCTGAGAATCTTTATCTTCTGACCACTCTGCTTCTCAGCCTTCACCTTGAACTTCTGGAATTCTGTAAACACCTCATTCTTAAACTTAATGAGAGTTACCCACGTCATTCTTGTGAACTCATCCACAAAAGACACAAAATATCTATTTCCTCCAAGTGAAGGTTCTGGAAATGGTCCACACACATCAGAGTGCACTACTCCCAGAGCATGCTTTGCTCTTGGAGCAACTTCTGATACAAATGGCAATCTGGGTTGCTTGCCTTTCATGCATACCTCACATGACTTCTCAGGCTTCACAATCTTTGGAATGCCATGTACAAGCTTCTTAGAACTTAGATGCCCCAGGCTTCTATAGTTCAAGTGCCCCAATCTCTTGTGCCACAACTTACTATCACCTTCTGGGCCTTCAGCACTCAGACACTCTATTTCAGCTGTTTCTACATTCACCTTGAATGTTCTGTTGCTTCCCTGTTCAGATTGCATAATCAACTTCTGATTGGAATCATACAACTTCAAGAGGTTATTCTTCATAACAACTGAGAAACCTTTCTCAATGAGCTGACCCACACTCATCAGATTGCTTCTGATTCCAGGAACATACCAAACGTCTTTGATCAGAACAGTCTTTCCATTCTTCACTTTGACTTTGACATTTCCCATACCTTCTGCATATAGGTACTTATCATCAGCACATCTGATTTTTGTCCTCCTTTCAGAGTCAAAGTCTATCAGCCATTGTTTGTTTCCAGTCAAGTGATTTGAACACCCAGTGTCCATATACCACCATTCTGACGAACATCTTTTGTCCGACTCTGAAGCCATCAATAGCACAGGTTCATCATCTGATCCTCCTCTGGCTATATTTGCTTCTTCTGATCTCCTTCCTTTGTTTGCCAAACAGTCTCTAGCAAGATGGCCAAACTGTTTGCAACAGTAACATTGAACTTTCTTCTTATCCTTTCCCTTCTGATATCTCTTCTCATCAGAAGTTGAGGCTTCCTTCTGGAATCTATCACCACGTCTATGCTTCTGGTCCTTCTTGACAAAAGAAGCCTTCAGAGCTTGCTCAACTTCTTTCTCAGAAGTTCTCTCAGTCAGACGCAACTCTTGTGCTTCTAAACTGCTTTGCAACTCTTCTATTCTCATGGTTTCCAGATCTTTAGAATGTTCAATAGATACAACAATATAATCAAATTGAGGAGTAAGTGACCTCAATATCTTCTCTATGATTACTTGTTCAGCAAGAGTTTCTCCACAAGCCTTCATCTCATTAGTGATCACAATCACTCTAGAGATATATTCAGAGACTTTCTCATTGTTCTTCATGTTGAGATTCTCATATTGCTTTCTCAGGGATTGAAGCTTCACCTTCTTCACTGATACGTCACCACCGTAACACCTGACCAGTATATCCCACGCCTCCTTTGACGTCATAGAATCAACAATCTTCCAAACACATTTACATCCACACACTGATGGATGAAGAACAACGCCTTTTGGTCTCTCTTCTTCGTCTCTCTCTGCGCTTCTCTTTGTTCTTCCGTTGCATCCGCTGCAACCGGAACATATCCTCCGTTGACAAGATCTAGAACATCTTGAGCACCAAATAATACACGCATTTGAATCATCCATCTATTCCAGTTTTTACCATCAAGAACTGGAAGTTTGGTATTCAAATTGCTTCCACTCATCTTTAAACTTGTGCAGAAAAAACAGATTTCACTCACACTCACACAGTGTTTCCCAACCCACAAACAGCCAAGAGAAAATGTGATTCAACACAACTTTGTTTCCCAGAAACAAAATCAATCACACAGTTACACAAACTCACGTTCACTCGTGTTTCCCTGTGTTTGGAACCGGAGCTCTAGATACCAATTGTTGGTGCACAATGAATAAAGATGATGACAAAGAGAATAATAGAATAACGGCGCAAAAGGATGAGAGAATAAATGTTGTATTCTTCTATTAATGATAGCTATTACAAGACTATTTATAGGAAAAGAAAATCTTGCCACATAAGCCCTAAAACAGTAAACTTAGTGAACAAGTCTAAGGTACAAACAGTACAGTACTACAAAATACTAAAGTACTCTTACTACTAAACAGCTAAGCTAATGGGACCCAGATAACATCTTCTGGTCAATACTATCTTCTGAGTAACCATCAGAAGATCAGTCCATCTTCTGAATATTGAATTACTCTTCAATATTATTTAGGTATTAACATAAAAAACTAACCGTGAAAGTTGAAAAAATAAACCACAAATTTAAGTAAAATTAAGGAGATAAATAAATTATAAACATGTTTTTAGATGAAATAAAGTAAAACATTATAAATTAAAACAACTAATCAACATAATGTGTTTTTTTGTTACTACGTATTTAATTAAATTAGAATAGAAAAATAATTTAGTTTTAATGAAAAATAAAATTTATAAAATTAAATATGTTTTTCTACTTTAAGGCTTTGTTTGGATTGATGGAATTGGATGGACCGGGGTGAAATGAAATGAAATAAAATGATATTTTATTGTTTGGATAATTTAAAAACAGATGGAGCGAAGCGGGTATGAATTCCATTCCATTTCACCAGTTACCACCATATTCCTTTCCCTCATATTTGGACGGAATGGACAACTTAACTTGTTCCATTCTAAAATTTTTAAAAATGATATTTTCGTTCCGCTCTGCTCCATTCCGCTCCATCCAACTCCACTCCACTTCATTCCGCTCTGTTCATTTTATGATATCTAAACATAGCCTAAGGGCATATTTGTCCTTGTAAAAATAATATCATTTTTCTCTCTTCTATTTCTCTTCTCAGTCTCTTATTTCAAATAATTTATCAGATCTATTTTATTTTTCATGTACCACTCGTTTCTTTGTCCTCACCATGATTCCACAAACCAAATTCTCTAACATTACACTGTTACCATTTAATTTCAAAATTTCTTGAAAAACCCTAGAGTTCTAGAGCTAAATTAAATGACAATGGTATGCAGTTTTACACAATAGCTATGGGGTTATTAGTCAGTGGAAGATATCATATATATTGGTAATAAGAAAATGATGAACCGACATGAAAATTTACGACCCTGAACTAGTCTGGTGATTATCAATTCCGACGGAGCTCGAAAGTATTAGGTAGGTGTCAAAATATCTTCTTCTTTCGATATATATTGGGTATAAATATTAACGGTAAACCATGTTCTTGCATTGATAACCATAAAAAAATTTGAATTTATTTGTACTATTAATTAGTCTGTATTAATAATGATTATAGTAGATTTATTTTTATTTAATTAAATATTTAATGCGAAATGACCTTATAAATTCTGGCTCTTAAACGAAATTAATTAGGATAAATAAATATCTTTGTTAATACATTATTTTATTATATTAATAATAGAACAACATATTTCTCTCTTCTCAATTTTTTCTCAGAAAGAAACATACCCTAAGTGATTACAACTATTTTAAAACCTTAATTGATTACCAGACTCTTTTGAAACTCATTTTGATATTTTCTATGTTTGAATATGAAATTTCAAGACTCAAATAAGAAATTCAAACCTTGAAGTCTCCCTCCTCCTTTACTATGGGTAAATTATTTTGATGACTTAATTACGACTCATCACAAAATTAAAAACAATATACCAAAAGTAAAAATAAAATAATAATCTACTATCTATCTATTACTAAGAAATTGACCAAACTGTCAAAATTACCCTTCCCACTAAAAAATATTACACTACAAATTGGACAAAATAGTAACTAACAAAATCACTCAACCACTTTTCTATTGTCCAATGAAAATCAACTCTTTTGCCAAGTGTCAATTGCATGTTTATGATTCAACTTTTTCTCTCAAACACACATCTTCTCTCTCTCTCTCTCTTACTTAAAATTTCAAATTTCTTTTACATTTCATTTTCCCATACTTTCTTACTTTCATTTTAATTTTTCTTAATTTATTTATTATCACAAAAAATATTAATAATCTATTTTTAAATTTTAATCTACTATCTATCTATTACTAAGAAATTGACCAAACTGTCAAAATTACCCTTCCCACTAAAAAACATTACACTACAAATTGGACAAAATAGTAACTAACAAAATCACCCAACCACTTTTCTATTGTCCAATGAAAATCAACTCTTTTGCCAAGTGTCAATTGCATGTTTATGATTCAACTTTTTCTCTCAAACACACATCTTCTCTCTCTCTTACTTAAAATTTCAAATTTCTTTTACATTTCATTTTCCCATACTTTCTTACTTTCATTTTAATTTTTCTTAATTTATTTATTATCACAAAAAATATTAATAATCTATTTTTAAATTTTAATCTTACTAAAAATTTCAAATTTCTTTCACATTTTTTATTTTTCCATACTTTCTTACTTTCATTTTAATTTTTCTACATTTATCTATTATCACAAAAAATATTAATAATCGATTATTTAATTATTATCCCCAAAAATATTTAATTATTTCACGGGTCACTATCAACTCAATATTTAATTTTTTTAATCGATCATCACACATTTTCTCTATCTTAATTAAAATTTCCAATTTCTCTCACTTTTTTTTCTCACTTTCTTACTTTCATTTTAATTTTTTTCTCTAATTATTTATTATCTCACGGGTCACTATCAACATAATGTCTATTTTATTTTAATCAATCATTGTCTTTATTTGAGAGATAATATCTTTATTTTTATTTTTTTCTCCATCTCATGATTTTTTATTATTATTTAATACAATTAAACTTCCATGATTATTGTTTATTTTACATTTGTTTTTAAATATATTTTATATCGCATCAAATAATTTTTTTATTTCATGGGTCATTAACAACATAGTAGCTATTTTATTTTAATCAACAATTACTATTAATTGAGAGATAATTTTTATTTATAAATGTTAATATTTCATTTTTATTATCTCTATCTTATAGTATTTTTTTATATGATTATTTAATATAATTGAATTTATATAATTATTTTTCATTTATAATTAAACCATTCATTTTTAATTTATACGCATCTAATTAAATTTTATACAATATTAAATAAATTTATCCGTGCGAAAGCACGGGTATCTTGCTAGTTACATTTTATAATAACTTTCATTTTTATTATGAAAACGAGTTAAATATTTTAATAATATAACATTAAGAAAAAAAGCATAGTATTTATTTCACATGATTAATCATTTGGTGGTGAATAAAGTATTAATGACGGCCAAGGCAAGCTGAAAGAAGCAACCGTTTGTGACTTAAATAATATCAGCAACAGTTTTTTTTCTCATTTATTCTCATTTTCACCGTTTCTTCCCTCTTAACAAATTTTCCCCTCTTTCTGCCGACACCTACTGCGACTACTCTAATCCAATTTCAATAACTTCTTATACTCTAAATTCCAAATTTTGTTCTTCTTCTTCACTTTATTCATTTATTCCCCTTTTTCATGCTTCTTTCTAATTTCATACTTCCATTAAATCACAAATTCGCCGCTAATTCTTTACCACATGTCAGGTCCTCTTGATCGCTTCGCTCGTCCATGTCAGTTTCTTAGATTTTCACTTTTTTTGTTGCTGATTTTTATGATTTTCTATATTTATTCATCAATTCAATTTATGAAATTCTCTTCGATCAATTCAATTATCTTATATCCTGATCTAGATCACTTAATTAACTCTAATTCAGATTATATCAGCTCAATTTAGTTTAACAGTCTTTGATTTGGATAATCTTATCTCATTCATAAGAATCTATCTATTAATAATAATAATAATAATTGTTAGGAGCATAATATTTATATTTGGTTGACTAATTCTGGATTGATGGATTTTTGTTGATTAGGTTTTGAAGGTTTTTCTGGTCATCATGACGAAAGAAGGGAGCGGAAATCGGATTTTGAGAATTCGGAAGACGATAGGAGGACCAGAATTGGGAGTTTGAAAAAGAAAGCGATTAATGCTTCGAGTAAGTTTCGGCATTCTCTTAGGAAGAAAAGCCGGAGAAAGAATGCGAGCCGGAGTAATTCGCTCGCCATTGAGGATGTTCGAGATGTTAAGGAGCTGCAAGCTGTGGATGCTTTTCGACATTTTCTTATTTTGGAGAATTTGTTGCCGCCAAGACATGATGACTATCATACTTTATTGAGGTTACTGAGATTTTTTGCTTCATTGTTGATTTAACTATGTGAATTGGATGAGATAGATTATATCAGATATAAATTGCCTCTTTTTTTTCTACTAGTTTAGTTATAAAGATTGCAGTGATCATTACAGATGCATGGTTAATGATTTCGTTATACCTCTGCTTAAAGTGAGTCGCTGATTTAGTTTTGGAAATTGTAGGTTTCGGGTAATTTTGTTCCTAAAAATAGTAAAATTCTAAAATAATGTAAATTCTTTCGAGTTATTCAATGCACTACTGTCTTTGATGTGATAATGGTATCGAGGGTGTTCTATTTTAGAGATCATTTTGGAACTTTTCAAATTTTAGGGACCAAATTTGAACCCTGCAATTATGGAACTGAATCAATGGTTCACTCGCCCCTCTACTTACTACTACTCGTCTATGTAGATTGGTTTGAATCACAACATTCATACTTCAAACTACACATAGAAGTTTTGGCATTTTTGTGCTTTGCATAGAGGGTATCTTTGCATGTTTAAACTGGAGATTTTACAAATGACATGTTCGCCTTGGATTATAATTTAAAATTTGAATTAGCTGACTTTATTGCAGATTCTTGAAAGCAAGAAAGTTTGACGTCGAGAAGGCAAAGCACATGTGGGCTAACATGATCCAATGGAGGAAAGAGTATGGTACTGATTCAATTATGGAGGTGAGTAATCCAATCGAAAAATATATCCAACCTTTTTTTTGTTGGGTTTTATTCTTTGGTTAATCGTGTTTAAATTGATCCTCCATACGTTTTAGTCTTCTTGAAATTGTTGTTCATACTTTACCTCCTTTGATTTCCTCTAGGATTTTGAGTTCAGTGAGTTTGATGAAGTCCTACAATACTATCCACATGGTTATCACGGCGTTGATAAGGAAGGAAGACCTATTTATATTGAGAGGCTAGGTAAAGTTGATCCCAATAAGCTTATGCAAGTAACTACCATGGAAAGGTATTTAAAATACCATGTACAGGGTTTTGAGAAAACGTTTGCTGTTAAGTTTCCTGCTTGTTCTATTGCTGCAAAGAGACACATAGATTCAAGTACAACCATTTTGGATGTTCATGGTGTGGTATGTTTACTGTCTAAATGATCTTGACTTGAAAATTTTCTTGGCACCATTTTGACTTAACATTAGTCAATAACTGGTTTGCATTATTCTTCCTTATGCTCTGTAGGGTTTCAAAAACTTCTCAAAGACTGCAAGGGATCTCATCATGCGGCTGCAGAAAATTGATGGTGACTACTATCCCGAAGTATGTTGTTTTCACCATGAGTTTTTTTTTATAGTTTTCAATTCTTCGTGGCTTCTGAAATTATTGCTCTATTATCTCTTCTAACTTGTTGTAAATGATTCAATGCAGACATTATGCCGAATGTTCATAATCAATGCTGGACCTGGTTTCAAGCTTCTTTGGAACACAGTGAAAACATTTCTTGATCCCAAAACTAGTTCAAAGATAAATGTATGTATTAATTATTGAGTTATTAGTTATGTTTGTTTATTTTTGAAGTATTTCCATCAAATAATAATATTTCACAGTTGATAGACTTTATATATGGGATTAATTAATAATTTAATGTTCAATTAGGTTCTTGGAAACAAGTTCCAGAATAAGTTATTTGAAATTATAGATGTCAGGTAACTATACATTGATGTTCTTAATCGTGTTATTTCTCAATCAACTTGTATTATCAATAAGACATTCTCACTATCTGTGTGGTTTTTCAGTGAGCTGCCAGATTTTCTTGGTGGTAGTTGTACTTGCGCAGAACAAGGCGGTTGTATGAGGTCTGATAAAGGACCATGGCAAGATCCAAACATTATGAAGGTTTGATTATGTAAATTTTAGACTTTGTTTTTACCAAAATATATATGCTAGTTATCTTGTTTTAGCTTCTGCTATCACATCTCAGCTAAGACAGTTTTATGAATGCAGATGGTTCTAAATGGGGAAATACAATGTTCTAGACAAATAGTAACTGTTACTAATGATGAGGGGCGAGTAATTGAATGTGATAAGGTGTCTTATCCAATGGTATAGTTTCTAATACCATCTTAGTTACTTCATAAATTAAACTTTTGGATTATATATTTCTGAATTCTGATAAACTCTTTGTTTGAATTTTGGGGCCAGATAAGAAGTAGTGATACATCAACAGCCGAATCAGGATCTGAAGTTGAAGATATCACTTCCCCCAAAGCAAGTGGGAATTATACAAACCCAAGGTTGACTCCTGTCCATGAAGAAGTAAGTGGCAATGAGATTGATATTGTTGTTGCAAAAGGAAAGAAACAAATGATAGAATAGATTAAATAAAATGTTTCAATGAATTAAATACAACTGCTTTGGTGTTTGTCCAGGCAAGGTTGGCTGGTAGGGCTGGTCTTTCTTCCGGTTTCTCTGAGTATGATGAGTACGTTCCCATGGTTGACAAGACTGTTGATGTTGCATGGAAGGAGAAACAAGTGACAACTCATAACTCATATGGCACAACAGGTCGGACACTTAATGCACAGTTATTGAATTTGATATGCCCCATCATTTACATATAAAATATATTCAATATGATTGTGATTTTATATAACTTTCATATTTATCAAAGAAATAAAATATTCACAATATGCTTTAGTTTTAGATTTTCATTTTACTAGTTATTGGCATCCAAGAAAAGTATGTTGGTTTGTAATGTATGTGTTGTTTGTTGCAGAAAAATTCCTATTGAAGACTAGAGGATCGGATGGAAAGCGTACATATATCTGGGCTATTATCATTGGCTTCTTTGTTGCCATTGTTACTTTTGCCCGCTCAATAACATTTCGTATGACTAAGGGAATAAAAGACAATGAATCTGACTGTGTCCAAAATATGCCTAACATGTCGGTTAGTGCCGAAACAATAACCAAGGAGGAATCTCGTCCCCCATCACCTGCTCCCAGATCATCAGAGGAAGAACATGTCTCATCTACTTTGAAACGCCTTTGTGATCTTGAAGAGAAGGTTGAAATGCTGCAGTCAAAACCTAATGTAATGCCATGTGAAAAAGAGGAGCTTCTGAATGCCGCTGTTTATCGCGTGGATGCATTGGAAGCTGAATTGATCACTACAAAGAAGGTAACTGTATTACACTCAAAATTAAAGTTATTAGTTTATTGCTAAATGTTCAATAAGTTTGATATATATTTATAAAAATGAGTGCTTTCCGTTTTCTATACAGGCTTTATACGAAGCTCTGATTAGACAAGAAGAACTAATGGCATACATAGACAGTCAGGAGAGAAGAAAATTTGAGGTAGGTCAAAGACATTTTGCATTTTATGTAATTTCAAAGTTTAAAAATCCAAATACTTGATACTATCTTGCATGACAAGTCTTCAACAAACTATCTGTTTTTGTAAAGCAGAAAAAGAAATTTTGCTGGTGAAGAGATAGCTGTACAGAAAGAAGCTGTTCCTGGAATATGATGGATTTTTCTTATTTTCTGGTTTGTATATTTGAGCTGTGAGTTTGTTCGTATTGGCTGTCCATTTTCTGAATAAAACTATTGTGTGATGCAAAACTATATGTATACATACGGCTACTTATCTATGGGTAAATTTTACAAATATTGTTTGTGTTGAATTGTAAATGATTGCAACATATTTATCAACCTCAATTTAAGTTGAAGTTTGATCCATAGTCATTATCAATGTCTTAAATAATGGTCGCGTAAAAGTATTTACGATTTCGGTTGGGGTTGGTATACGGCCTTTGCTTAAAGTTGCTCGTTATTAGGAGAAATTTAATTTGAAAAGATAATTATTATAAAGGTCTAAATTGGTTGGTTGGAATTAGGTGGGTGTATTGCTCGTTCCTTAAAGACTTTTATTAATTTTTAAGAACTTTTCAATGATGATTACTTTTTAATTAATTATAATCATAATATAGGATCAACATGACAACCGCGTAGCTTTCAGGACCAAATCAAATGTATTATTAACAGGATCAACATGACAAATCCGGCCATTTGTTTTTGAACTTAGGATTATTCACTATAAAGCTGTCACTCATATTTTACAATAGTTAAAATCGTGTCCAACTATGCAATTATTTTGATGATTTAAATTTATTTAGGTTTTTAGACTCTAATTGAGCTACTTGACCAAGTACTAGACGGTTTGAGACAGGTATGTTGTGATCTTATGATCATCACTCATTTTGTTGAAATTTATAAAACATTTGACTATTTTAGGTCTAGTTCAAAAAGCAGAGTACAAGTGTGCATGTTTTACAAGACTGGGAGACAGAGATTTTAGTAGGTTTATAATATTATATGGTAGTTAGGGTTTGCTCATAATCACGAAAAGTTTTTATGGTGGTGTTTTATGACGATTTAGGGGTCCTGCTTATGAGGGATGTGATCATATTAGAGATGACTTTGGATAATCGCTATGTTTTTTGGGTGCAAGTATGTGTATCGCTTAAGACTTGTCGCTTCCTCCCCTCATATATAGAGGCCCTTTGGGTCTAGGGTTTGAGTAACCCTAAATGTTGGCAAATGTTACCTCCTTAACCGAATGAATAGTTTGTTTAATAATTAAATAAAATAAAAATAAAGACGTTATTTTTAAAGAAATAAAAAATATAAATTGCAGTTGTTATGTTTTGAAGTATGTACTTTAAATTAATTTACCTCTCGGTTATTTACTACAACCGAGGAAATAGATGATATTTTTTTTGGAAAAAAAGTGTGGCGCGTCCAAGAATTAAACCTCAATTTTTTGTTGGATGAACTGAGGTGGTGTCATAAAATGTATTATTTATAGTAGTGAATTTAAGTATCCCTTATTTAACTTTTTCTCTTACTAGATGACAATTAATTGTCAGGTGTTTTGTTCTTTCATAGAAAATATGATTTAATGTTATATGTAAAGCAGTTTGATTGTCACAATACAATCACAATACAAAGTAGATGGCTAGAAGCATATAATGTGTAGATCTCTTAGAATTTAGAGGAGTCAGACCAATTCAAATGTAGTTGAACCAAGAGCTCGACATTGTGTTTCATAGGAGGGCCTAGGTATTATTTATTGTTTCTTTGCTTACCATGATAAAAGAGATGAGCTAATAAAAAGAACAAATTATGATGTGGATTTTCTAAATTCAATGTATCTAGCCCAATCTGCACGAAAGTATCCAAGAACTTATAGATTAGAGGATCTAGGAAGTAACAACTCTCAACTAAGATTCTGCTTCAATTACGTGATGACTCTACAAACTATTTGGCAGTGTAATTGAGTATGATTTTGGAGGAATTGACTCATGACCTTTATTATTAAATTATAACAATATGCCAATAAGTATTTTATATGAGATGAAATCTTTTAGAGATTTGCTTCCTCTTGGTATAATTTTGTTGAAGGATTTAAAGGTTTAATAGTAGGTTTTATGCTAGTAGACATGTAATTTTAAATAAATCTATGCAGTGCTTTCATTGTGAGATAATAATTCCTTCCTTTTCCTTTGAGTGTTTCATCTTAAGGCTAGAGAAATTATTCAGAATTCCTAGATCTTTGATTTTGAAATTGTTGTCAATAATGATTTTAGACTTGGATCCTCTCCTTCATTTTTCTCTCCTTTCCTCTCCATCCTCTCTATCTCTCTCTTAATCTCACTCTCACTCATCATTAAAAAACAAAATATAATAAAGAGAGAGAATAAAATTAAGAGAGAGATAGAGAGGATGGAGAGTGAAGGAGAGAAAAATGAAATAGAGGATCCAAAGTGATACAAGTAGTACTTTTATTTAATTGTCCTTCATAAAAGTGAACATAGAATAATATGAAACATAGAATAATATGAATTTGATTGAGTGTAACTAAACTTTAGAAGAAAGGAAGCGAGCTTCTCATACCAATTTTTACTTACAATCCATATAGTCTCTTAACTAGATTTCACACTTGATTAGACATATTTAAAAATGAAGAAAAATAGATTTCTCCCCAATTTAAGCCCTTTGATATTCCTAACAAAATAGAAGAAAAAAGATTCAAAAAAGTTAACATATTTAATTTAAAATTTAAATAAAAAATAATTGAATTTTTAATCAATACAAATTTTCTTATTACCTTTGTCTGTCTTTGCTTTGGTTGTTAACCGTACTTTCTGTTTCACGAAGCTTGGCTTGTGAAACACCATAAAAGACATGGTATTGCCATTTCCTTCCTGTTTTTTTTTTCTTCTCCTTAGTGATATTTTAACAAAGCCATGGTAGGATTATCCGGCAAAGAATGGACTTTATAATCCTTAACCACGACTTCTCAAAGGTCCATAACTTCTAGATATGACTTCATTCTTATCGCTCAAAGGTCATAGTTGTCCCCATCAAATACTAATGGAGCAACTTCAGAGAAAATTGTTTCAGTTTCTATTTTCATAGGTTGCGTGAGATGATAACTCCTGCTTCGCATATATAAAAATGAAGAAAAATACGCCCAAGAGGATAATACTAGAGAAAATCAGTTTTTATTTATTGCAGAATGAAAAAAACACTATCACAGTACTATAATAATAGGAACGTTGGATAACAATGTACTTGTTTCTAAATTTAGGAGTCATTTATTGACTAAATCCAATAGTAATAATAAAAATTAAAACAGCAAATAATTAACAGAAATAGAAAAAGTTAATACAAGTACAAACACAATAGTTATGTAAAAATTTGATAGTAGTGTAGTACACCCGGCGAGGAGACGAGGGTAACAAAGAAAAATACTTATACCAGTTGCATCTTCACTTCTTGACTGTCATCACAGCATTTTGTAAGGAAAATATCTATGAAAATCTCAGTATGCAACTTCAGGTCCCTGCAAATTTGCAACTTTAGGTCCCTGCAAGTTTGTAACTTCAGATCCCTGCAAGTTTGCAACTTCAGGTCCCTGCAACTTTGCATCGTCGTTTCTTCCATCATCTATTTTGTTCATCTGTTTGTAGCAGCTCACTATATTCTTATCTAACTCATAGTAGTCTTCCACTTTATTCAAACGCTTTAAATCAAGGTCGATAAAATGCACCTAATACAAGTCAAATTGCAGCCAAACTAAGACCTCTAATCTCACAAGCAAGTACAATATCTTAATATTTAAACCAATAATAATAGATATGAAGTTATTCATACCTTATAATCAAAGGCTTGTTTAGTTGACTCAAGATATACAGTATTGTAGGAAGATCCAGAATCATTCTCGTTCCTTGGTCTAAAACATACCATCAAACTGCAGTCTTTTGCAGTAGCTGCTATCAGGTAGTCCTTTACGATTCTCAAGCTTTCGTCCAATGACGCTGAATGCAAAGAGGAATATAGTTTTGCCTGTTCTTTACTCAATTCTTTACACACCTTGCACTGTTGAAAAGTAATGTTATAATATGCATGGATAGCTCCTTCTACATCAAAACGATCAAGCTTCTGAATCTCCAGGAGCTGATTAAGGACTCCTGATTTATGCACAGCTTCAGTAACAAGAGTAAATAAATTCTCTGTACATTGGCCATCGCCAGCTTGAATGACCGAGTGAAGTTCATCTTCAAGTACTTTGGCCATACATGCATCTGTACTTTCAGCACCACCTCCTAGTCCTCCGAGTGTGAGAGAACCATTTAAAAATACACGGAAATTGTTTTGAGGGGTAGTAAAGAGATTTTTGATAGCTTTATGAACTCTTTCCTTTGATTCAGAGAACAAATCAAGTGGGTTGTACACACTCCGTTGTGAAATCTGCATACATATTGAAAATTTTCAAACAGGTTTAGTTCTAGAAAAAATAACGGACACTGTCTCTTAATACATCAATCAAAAGACAGATGATTAAGTGCTGGCTAGAAGCTATAGAACCACCATCCAAAATGAAATTTTATAGGATGTACATATACCTCTCCGCGTTGCAATTTCAGAGCTTGATGCATTTCAAATCGAGTTATCTTCTTTTTGATAGCAGTTCCTTCAGATATGAATGTTGAAAGAGGAAGAAATCCGCATTTAGGCTACTTTGTGAGAAACAGAAAAGTTAAAATGTTACAATTAAGCCAAATTGGAGAAAATAGACAATAACGGTGACTATCAACATAACGGTTTGTATATTTAGATGAGAGAAAAACAAACCAACGGACAATAACGTAAGGGAAGAGACTATACCTTTATTTCAACTGATATACTGTTACTAGATCCTTGACTACCTGAAATAAAACAGGAAGCTTACTACATAACTTTAAAAAACATTAGTATGCTAGTGCTACACAATACAGTGCTAATTTTTAGATCTTTAATTCAAATGAAAAACGGAGAAATGGTAACCAGTAGAAGCAAGTGCAATAATACATGTCTCAATACCTTGAGGGAAGATCGAATGATCTGACATGAGAAGAGCAAAATCACATTGCTTATCAACCTGGGAAACATCAACTCGCGAAGCAGGACGCTGACTATCAACATTCTTCTCAATAGTCATTAGGAATTCTTTGGTCACTAGAATGTGAGTCTAGAAAGTACCAAAATAGATGCAGGTCAGAGATCATAATACAAAAATTTCTCATGCAAAATCTTAACTGCTTTTTATTCGTGAAAATATGGCAATTCACAAAAGCCATTTTTATCAATAAAAAAAGCTGGGGATTTATAATCCTAAAGGTAAGCAAGCACACCCATGATGAAAAAAACAGCCATTTTAGGATAATGGGTTTGATTATGCAATAATAACAACAACTATTCTATTAATGGGTACAGATATCAATCTACCATAGGAAAAATATGTGGCAGGAACAATGCAACAGTGACTACATACCCCAGCATCAACATATTTGGATCCAAGCAAAGGCTTCATGACATGATCAACATATAGTTGGCCAGCAATTTCCTTATCTGAAGAAGAAATAAGTTCATGTACTTCTTTCCAGATGAGGCGTTCATGTGGAGAGAGAGCTATGGTATTCTTCACTCCCGGTAAGGCTGATGCCTTCCTTGGAGACTTGCGAATGCGCATCACTTTCCCAATCTAAGTAAGATACAAACAATTTAATAATTTGGATAAAAAGTTTAATTAAGTGCATATAGCATACATGCTTATCATATAAGCTATTTCTTTTGTATTCATATAAGCTATATGTTTTTTTCATAAGCCACCCTGAAGAGCTTGAGAAAATAAGTTTAAAAAAACTGATGAACATGTCAAAATCCAGAAAGTGCTTATCCCAGAAGGTAAACTCAAATAGGTGAATGTTTGGATTAGCGGCGATTTCAGCAAAACCCAAGTACCGTGATTTTGTGAAGCTACAAAGTGTAGTTTTAACCAAAATCGCAATGGTTGATCATGATTTTGCCAATCTAGCAGCTAATCCAAACATGCACCAAGTCAATCCGAAGAAGCCCTAAGTGCCCATTCAATAAACTATTTTAGGAAAACACTTGACCAATAATCTATTATGCAAACTTTATTGAAAAAAAAGCTGAAAATATCATAAATGAATTTTCCAATCCAAATATGAAACACAGACACAAGGGTTTATTTAATGTCATAAGAAAAATTCAAATAAACACTAAACACAATACAACTTAGCCTTAGTATAAACATAAAATTAAGCAAAATTCAGTTACAAGAATAAACAAAAGAAGAAAAACCATACATAAGAAGGAGAAGAACCAGTGTATGAGACAACAATATTAGCAGCACCTTCACCTCTGTAAACCCAATGAGCCGCATCTTGTTCGGTTAAAGTCAACTTCATCTGTTTTTATCAAATGAAAAACTCAGTTAGGCATTTCATCAAACAGTTTAACCACAAACTCAAAAAACCAAAGTAAGAATGATACCTTGCGTTTCAATTTTCAACCACAAGAACAAAGTGGTTGTTGGTGCTGTGAATGAATGATACCTAGTGAGTGTTGTTGTGGTGTTCTGTGATCGGGTGTTGTTTGATTAGGGTGCACGTTATGGTTTTATTATGTGTTGATTATAGAGAAACTCTACTTGTTTTTTTCTAAATTAATGGAGGATCCAACTCACATCATGATGACTCAGAATAACTTTTCTTTTGTCTGAAATATAAGCATATATATTTTGGATAGTATGTTACCGACATCAAATAGTATAATATGTTACTTTCATTATATACAAGGTCATGGGTTTATTATATTTTTTGTTTTGTTTTGTAACATTCATTATATACAAGGTCATGGGTTTATTATATTTTGTTTTGTTTTGTAACATATGTGTTTATTATTTTATTTTTTATATGATATAATAAAGTGTTTACAAATAGTTTTTTGTTTAGTATATTGTTAAGTTAATTTGATGCAATGTTCAGAAAAGGAGGTTGTGGGATGCAAATGTGGACTTCAACTTCTAGTGCGGTGAATGACATAGTGACTTGTAAGATTAACACTCTAATGCTTAAATCAATATGTGAATGATTTGGATGAATGAAGTTTGGAATTGAAATTGTGTACCTGAAGAATGACGTGCTTTCTATTTATATAGGGGAGCAGTTATAATCACACATTATTCCTTAGGTGTGAAATATGGGGAGTTGTTGGATGTGTCTAGGACCTGGATCTCCTATGCTCTTCCCCAAAGTAACACTCCTACACTGCAAGCGATTGGGCGAATCATTGATTTCGCTAGGTCAGGCCTGTTGGCTCTTCTGCCCAACCCAGAACTATTGCACCCAATCCTTTGTATCTACTTGACTACGCGAGGGTTTCTGTCGTATTCTCCCTTTTGTGTCGGACGCATCCCGACTTGAATGGAAAGCCAAAAGATGATGCTGATATCCTTAGGAATTTGCGACTTAAATATGCTCCATGCTACATACATATTTTTCGTAGGTTCCATCATAATGATTTGAGAAAACTAAAATACTCAAGTGTCTTCGTGAGGCGATTTGTAACGTTAATAACGCTTATTACTTTTTGGCCAGTTATCACACGATCTCCGAAGATTCAATGATACAGTTTCTTGAGAGATTACCTTAGCTTCTTTGTCCCTTGTATTTCTACAACATATTATCTTTCAGTAACTGGAGAAAATAGTGTTTAGCATGGGTAAAAAATAAATAGAAATTTTTTTCTGCTTCTTCGATTGACCCAGTTATTTTATCAAATGTTTCTATCTTTGCTCGAGAGGGTAGTCTTGATAGAGCCTTTTTGGATGTAGACCCTTCTTCGGATTGGGGTGTACTTACCCTTGAGGAAGACAAAAGTATTTGCAGTGAGTAAAGCGGATGTGTCATTTCTTTTTCTTTTTTAGAGTGTACCTACTCGATTTTGGGTCTCCGTTCACTCTCAGAAGGGCCAAGCTACCCAAGTTAGGGCTTTAGGCCTCCAAAGTTTGGGCTTTAAAAAGGCCTAATTTTTTTTTCATTTAGTTATAAAAATATATAATGACACTTAAGTTATATATATTATTGTAGTTGACTTGATAAAATATAAGCCTCTTTTTCTTTTGGTCTTGAGTTTAACTCTTAGCAACTACAAAATTAATATTTTAAAATATGACTTAAAGGCCTTACTTTAAAATTTGCTTTAAGCCTCTAAACAGATTGGGCCGACCCTGTTCACTCTTCAACAACTTTAATGTTAAGGTTTTAAACCATTTAATGATAACTCCTTCTCAGCTACACCCTGCGAGTTAGGCGTATGTCAAAGTCTTACCGTACTGGTGCGAGTATCAGGGAAAAACCCTCTTTGCCTTTTTTTCTTCCATACCTTCAAAGCATAATGTAGTTCAAACAACCATACATTGGGTCAGGACTTGATTAATCTGGTGCATGTTACTCGTTAGAGCTTGAAGCATTTTGATA
The DNA here is from genome assembly GCF_029867415.1 of Vicia villosa. Lineage (NCBI taxonomy): Eukaryota > Viridiplantae > Streptophyta > Magnoliopsida > Fabales > Fabaceae > Vicia > Vicia villosa. Next base: position 194,778,598 of record NC_081183.1, on the reverse strand, counting down.
ATCAGTTATTTTTTGTTGTTTCTCTCTGAAAAAGGGGCCCATGCAATGGTATGTACCATAAGGACAGAGGTGAATGGCAATTGTACCGGCCTGTTTCACAAGTATTTGAACAAAGTTCGTTTCCTAGGAATGGATAATATGTCTACAAGGAAAGTGATATAGGAGCTTTATTTGAAGAAACAAATGATTACTTTCGTCAAAGAGTTAGGTCATGTCGGAGGTGCCACTTTCAGGGATGAAACTTCAAGGAAACATTTAAAATAACTCATTGAAACATATCTGGTGATGGAGTTCCATGCGATGGAGAAGAGGAAGGTCATTTTTTGTGAGTTCTCAATATTCTTGCCCCTTGCATTAAATTTGGATGTCCTTAATGCTCTTAACTTTGATAATCATTATTTTCAGAGGGAGAGGGAGTATTCACGTGAAAAATATTAGAAGAGAGGGGAGGTAAATCCTTATTAGTTTTTAGGGTTTCATAGTTTTGTCTTGGGCTTGACTGTTGTAGAGCCCAGATCTGGTCTTTCTCTTTGCACCCTAGTGTGTAGCACTCACCACTCTTGGCTAAGTTTGTTTTATCTCGGGCCTTACACTCCCAGATGGGCCAACGTTCGTAATTAGACTAGCACCCATTTTTTAGACTCTCACCCCATAGTTTCCTTTTGTTTTTGTTAACTATTTTTATTATTTGTTTTATTTTAAGTTCTTTGCTATTTATTTTATTAGTTTTCTAATTAAAAAATGTTTCTTACAAAAATAAAAAAATATAATATAGAATTTATATTAATTAGAATTTTATTTTATAAAAAAACCAAAAAAATATTTGTTTAAATTATGCGTAGATCTTTTTAGAATTTGATATAGATTTGTTTTCGATTTTTGTTGTTGTTAATTTTAATTAATATTTGTTTATATTTTTGCCATTTCTCATACGTTATTCTATGCTTCATCACTTACATTTTTGTGTTGCTTTTGAGGTACCATCTTGAGGCTTTGGATTATTCTAATGAATATTTTGCAAGTTGTACCTATTTTGTATATTTATCGTTTATTTTTTAATTAAATTCCCATTTGAATTTTGTAATAATTGTAGTAAGTGTTTCATTCCGATTCGATAAAAGTGTATCACACTCCCCATGGTGATGTAATAATTTCTACCGCTTTCCTTTATTATACTCTTTGTTCTATTATTGCGCATTTCATGCCTTCAACCGTTTTTCAAAATAACCAATACTCGATTCCGAGCCCCTTTTTCTACAATAAGCCGATTGCTTTCACGTATCGCAATCAACCGTACCTACACATGCATACTTCCACACATTCATAACTTGCTCTTGGGTTTGCTACAACGAGACTTACTCGATTAGTCGTTCTGATTAGTCCGTTAGAAAACTAGTCCCTGGCTAGTACACTTACACTTTTAATTTCAATCGCTTTCATGTTTAATCTTTTATGCTTGCTTGTATGAATTTATAAACTTATTTGTATGGAATTTTATTTTTATTTCATCCCCATTTGGCAAGTTGTTTTCCCCATTTCCAAAGCCTTGTAATAATTTTACCGCTTCTTTTACTTTCTTTACTTTAATTTACTTGTTTGTTTGTTTGTTTGCGTGAATAAATTTTTCACCCGCGCATTCTTGGTCCATATACCAAGCCCTAGTCCACTCTTTGTAAGCCGATTGCCTTGTGCATCACCATGGACCTTGTTTTTTGAATTTCAAACTCTTTTCACTATAAAACCTTGACCTTTGTCGAGTGACCTTAAAATACCCTTTTCAATAAAAACAAACTCCTGTTTTATTTTTGAGTAGAACTACAAATATTCTGACATCTCCATTGCACAAAGGAGATGTGTAGGCACAAGATGCGACGTCTTGCCAAGCACAATAAAAAATAATAAAAAAATTTATTTTCTATTCTCTTCATTCTTTTGAAAACAAAAACCGCTTTAACTTAAAAAACACAGACTTTCAAAAGGTTCATGTGGAGTACCACACATGTGAGGGGTGCTAATACCTTTCCCTTGCATAACAAATCCCCTTATCCTGATTTCTCTCTTTGTGGGTTTTATCGATATTTTCCCTTTTTCTCTTTTTGGAAACAATAAAGTTCGGTGGCGACTCTTGCTTTGTGAGTTAAGTTAATCAATAGCTTAATCTCAATTTTTCTGCCGCTACAAGTATTATTAAATATAGTTCTTGATCAGAAAACCCAATAAAGTAACTTAAAGCTTATTGCTTAAACTATAAACAAACACTTTGATTTATGCATGCTTAAAAAGAATTTAAAAATCAACTTAGAGATGCACAAGTGGAGAGTAGACTCAATAGCTAAACAAACAAAACCAAAAACTTAAAAGACAAACAATCAAAACAAGTAACCCATGAGGTACAAGCATACAACATGCAACTCCAATCTCTCTCTTTTTGATGTTCGATAAGTTTGAAATTTGAGTCGATTTTAAGCAGAAACAAAATATAATCAATGCGTTCCTCTATTTGATTCTTTTCCCTGAAACATTGCACAAAAGGATAAAAAGCATAAAACACATAAATTAAATACACACTCATATTAAAATTTCCCCTAGAAAAAGATAAAAAAGAAATAAATATTAATGAATCTATATATAAAAAATAACGAGCAATATAAATATTTGTATTTTAATCTTGTTTCATAAACTAAAAATATGAATATTTTACCTCCTGTAACTTTTAATTTAAAAAAAAGTAAATTAGGCGATGATTAGTAGCCAAGATAGGATGAAATGCTTAAGTATAAATATTTATAATACAATAGTGAGCCAAAAGATAATTTATTACTATTTCTTTTCCCCTAAAATTGATAAACATGACACATACTCTTACACTTCAATAAGTGAAAAAAATACTAGTTTTTTTTGTTTTTGTTTTGCTAAACGTGCAACTACCTGACAGAAATTTATTCAAAAGACAAATTCTTATATTTTTAAATAATACTTTAATTTTAAATACAAATGAAAATTGATATGATAATATAATAATATTTTAAAATTATATTTAATTATTAAATAAAAATTAATTTTTAAAAAATAATGAAATATTATATTTTAATAAAATTCGGTTTTTTCTTTACCCACCTCCCTATGGGGGTCACCCCAGCGAAAACCCCTGCTTCGGAAATGCATTTCCGAAATTTTTTTTCTAAATTTTTCCAGACTTCGGAAGTGCATTTTCGAAAAAATCCCAAAAATTAGAATTTTGATTAATTCGGAGATGCATCCAAAAACAAAAAAAATCTAAAAATCCCAAAAATTAATTTTAGGATATTAATTAATTCATATATCATAAATTTGATACAATTTATGAGTAATGAATAATAATAATTATATATTTTGATATAATTTATGAGTTATGAATAATAATTATTATATATTTCTTTTCGGATTTATATTTTAAAATTTAAAATAATTTTAATTAAAAAAATTAAAATAATTTCACTTACAAAATAAGTTATAATTTTTTATTTATATATTTATAATAATTATTATATATTTACAAAAAAAATTAAAAAAATGAGTGTTTTAATTTATATATTTATATAATAATTATAATAATTATTATATATTTATAAAAATTATTATATATTTATATATTTGTATATTTATATAATAATTATTATATATTAATTATAAATATATTTATATATTTATATAATAATTATAAAAATTAAAAAAATGAGTGTTTTAATTTATAATAATTACCATATATATATATGTATTTATATAATAATTATTATATATTTATATATTATATATTTATATATTTCACTTACAAAATTAATAATTATTATTATATACTTATATATTTCTATTCTCTAATTCATAATTAAAAATGAGTTATAATTTTTCATTTAGTTTAAAAAAATTAAAAAAAGATTTTGTCTTCATTTTATTTAATGAATAAATTTTATATTTAATTCTATATAATTCAAAATTTACTTATGAAAAATTAAAATGTTTTTGATTTATATAAGTTAGTAAAATAATTTTTAACTTTAAAATTGTTTAGGAAATTTTGATTCACCTTGATTTTATTGATTCACCTTCATTTTATTGATTCACCTTGATTTTATACCTATTAATTGTATTGATTCACCTTGATTTTAATTTTTTAATAATTATTGAATTTTTCGGAAGTGTATATCCGAAACATTCTAAGACCAATTTGGAAATGCATCTCCGAAAACCCAAAAAGGGGTGTTATCGGAAATGCATCTCCGAAAACCCAAAAAAGGTGTTTTCGGACATGCATCTCCGAAAATCCAAAAAAGGGGTGTTTTCGGAAATGCATCTTCGAAAACACCTTTTTTCGTGTTTTCGGAAGTGCATTTCCGAAATAAGACAAATTTTGAAAAAAAAAAAAGCGTTTCGGAAGAGTATTTCCGAAGTAAGAGTATTTTGGGTTTTTCACCAGAGGTGACCAAGAAAATAGAGAGGTGAGCAAAGAAATTCTCTAAAATTCGTGTAATACACAAGTAATTTAGCTAGTAAGAAAAAAAATGAAAGACAAAATAATAAGGTTAAAGTTTCTATTTTGAAAAAAAGTCAATTGATGGTAAAAAAAAGTTATAAGTTAATTTTTTTTTATGTTAACGAAGAGATTATTAATTTATAAGTTAATTGCAGATGTTATAATAGATGAGTTGTTTGAGTATATGCTAAATTTGTGAAGGATCATTTTTTTTTTTGGTAAAAGGGAGGGCATAAGCCCAAAACAACAAATAACTAGCCAACAGAAAATCTAGAAACAAGAACACCATCCATGTCCAACTTCAAATCCTTCGATAGGAAGTCGGGCGCCTCAATAAAGGTAAAAAAATCTTTCTGCATCACTCTCCCATGGCAAGCTAAAGAATGAGCACAAGCATTTGTCTCCCTGTGAGAAAAGGTGATTTCCACCTCTCCAATAGCTATCATCATTTGAATAATCTGCTGCTCCATTTTCGAAACGCCATCCATTTTCTTCTTGGCTTTAGAAAGAATCTCCACAGCCACACGAGAGTCCGAATTCGCCTCCACCTTTGTAAAACCATGCTGAATAATCAGCTTCAGCCCCATAAAGATGCCCCACAGCTCCGCCGCTAGCACACCGCACTTTCCAATGAACTTGGCGAAACCACTAATCCATCTCCCATGCTCATCACGAATAAGACCCCCGCAGCCAGCAACACCATCCTTGTCCCTCGAGCCATCCACATTGAGCTTAACAAACCTATCCTTAGGAGGATTCCACTTAACCAAGGTAGTTATTCTTCTACTATCCATGATTCTAACTTTAGTCATAAAGGCATGCTGATAATCCTGCAGCCTTCCTTCAATACAATCTACGGGATTATACGGCCGCTTGTAGTTATTGATATGATTCTCTTTGTTACGCCACGTCCAAATCAAATGGCACCCCAGAGCCCAGTAGTTACACCAATCCTTATCTTCCTTAGGGCTATGCATGACATTAAGAGTAATCCAGTCCTGCAAATTAGACCCATAGAACGCTTGCACCATGCTCGACGGAACACGATTCTCCCACACTTTGCGAACCACAATACAATCCCTTAAGGCATGGATCGTATGTTCAGCCACATTCCCACAAAGGTTACAATTAGCACTACCAAGACCATAAACATTCATTCTGAAATTAGAGAGCAATCTATCATGGTTCAGAATCCAAATAAAACTCCGCACCCTTTCAGGAACCCGCAAGGACCAAATATGTTTCCAAACTTGGTTAATATTAGGAACTTCCTGTAACTCGGTGAACTGACTTTTTAATAATGAAAATGTTGCGGTAAGCAAGAGTCGCCACCGACTTTTATTTTATCCAATTTTAGGAAAGGCTAAAAGAAAAGGAAAAGACCTTTTAAAAATATTTTGAGTCCGGGGGGTAAGTTATACAAAGGGAAGGTGTAAGGCACCCTTTGCATCCATGGTTATCCATGGGCTCTTAATTGCTTAGCTCACTTTGTTTGTTTGATTTGTTTGAAAAGAGCAGTGTGTAAAAAGTAAAAAACTTTGTCCAAGGACTTTAGCTTGTAAATAAGCGTAGCCTTGTTTTGAAAGTATTTGAAATTGAGTTGGAAAAGTATTTTTAATTTTAATTTGAAAAGAGCGAGCAATTAGTAGCAACTACCCTAAGTTTGAAAATTCGTTTTTTTAGCTTTTCGAGGCGAAAGGATCTATCCATGCCATAAAGGGCAAGAAGTCTTTCAATTGGATGTTTAAGGGTCATCGAGTAATCGTTCGCCATAAGACTGTCCCATGCCATAAAGAGGGCAGGTAGTCTAAGGGAAGGATATAATAGTCATTAATCTTTTTAGGCATCATGCGAGGATACCTTAGCAATTGGGACAATCATCATGTTTTTACCGAGGCAGCTTCGAGGGGCAGAATTGATGATAATGAACTTAGGGCAACATTTTGTTTTGCTTTAGGTATCCTCGGAATCGAAGGACTTTGACTATTTAGTACACTTAAAGGCAACAAGGCAACAGGCAACAAAGGCAACCAGAGGGATTACCCTAAAGGTGTGTGGGTGCAACAATCACGTGGTTGTATTCGAATATTTTATCTTGTTAGTGATCTAACGTTTGATTAATTAATCTTGTCACTCCCTACATTACTAACCACACAATAATAATAATATAATAATATAATTTAAGTGCCTTCAAGGCCAAACAATACAACCAGTAAACAGTTACATAATAGTGGGGGAAGGGAATAAGAAACCAGCGGATCCCTTAAAAGGGTTTGACATAAGTAATAATAAACGAAGAAAAATATCAAGGTTAAGGTTTAGGGTTACCAATATCCGTAGCTTTGGCAACTTGACGAACCTTTAGCTTCGATTAATGAAGGTTGATGGGCAGAGTTTTGCCATGAGCATGAGAAGCATTGACCCTGACCATTGGAGAATTGACAAAGGAAAAGAAAGCAGTGAGTGTATGGCTAATTCAAGGCAAACCCTATTTTGGGCGAAAGGCAAAAAAATAAAAGTAAAACAATATTTAAATAAGAAAAGAATTAGAAACTTAGCTTTCGATTGGCATGGCGCGTAGTCGGGAAATCTTGATTAACCCTGAAAAATTGTAAATGTCCATGAAAATGATCTGAAAGCCTCAAGTGTGGTACCTCGCAAAACAAGGAAGTGTTAGTAACACAAAATAATGTATGAGGAAATCAGTGGAACTATGAACAAATGTTAATCGAAAATTAAGCAAAAGAAACTAAAATTTAATACATGAAATAAATATTTTTGGTATTTTCTATTTGAGAAATAAAATCTAATTAATCTAACTAAATAAAATATTTTTGTGTTTTTTGAACGTATATGAATAGCCTAAATTAATAAAAATAAAAACCCAATGCAAACTAAATTAATTCTAAAGGTAATGAATAAAATGTTCTTTTTATTAGTCAGTGACTCATAACAATGTTAGATTAATAGGAAAATTACAATTATGAGAAAATTAATTAAATATGCTGAATAACTAACTCAAAAAAAAAACAAATTTAACTAATTATCTTATAGGTATACATGTGACATACACTTATATCATAACATCAGAATAAAAAAGTCTAATTGTTAATATGTGAATGAAGTTAGTACTTGAATTATAATTAAATTAAATTGAAAGAGACACCTATATGAAAGGCCAAAATATGTTGCATCTTTTACCGCACAGTACTCTCTCTTTTCTAAACAAAATTAACACCATTAAGTAGAATAATTCAACACCACATTGACCCACCAATAATTGTATGACACTTGGTAATAGAATAATAAAAATAAAACAAAAAATTTAAACAAACAACACAACTATACAGATCCACGGAAGGTAGCCAACATATTCTCTTTACCACCCATTCTATCTCTATCTCTTCTTCATCATAAATGTCTAGAATTGAATCACCATGAAAGATTTTAAAATCACAACCGTACGCAAAACCCCCAAAATCACAATTAAAATAAAGTGAAAAATGGAGAGATCGTACCTTGAGCGGCGTATCGGGTTCGCGGCGGAGGTTGCTCGAAGACCAGAGGCGGCGATCTTGTGAGTATGCCGCTGCGAATTGTTGTTCACGATGATGCTGTGACGTGATGAACAGGTGCGATGGATAGATGAAGATGAAGGTTCGATGTCGTTGCCCGGTCTGAGTTGTTGTTGATGTTTCGTAGATGATGATGAAAGCAACGGATTGATGCGCCTTTGATATTGAAGATGCAGAATCGTTGATGAAATACGAAGTGGGAGTTGTTGCCGAGTCTTGTTGCGCGAAGTTGGAGGTTGAGGCTGCGAGATGCTTCGTCGTATTCACCGAGTTTCATCAGTGATGCGTCCAAATTATATCTTTCGCAACGTGGTTGTTGATGGCGTGGAGCGTGGATTCGTCGGAGCCACAACGGCAATCTATAAGCAAAATTGAAACAACAACAACCTGAATAACAAAAATCATTCAATCTCTTATTGTTTTTTGAATCTTGTAAATCTTAATCTGAGATTATGAATTAAGGTTTATTGTTAATGTTGCAAATCTGGTTTGGATTCAGTGTCATCTCAGTTGGCTGTTTCACTTTTGATCTCTTCCCATTCTTCTTCTTTAATTTCTCCTTCAATTTCTCCTGTTAGTTTGACTGCCGGCATCAGTAATTAGTAATGATAGAATTGTTGTAACGGAAAGAGCGATGGATCCGAGAGGCGTCTTCGGAGATCGGGGACTGAACGCGGGGGTGGGTGGACACGCAGCTTTAGGGAGTTCTACCGTCGGTCAGGTTGTAGCGCGACTGCTATGAGGCTGTGCTCGGTGGGATGTCTGATTTGCATAGATTGTTATTTCTGGATTATGCTTCAAGTTGCTCTTTTTTTCCTGCCAGAACCTGAGAATTGTATGGAAAATTAGGTGTTAGTATAAGGGTTGCTGTTCTTTGACGTGAGAAGGAGATTTAGAAAAAAAGTAGGGTTGAAATTCTTAGTCAAACCAAATCTCCCCCTTTAGGTTAGGATTTTGTATCTATTTATAACATAAATTTAGGTTAGAAATAACTAATAAAGAATAAAGTCCATAATTAACAAAAATAATAAAAAGCCCAACAATCAAATATTTTTGATAGGGAGTTATAATTATTTTAATTAATCGTGGTCCTCTTCTAAAATATGACAAAAATCTATTTTAGAATATTTTATAAATTTATGATAAAAATGCAAAAAGTGGAAAAAAGTAATATGCATGAAAATATTAAATAATTACAATAAAAAACTAATTTTGTTATTTTTGAATATTTTATGGATTTTTTTGATAAAAATGAAGTTAGAAATAAAAATAGAAAACTAATAAAAGGGGAAAAGTGTTAGAAGTGGGATTCGACCCAGTGACCTCTTAGTCGTGCGTTTTTTTTGTCCTCAAATTCTTACCAATTGCGCTATGTCAATTATTCAAAATAAAATGACATTCGTAATTATAAGAGGGCAAATTTTGGGGTATGACAGCTGCCCCTGTTCAATCTTCTTAAACCTGAAAAATGTAGAGTGGTTTGTATGCCAGTCGGAATCTGAAGGTGGAAGAGGATTGAACACTAGAATACCAAGAAATTTGCCCTAGCTGAAGTAGGGACTTTTGTCGGAGATGGGATTGAAGATGTCATCCAGGTGTTTGGAGATGGGCTTGATGATGCCATATGGTAGTTGTTGGAGTATGGATTGTTACGAAATTTCTGCTTTTGCTGTTTTCCCTTTTTCGAATGTTGAGGAACCGTCAAAGGTATCGACTCAAATCTGTGTTGGGTTATTTAAGGAACCGTCAAAGGTATCGACTTAAATTTGAAACATATCATTGAGGCACCGTCAAAGGTATCGACTCAGATATGTAGATAGATTGTATAAGGAACCGTCAAAGGTGTCGACTTAATACTTGAGAATAGATTGTTAAGGAACCGTCAAAGGTGTCGACTTAACTCTTTGCAAATAGAGATAGTAATATCCTGAAAAGTAGAGGTTAGTTTTCTTATGTCATGATGCATGTGTTTATGTAATGAGTGTCTCAAAATAAATGAGAAACTTTGTATGTTATGGGTTTGTTATGCAGTGATGTATGCGATGTATGAATATGTTTATGACATATGATATGTGAATATGATTTATGTTGTCGTGATTGAGAAAATAAATCTCTATGTCTTTGTGATTTTGATGTCTGATCTTGTTTTGAAGATGCTTAGCTGGGGATTTATGATTCTTGCTTGGGGATGATCAGTGACTTGATGTACCCTTGATTGGGGATTAGAGATATTAATACACCATGTTGGAGAAGAGCAAAGTGGTGGAGAATCGGTAGTGTTGAAGATGTAAAATTTGTTGGGGAGTCATGAGTATGTTTGAAGATATCTTCTTTGAGGATTACTCTGTGGGGATATGATCTTGTGGACCCGGCTCTGCGGGAAGATATGGGTGTCTTGAAAGTTGCCTCCAATATTATGGTAACTATCATTCTTGGATTTGATTGATTAGGACACGCCAATAAATATTGATCAAAGTGTCAAACTGGCCTTGCATGGTTTTGCCCCTGCTAGTAGGAAATTGGACAGATTCGCCTTGCGAGGACTTTATGAGATATGAACTATGGGCGACATGCCCTTAGTACTTAGCATGATGCCCCTGATTGTTTTGGCATCCTTGAGAGATTCTCGAAATCTTGACTTGATTGCCCCAGATTGATCGGGGGAATAGTTTGAAACCCACTTGGGATATATGCCTTTGACTGTTTGTCATTTGAGAGATTCTTGGAATCTTAACTTGATTGCCCCAGATTGATTGGGCAAAGCGTGCCATGCCCCTCGTATACGTAGGAGACATTGCTTCTGGAATGATCTTGTCTGTCGGGATAACTGTTAGTCATTAGTTGTACCCTGTGCAAGTTCTTTCTGGTGCTAACATTTGAAATTATGTAGCAGAATATGCTTAATAAAGAATTCATGAGATGCAATGCATACGTTCGTCTTGAGTTTTTTTTTTTTGAAAAACATTAAAGCAAGAGATGTAAAAGCGTGATATTTGTAAAGACATGGTATTTGTAACAACCTGAGGTTTGTAAAAACATGATGCTCGTAAAAACGAAATATCGACTCAGCATTTGTGGTAAACCTTAAGGAGTCAGGATACCTTTTTTGGTGACATTATGCTTTCGAACTAACCATGCTTCAGTTAGGACTTTTAAGGGTTGTAACGTGGTTTGGTTTACGGTTTAAGAAACAAAGGATAATGGCTCAAAATTTATTTATACCCATCCCCTTCTCGTGATGATCTTCAGTCCTAAGCTCAGTTAATTCAACTTATGCATTCAGGTTCCAAGAGACTTTTGGATTTGCACCTTTGATAATGACGATGGCTCACAAGCAGAGAGCACTTTTGAGATGGCAGTTACTTCTTCCTTTTGGTAGCCACAACATTGTGTTGTTTAAGAATTTGTTCTTATTTTTTCATCTTTTTTATATCCCTAACTTTTGCCTGAACTGTCTCTTTTGAGCTTACAGTCAGCGGGATGCCTTGATTTTTGCCTAAGTCATCTTTTTGATTTTTGACTTAGCATGCCTTTTTTGTATATATGTTTTTTCATTTTTTTTCATTTTGAAAGATATTGACTGCCTTGTTTGATGATTGATGAACCATCATTGTCTTTTGATTGACCTCTCCAACACTTCTTTAATGTGTGCGGATGAACGCTTGTGATTGAAACCTTTGTTGAAAGGTGTACTGAATGATTCTCTTAAAATAGAATGCACAGCCAAATTAACTGAGAACTACCCTGCCCCAAGTTATGATCAAGGGTTTTAAATTGTGCAAGAAAGAAAACTTCTACTCCTTAGGGTCAAAGGGGTTGACGAGGGATTAACATCCTTATATCTCCACTGTTTAGGAATTGAAACAATGCCTGTACATCGTCAGCATAGTCTGTTCAAAAGCATATTGTATGAGGTTGCGGTATCATTTTCGTCATCCTCCCTCAAAAGGCTTACAGCTTAGCAGGAGTTGAATATCACAGAAACATATGCAGAATAAAGTCATAATTTAAAATGAGTGATAACGAAATAATTTATTCAAGACAAACATATGCAATGCACTGATGATGATTATTAAAACAGATAATGTCTATCATGATTCGAATGTTTAAACAAACAGGAAGGAACTTGCAAATGAAAGTAGATCTAATGATCCAAAAGTTCGTCCGTCTAGACGTCAATCAGTCTTGTCATGACTAGGCATAGGAGCGGTGATCACCACAGGAGTTTCAAGAGGATTGAATTTTGTTTCTCCGTCATTGATCAGATCTTGAATCTTATTCTTCAATGTCCAGCAATTGTTTGTGTAATGTCCCGGACTGTTGAAATGGTATGCGCATCTCGCATTGGGTTTACAGCCAGAGGTGTTAGAATTCTTAGGAGGGTTCCTTAGAGTAATCAATTCGATCTTCAATGGATGTTGTAATGCTTGAGCCAATGACATATTGATCTCGGTGAATTGACGCTTAGGTATGTCTGGCTTTCTTCGTTGTTGTGGGACTTGGTGTAGAGATTCAGAGTATCCGGGGTTCGAGCTTCTGGAATGTGTATCTGATTGAGAAGACCAGAACGGGTCATGCTTTAGACCATATCTGTAGAGGAATGTCAGAACGAGTCATACATTAGACCATATCTGATGAATAATGCCAGAACGAGTCATACATTAGACCATATCTGACTGAAGATACCGGAACGGGTCATACATTGGACCATATCTGATAGGGAATACCGGAACGGGTCGTACATTAGACCATATCTGATAGAGAATGCTTGCTTGTTAGAGTCGATGAGTTATTTGACGAAGATTTGGAATGTAAAAGGGCTTGTCCGAATGAATCTCCAGCTCGATTATATCTGAGAGGAATGATTGTCGAGGCGGAACCTGAAAACAAAGTTAGAAATATGCGATGTCATGAATGAAAATGCAATGTTTTCAAGGATCTTTAGGAGTTAAGTTAGCAACATTGGAAAGTGATTTGGTCGCATATTTGTTTGAAGAATTCTGACTCTTGTCTTTGAACATCCTTCTTTGAGAATCAAGCTCACCATATCGAGTGGGTCATCGCCTCTGATTCGGGATACTTCTGAATTTGGAGGTACATGGCCAGAGGAAAGTAAATCCTCTTGCCCCTTGTTAGGTGCTAAACCTTTGAATCGGCAGGTATGTGGCTAAAGGAAAATAAATCCTCTTGCCCCTTGATAGGATTTTAGTCCTTGATAAGAGTACCTGAAATTGTGCGCCCTAAATCCCTAAGATCCTTGAAAGGGTTAGTTAACATGCTATGTTATGATGTCATGATGTAATGCGAGTGCGATGCAATGCATTAAGTAAAGCATAAGGTCATAAGGACGAGATGTCCTACAGGCAAATCCTGCAAGGAAATAAAAGGTTAAAGCATAAGGTAATGAGGACGAAATGTCCTACCAGCAAATCCTGCAAGGAAATGGAAAGGTTAGAGCATAAGGTAATGAGGACGAAATGTCCTACAAGCAAATCCTGCAAGGAAATGGAAAGGTTAGATAACAAACAAGTCACACAAGAGTCCTTAAGTTTAAAGGCTTGCATGGAGTATGACCGGGTAACTACCCTTCCCAAAAGGTACTTCTAAGGATAAGGATGATATCAGCAACGGGTTCTACCAAGTTACTCAGAATTGTCAGCCCCTCCAAAGCACCCTCGAACATGGTACATGCATACCACGCAATGATACTTTGAGAGAGAACCTATCTGAGTTGTAGTATCGGGTAGCGACTATGCCCTTAACATGCATCAAGAGTAGTCCCCCCACCACGTTCCTAAAGGCCAAGATGGGTTAAAGGTGACTAAAGGTCCTTGAGCTCCGACGCACCCAAAGATACATGCGTAAACCTCTCTCATGCAAAAGAGGTACACAATAACCAGTGGAGGCCTAACTCAAGCGCGAACTTCATTTTGACCAATCCCAAGCATGCACAAGGGAGGTCTCCATGACTATGCCGCTCCTATCTTAAGGTGCACTCGAATCCGGGTATAGGATTCATCTTCCATTCAATACCCAAAACAACCTTGGAAAGTAAAGCAAGCAAACAAACAATTATTAAAGTGATCCTAAACTTTAAGGTAACCCCTCTTTTAATTCGAAAGCATCCCCAGCAGAGTCGCCAGTTCTGTAACTCGGTGAACTGACTTTTTAATAATGAAAATGTTGCGGTAAGCAAGAGTCGCCACCGACTTTTATTTTATCCAATTTTAGGAAAGGCTAAAAGAAAAGGAAAAGACCTTTTAAAAAGATTTTGAGTCCGGGGGGTAAGTTATACAAAGGGAAGGTGTAAGGCACCCTTTGCATCCATGGTTATCCATGGGCTCTTAATTGCTTAGCTCACTTTGTTTGTTTGATTTGTTTGAAAAGAGCAGTGTGTAAAAAGTAAAAAACTTTGTCCAAGGACTTTAGCTTGTAAATAAGCGTAGCCTTGTTTTGAAAGTATTTGAAATTGAGTTGGAAAAGTATTTTTAATTTTAATTTGAAAAGAGCGAGCAATTAGTAGCAACTACCCTAAGTTTGAAAATTCGTTTTTTTAGCTTTTCGAGGCGAAAGGATCTATCCATGCCATAAAGGGCAAGAAGTCTTTCAATTGGATGTTTAAGGGTCATCGAGTAATCGTTCGCCATAAGACTGTCCCATGCCATAAAGAGGGCAGGTAGTCTAAGGGAAGGATATAATAGTCATTAATCTTTTTAGGCATCATGCGAGGATACCTTAGCAATTGGGACAATCATCATGTTTTTACCGAGGCAGCTTCGAGGGGCAGAATTGATGATAATGAACTTAGGGCAACATTTTGTTTTGCTTTAGGTATCCTCGGAATCGAAGGACTTTGACTATTTAGTACACTTAAAGGCAACAAGGCAACAGGCAACAAAGGCAACCAGAGGGATTACCCTAAAGGTGTGTGGGTGCAACAATCACGTGGTTGTATTCGAATATTTTATCTTGTTAGTGATCTAACGTTTGATTAATTAATCTTGTCACTCCCTACATTACTAACCACACAATAATAATAATATAATAATATAATTTAAGTGCCTTCAAGGCCAAACAATACAACCAGTAAACAGTTACATAATAGTGGGGGAAGGGAATAAGAAACCAGCGGATCCCTTAAAAGGGTTTGACATAAGTAATAATAAACGAAGAAAAATATCAAGGTTAAGGTTTAGGGTTACCAATATCCGTAGCTTTGGCAACTTGACGAACCTTTAGCTTCGATTAATGAAGGTTGATGGGCAGAGTTTTGCCATGAGCATGAGAAGCATTGACCCTGACCATTGGAGAATTGACAAAGGAAAAGAAAGCAGTGAGTGTATGGCTAATTCAAGGCAAACCCTATTTTGGGCGAAAGGCAAAAAAATAAAAGTAAAACAATATTTAAATAAGAAAAGAATTAGAAACTTAGCTTTCGATTGGCATGGCGCGTAGTCGGGAAATCTTGATTAACCCTGAAAAATTGTAAATGTCCATGAAAATGATCTGAAAGCCTCAAGTGTGGTACCTCGCAAAACAAGGAAGTGTTAGTAACACAAAATAATGTATGAGGAAATCAGTGGAACTATGAACAAATGTTAATCGAAAATTAAGCAAAAGAAACTAAAATTTAATACATGAAATAAATATTTTTGGTATTTTCTATTTGAGAAATAAAATCTAATTAATCTAACTAAATAAAATATTTTTGTGTTTTTTGAACGTATATGAATAGCCTAAATTAATAAAAATAAAAACCCAATGCAAACTAAATTAATTCTAAAGGTAATGAATAAAATGTTCTTTTTATTAGTCAGTGACTCATAACAATGTTAGATTAATAGGAAAATTACAATTATGAGAAAATTAATTAAATATGCTGAATAACTAACTCAAAAAAAAAACAAATTTAACTAATTATCTTATAGGTATACATGTGACATACACTTATATCATAACATCAGAATAAAAAAGTCTAATTGTTAATATGTGAATGAAGTTAGTACTTGAATTATAATTAAATTAAATTGAAAGAGACACCTATATGAAAGGCCAAAATATGTTGCATCTTTTACCGCACAGTACTCTCTCTTTTCTAAACAAAATTAACACCATTAAGTAGAATAATTCAACACCACATTGACCCACCAATAATTGTATGACACTTGGTAATAGAATAATAAAAATAAAACAAAAAATTTAAACAAACAACACAACTATACAGATCCACGGAAGGTAGCCAACATATTCTCTTTACCACCCATTCTATCTCTATCTCTTCTTCATCATAAATGTCTAGAATTGAATCACCATGAAAGATTTTAAAATCACAACCGTACGCAAAACCCCCAAAATCACAATTAAAATAAAGTGAAAAATGGAGAGATCGTACCTTGAGCGGCGTATCGGGTTCGCGGCGGAGGTTGCTCGAAGACCAGAGGCGGCGATCTTGTGAGTATGCCGCTGCGAATTGTTGTTCACGATGATGCTGTGACGTGATGAACAGGTGCGATGGATAGATGAAGATGAAGGTTCGATGTCGTTGCCCGGTCTGAGTTGTTGTTGATGTTTCGTAGATGATGATGAAAGCAACGGATTGATGCGCCTTTGATATTGAAGATGCAGAATCGTTGATGAAATACGAAGTGGGAGTTGTTGCCGAGTCTTGTTGCGCGAAGTTGGAGGTTGAGGCTGCGAGATGCTTCGTCGTATTCACCGAGTTTCATCAGTGATGCGTCCAAATTATATCTTTCGCAACGTGGTTGTTGATGGCGTGGAGCGTGGATTCGTCGGAGCCACAACGGCAATCTATAAGCAAAATTGAAACAACAACAACCTGAATAACAAAAATCATTCAATCTCTTATTGTTTTTTGAATCTTGTAAATCTTAATCTGAGATTATGAATTAAGGTTTATTGTTAATGTTGCAAATCTGGTTTGGATTCAGTGTCATCTCAGTTGGCTGTTTCACTTTTGATCTCTTCCCATTCTTCTTCTTTAATTTCTCCTTCAATTTCTCCTGTTAGTTTGACTGCCGGCATCAGTAATTAGTAATGATAGAATTGTTGTAACGGAAAGAGCGATGGATCCGAGAGGCGTCTTCGGAGATCGGGGACTGAACGCGGGGGTGGGTGGACACGCAGCTTTAGGGAGTTCTACCGTCGGTCAGGTTGTAGCGCGACTGCTATGAGGCTGTGCTCGGTGGGATGTCTGATTTGCATAGATTGTTATTTCTGGATTATGCTTCAAGTTGCTCTTTTTTTCCTGCCAGAACCTGAGAATTGTATGGAAAATTAGGTGTTAGTATAAGGGTTGCTGTTCTTTGACGTGAGAAGGAGATTTAGAAAAAAAGTAGGGTTGAAATTCTTAGTCAAACCAAATCTCCCCCTTTAGGTTAGGATTTTGTATCTATTTATAACATAAATTTAGGTTAGAAATAACTAATAAAGAATAAAGTCCATAATTAACAAAAATAATAAAAAGCCCAACAATCAAATATTTTTGATAGGGAGTTATAATTATTTTAATTAATCGTGGTCCTCTTCTAAAATATGACAAAAATCTATTTTAGAATATTTTATAAATTTATGATAAAAATGCAAAAAGTGGAAAAAAGTAATATGCATGAAAATATTAAATAATTACAATAAAAAACTAATTTTGTTATTTTTGAATATTTTATGGATTTTTTTGATAAAAATGAAGTTAGAAATAAAAATAGAAAACTAATAAAAGGGGAAAAGTGTTAGAAGTGGGATTCGACCCAGTGACCTCTTAGTCGTGCGTTTTTTTTGTCCTCAAATTCTTACCAATTGCGCTATGTCAATTATTCAAAATAAAATGACATTCGTAATTATAAGAGGGCAAATTTTGGGGTATGACACTTCCGCATGCATAAGAATATGGTACATACTCCCCACAGAATAAGTTCCATCTTCTTCAGTTGCTATCCTAAATTTATCTTCCTCTCTATCCGCTCCAGGGGGAAGGATAGCAGTCATGCATAACTTTAGATGATTAGGGAGCCAATCATCCATCAAATGCCAATTCCAGAGACCATCGGTTCCTACCAAATCACGCACGGTAGCATCCCTAAACTCCATAGGGATATTCACATCATGGTCATTAATAGAAATACCAGCCTCCAGCCAGTTGTCATCCCACGCTTTAATACTAGAGCCATCGCCAATCTCCCAAATACCAACATCCAACAGCTGAGGACTAGTTTTCAGAATCGCCTTCCAAAGGTTAGAGTCTGTAGATTTAGCCTTCCTCCCATCGAGCATACCATTGGTATCATACTTCCCCCTTAGCACCTCACACCATAACTCAGGCTCCCTGTTAATGATTTTGCAACCAAGCTTCATGATACAAGATTGGTTCATCACCCCTAAGTTTCTCAGCCCTAGCCCTCCTTCATCTTTAGGTAACGTAACAGTACTCCACTTAACAGCATGGAGCTTCCTACTAGTTTCAGTATCCCCCCAAATGAAACCTCTTTGCATCTTCTGAATCTCATTGATACACCTCTGAGGAAGTAAATTAGTCATCATCGGGTAAATAGGGATAGCCTCCAAGACACTCTTAGCTAGAGTAATCCTCCCCGCGAACGATAATTGCCTCGCATTCCAATTAGAAAGGTTCTTAGAAATCTGATCTAACACATAGCTGAAGTCTTGATACCGTAAGGCTTTTCCTTTAACCGGGACTCCCAAATATTTACCAAGGTTGTGAATTTCCCGGTAACCCGACAAATGAACAAGCTTATTCCTAACTCTTCTCGACACATTATTCGAAAACAAGATACCAGATTTTTCAATGCTAACCTCTTGCCCCGACATGTCACAAAACTTCTGCAAGGTTTGCGTAACACATAACAATTGCTGCTCAGTAGCCTTTCCGAAAAGGAGGAGGTCATCGGCAAACATTAGATGCGATATATTCACACCATCCTTACCAATACGGAAAGGCTTCCACTTGTTTTGTTGCACCTCATATTCAATAAGGTGAGACAGCTTATCCATACCAAGCACAAACAAATACGGCGAAATAGGGTCACCTTGACGGATACCTCGCTGAGGGCGAAAATAAGCGCTACGGCTGCCATTCCAGTTAATATTCGTCTCAACGCTAGTAACCCCATTCATAATAAGGTTGATCATTTTCTCAGGAAGCTCTAACTCCATCAGAATTCTCCAAATATACTCCCAGCTAATTTTGTCGTAGGCTTTCGACAAATCAATCTTGATAGCAAAGAAGCCGTGCTTCCCTTTCTTTTTACTCATACTGTGAATAACTTCCTGGGCTATGATAATATTTTCATGTATAGATCTCCCTGGAACAAAACCTGTTTGATAGGGAGAGATCAAGTAAGGCATATGCTTCTTCAAACGACCAACAAGCACCTTACTCACAACTTTATACAAGGTATTACAAAGAGAAATGGGACGAAACTGAGAGACATTCTGTGGCTGATCAATTTTTGGAATAAGGCAAATATCAGTTTTATTAATATCACCAACAATACTCGGATTATGCCAGGAAGTTTGCACAAAATTACTAACATTTTCCCCAACAGTCTCCCAAGCTTTCTGGTAAAAGCCCGCGGGAAAACCATCCGGGCCAGGCGCCTTCCAAGGCTTCATTGAGAAAAGAGCATGTCGCACTTCAGGCCCACTAATGTCTTCATTTAACTCATGCAGGTCAGTACTATGCAGCTTGGGGAAGCTAATATCAGACTGCTGCCATTTACACCAATAATTCTGCCTCGCAAAAAGATCCCTGTAGAAGTTGGTAACATGGTTCATAAGACTTTTGGGATCTTCAATCCAGTTACCATTTGCATCTTTAAGCATAAGAATTTTATTCCGCTTACGACGTGCAATGGTTTTCATGTGATAATACTTAGTATTTCGATCACCGTCAGCAAGCCACATCGTTCTAGATCTTTGAAA
Organism: Vicia villosa; assembly: GCF_029867415.1. Lineage (NCBI taxonomy): Eukaryota > Viridiplantae > Streptophyta > Magnoliopsida > Fabales > Fabaceae > Vicia > Vicia villosa. The sequence goes on along the minus strand of NC_081183.1, from coordinate 194,758,558 downwards.
CCACATAAGTTCTTCATTGTTCAAAATGTTGCTTAACTCCTTCTGCAGTTTGACTTCAAGTCTCCTTATCCCTGCATAGTTAATGTTAAGTTGCAGCTTCCTTTGAACTCCCTGCAATCTTCCCATAATCTCCCTTTTCATTCTTTTAACCTGATCAAAAGTCTCAAATTTCCAACTCTCAATACCGGCCTGGATGTTGTTATGGTTTGACTCAATGTCTTGATCTTTCCTCCAGGAGCTATGCAACATTGATTGATAAGATTCATGCATTAACCATGCATTTTCAAATCTAAAAGGCTTCTTTATAGGATTCACATACTCTTCTTTTAAATTAATGAGAATTGGATGATGATCCGAAAAATCAACACGTACTAGCACTTTAACGATAACATCAGGGAATTGGACTCTCCACAAGTCATTACTCATGGCTCTATCAAGTTTCTCATAGATATGTTTGAAGGATAGAAAAACACTTAGAAAGGGGGGGTTTGAATAAGTGTAGTTTCAAAAAATTGTAAGATAAAAATAATTTGCACAATTATTTTTATCCTGGTTCGTTGTTAACTAAACTACTCCAGTCCACCCTATACAAGGTGATTTACCTCAACTGAGGATTTAATCCACTAATCATACGAGATTACAATGGTTTTCCACTTAGACAACTTCTAAGTCTTCTAGAGTCTTCTGATCACAACTTGATCACTCTAGGAACAACTGCTTAGAGACCTTCTAAGACTTCTCTAGAGTATACTGATCACAACCCGATCACTCTAGTCCTTTACAATTTAATGTAAACAAATTCTAAGAGTATTACAATTGCTTCTTAAAAGCGATAATCACAAACTGTGATATTTCTCTTACAGATTTAAGCTTAGACTCACTAAAGTATTACAGCAGTAATGTAGTGAGGTTGAAGATGAAGTTTGATAGCTTTTGAAGTGAACAGCAAGATAGTATCAGAGATAGTTCAGAATTCATTCAAAGTGCGTCCAAAATTCGTAACCTTGCTTCTCATCAGAACTTCATATTTATAGGCATTTTGAGAAGATGACCGTTGGGAGCATTTAATGCTTTGCGTATTCCGTACAGCATTGCATTTAATGTTTCACTCTTTTGTCAACTACCTCGAGCCTTGCGTTTGCTGTGACTACTGACGTTGCAGTTAATAGCTTCTAACGTTCCTTTTGTCAGTCAGCGTAGCTTGCCATCTAGTACTTGATTCTGATTTGTTCTTTGTAAATACTACGTTGAATATTGTTTATTTTGAGTTAAGAAATTTGGTTCTATAGTTGTTTATTTTGAGTTAAGAAATTTGGTTTGGTTTGTTTTATACTAATAATAATATCAAAAGCAAATAATAAAATAAAAGCAAGTAAAGGACTTTGTGTTAACAATTAAAGAAAGATGTTGAGTCTTTAGGGTTCATCAACCTAATCCTATACAATTATCAATTAATTCTCAATAGAACAATCCTTTGAATCATTATCTTCACTTATCCTCAAATAAGATTCCATGTCTGCAAATCAAATTAGATAACTTTTACCGGTATGAGATTCGATCTCTCCAAATCACAATAACGATAATAGTAATTAAGAACGATAATTATGAAAACCCAATTACAATTCCATCTCTGCAAATTGCAATTGAATCAATATAGTAACCTAGGGCAAAAGTTAAATCCTTTCTTTCGATCAAAGATTCAACAATGATGTAAATTAAAAGCAAGGTTTCTTATTGATAATAAATTCAAACAATTGTTCACAGGAATTAATCAATGGTAATGTATATTCATAGGTTAACTACTACCTTAGACTCAACAAGAGGGATTTAGCTCTCCATAGACATGAAGAACATACAAGAATCAATGGAGGAATTCATCTTCATCAATAGAATGTCTTCGATTGGTAAAGAATCCACCTTCAATTGTTGTTCTCAGCTTCAGAATCAGATAGCTCTCCTAATTTCGCTCCCACAAAAGTATCTCCCACCACTTGGAAAACTAGGGCTTTAAAACAGAACTTTTGGGCTTTTAACGCCGAGGCCGCGGCGCGGCAACGGGCTGGCGCGGCGCGCCCCTCAAAACAGAAGTATTTTCGCGGCGCGCCTAGGAACTCTCGCGGCGCGCCCTTTGTACTTTCCATCTTTTTCTTCAGCCTTTGAGACTTCCAGCTTTCTTTCCTCCTCATGTTCTTCTTAAGTTCTTATTCAGCTCAAAACCTGCAACAATAACACCCACAAGTGATTCGATTTGCTTTACGCACGAACTAAACTTATTCAGTTCAATTCTTAATAAAAACCTATGGATTCATCACATTTTTGCATTGGTTTAGAGAAGAAATCACTTATATTAACACATGAATTTACCATTAATTTACTCCTAACAAACTCTCCCCAACTTAGAGTTTTGTTTGTCCCTAAACAAAATTACTTACCTCCAGCAAAGTTTACCGACAATCAAGCAACAAGTTTTTCAAAAAGTTTTTCTCAAGTGGTTCAATCCAGTAACTAAGTCAAATACTCCTCTTCTACCTGCAAACTCAGAATATACACATGAAACAAACGTTGAAAGCAAATTACCTCCAGAAGTTCAAAACACTACACAATTGTAATTGAATCAGCACTAATCACTCTCATCAAAAAGTATGATGAATAAAAGGGGGGTTAAACACTCATCCAAACAATTAAATCAACAAAGATCCATATCATACGTTCACCAAATTGCTCGCATCAAGTCTTGTGGAATCTGAGAATCAGAAGGTCTTTCTATGGTTGTAATGTGGTTTAGATTCAAAGAAAAGAAGATAATCAAGGGTTGTTCCTAATATAGGGAAGCATCCAATTCATAACTTATTTCTTTTTCTCTAAAACTCTACTTCCTTTACCTGTCCATCTTTTTTTCATTCGTAGCTTGGTTTTTCTTTTTCACTTTTTTTCAGCAACCGTTATATTCTAACGTTGTTACTTCTCTTTTTTCTCAAGCTACGACTTCTTTTATCTTTCACCGATTACCATAAGTACTTACTCTTCTTTTGAATGTGACTCTCCCCAACTTGGAGATCAACCTGTATTCAGATTATATGAATGCTCCCCTACTTTCTAAAAAGGTCAAAGAGAAAACACATCACCAAATTTTATGGTTGATGGTCTAAAACAAAACTTTTTATTGAGATCAAACTCACCAGGTATTTCCTTGGTGCATATTATGATACTTACCTTGACCTCAGGCTCAAAGAATGGTTAGCAAAGGATCACACTCTCACAGAAGCAAATAAGTTTTTTCATTGGAATAGGCTAAAAGAACTCTCAGATTCAAACAAGTGCCTCAATCACTTTCACAGATTTCCACAAACGATGCAACAAACGGTTTAGCATGATACAAACACGTCAAAATAATTGATGGTCTCCTGCATATAGTAAACAATGGAAAGCTTTCCTCACAATGGTTAAGGCTAAGCCGATCCAACAAACAATGTACCATAAAGAACTTCTGACAGTATTTACTAACACCTTAAGTTTCATTGCACACATTAAGAGTTTGAGTTTGAAATTTCATACCTGCTTTGTTACTTATTGAGAAAGAGAGTGAAACTCAAAAATTTTGAACATTCACTTACTACCACTTTCATACATGTTGCTTCATTGTTGATACTTCGCTTGAGGTTCTCGCTTTGTTACGGGACTACTTACTCTAACTGGGAGTACATAACAGACATAAAAACATAAAATTGAACATAAAAAATGCAAAGAGTAAATCCACCCCCAAACTTAAACTAAACATTGGCCTCAATGTTTCGTAACAAGCCCGAGAGGGTTGACTCACAGAGGGTATTACAATATTACTTGCCTCTTCCTAGCTTTCACCAGAAAGGTTCCCTTATTATTTCCTGAAATAAAAATAGACAAAAATAAAACATTAGAAGTGTGGGTTACCTCCCACAAAGTGCTTCGTTTAACGTCGCATGGCTCGACGGTCCATTACCCCTTGTTTTATGGAGGGTATTTCCTTTTCCAACACTCGCTACTTTGTACTTCCATACCCACAAACTCATGAAGATAAAAAGCATGGATAGCTTTTCTCTTCACTTTATCTTCCCCATTCTTATCACTCTCCTTAGCCCTCTTTTGACTTTTGACATCATCATAATTTGGTTTCATTGGAGAAGATATGTTAGAGACTTTTTCTTGGAGGTTTTTGAGATTTTTGTTTTCTTGTGCACCTTCCGGTATACCAGTTGAATTTTTCTCATTTACCCCTGACCTGTGTTTCTTGACTCCTGTTGAAAGTATTTGTGGGTAAATATTTTCGGTAATATATCGTATCCACAGGGATTGGTTAATATCACTGCCGTTCTATAGTTGTTTATTTTGAGTTAAGAAATTTGGTTTGGTTTGTTTTATACTAATAATAATATCAAAAGCAAATAATAAAATAAAAGCAAGTAAAGGACTTTGTGTTAACAATTAAAGAAAGATGTTGAGTCTTTAGGGTTCATCAACCTAATCCTATACAATTATCAGTTAATTCCCAATAGAACAATCCTTTGAATCATTATCTTCACTTATCCTCAAATAAGATTCCATGTCTGCAAATCAAATTAGATAACTTTTACCGGTATGAGATTCGATCTCTCCAAATCACAATAACGATAATAGTAATTAAGAACGATAATTATGAAAACCCAATTACAATTCCATCTCTGCAAATTGCAATTGAATCAATATAGTAACCTAGGGCAAAAGTTAAATCCTTTCTTTCGATCAAAGATTCAACAATGATGTAAATTAAAAGCAAGGTTTCTTATTGATAATAAATTCAAACAATTGTTCACAGGAATTAATCAATGGTAATGTATATTCATAGGTTAACTACTACCTTAGACTCAACAAGAGGGATTTAGCTCTCCATAGACATGAAGAACATACAAGAATCAATGGAGGAATTCATCTTCATCAATAGAATGTCTTCGATTGGTAAAGAATCCACCTTCAATTGTTGTTCTCAGCTTCAGAATCAGATAGCTCTCCTAATTTCGTTCCCACAAAAGTATATCTCCCACTTGGAAAACTAGGGCTTTAAAACAGAACTTTTGGGCTTTTAACGCCGAGGCCGCGGCGCGGCAACGGGCTGGCGCGGCGCGCTCACAAACAGAGACTTTGGCGCGGCGCTGGCTAGAACTCCCGCGGCGCGCTCACAAACAGAGACTTTGGCGCGGCGCTGGCTAGAACTCCCGCGGCGCGCCCTTGTCAAACTTCATCTTTTTCTTTTGCCTTTGAGACTTCCAGCTTCCTTTCCTCCTCATGTTTTCCTAAAGCTTCAGTTCAGCTCTAAACCTGCATAAATAACACCCACAAGTGATTCGATTTGCTTTATACACGAACTAAACTTGTTCAGTTCAATTCTTCATAAAAACCTATGGATTCATCACAATTTGCATTAGTTTAGAGAAGAAATCACTTATATTAACACATGAATTTACCATTAATTTACTCCTAACAAACTCTCCCCAACTTAGAGTTTTGTTTGTCCCTAAACAAAATTACTTACCTCCAGCAAAGCTTACCGACAATCATGCAACAGGTTTTTCAAAAAGTTTTTTTTTTTTTTTTTTCAAGTGGTTCAATCCAGTAACTAAGTCAAATACTCCTCTTCTACCTGCAAACTCAGAATATACACATGAAACAAACGTTGAAAGCAAATTACCTCCAGAAGTTCAAAACACTACACAATTGTAATTGAATCAGCACTAATCACTCTCATCAAAAAGTATGATGAATAAAAGAGGGGTTAAACACTCATCCAAACAATTAAATCAACAAAGATCCATATCATACGTTCACCAAATTGCTCGCATCAAGTCTTGTGGAATCTGAGAATCAGAAGGTCTTTCTATGGTTGTAATGTGGTTTAGATTCAAAGAAAAGAAGATAATCAAGGGTTGTTCCTAATATAGGGAAGCATCCAATTCATAACTTATTTCTTTTTCTCTAAAACTCTACTTCCTTTACCTGTCCATCTTTTTTTCATTCGTAGCTTGGTTTTTCTTTTTCACTTTTTTTTCAGCAACCGTTATATTCTAACGTTGTTACTTCTCTTTTTTCTCAAGCTACGACTTCTTTTATCTTTCACCGATTACCATAAGTACTTACTCTTCTTTTGAATGTGACTCTCCCCAACTTGGAGATCAACCTGTATTCAGATTATATGAATGCTCCCCTACTTTCTAAAAAGGTCAAAGAGAAAACACATCACCAAATTTTATGGTTGATGGTCCAAAACAAAACTTTTTATTGAGATCAATACTCACCAGGTACTTCCTTGGTGCATATTATGATACTTACCTTGACCTCAGGCTCAAAGAATGGTTAGAAAAGGATCACACTCTCACAGAAGCAAATAAGTTTTTTCATTGGAATAGGCTAAAAGAACTCTCAGATTCAAACAAGTGCCTCAATCACTTTCACAGATTTCCACAAACGATGCAACAAACGGTTTAGCATGATACAAACACGTCAAAATAATTGATGGTCTCCTGCATATAGTAAACAATGGAAAGCTTTCCTCACAATGGTTAAGGCTAAGCCGATCCAACAAACAATGTATCATAAAGAACTTCTGACAGTATTTACTAACACCTTAAGTTTCATTGCACACATTAAGAGTTTGAGTTTAAAAATTCATACCTGCTTTGTTACTTATTGAGAAAGAGAGTGAAACTCAAAAATTTTGAACATTCACTTACTACCACTTTCATACATGTTGCTTCATTGTTGATACTTCGCTTGAGGTTCTCGCTTTGTTACGGGACTACTTACTCTAACTGGGAGTACATAACAGACATAAAAACATAAAATTGAACATAAAAAAATGCCAAGAGTAAATCCACCCCCAAACTTAAACTAAACATTGACCTCAATGTTTCGTAACAAGCCCGAGAGGGTTGACTCACAGAGGGTATTACAATATTACTTGCCTCTTCCTAGCTTTCACCAGAAAGGTTCCCTTATTATTTCCTGAAATAAAAATAGACAAAAATAAAACATTAGAAGTGTGGGTTACCTCCCACAAAGTGCTTCGTTTAACGTCGCATGGCTCGACGGTTCATGGTTGAATCATCAACCAATGTCTCTTTTCCTTGGTACTTTTCTTACCAATGTGAAGCCCCAAAAGTATTTCATGTTTGCTTGTTTGGTTTCTTCATCCTTAATTCTTACCACTTCAACCCGCGATCTCTCTTCCTTCCTTTGTTTTGTCCTCTCTTCAAGATAGATAACCTCCTTATCTGTTAATTTCTTCTTCTGTGAGAACCTATCCTTGACAAATGTTGGCTTTAACTTTAAACCTTCTAAAAATGGAATGGGGGTTTGCAAACAGCTAAACATTTCCATTGGTCGAAAGCAATGAATCTCCTTCCCTTCTTTATTAGGAACTTGTGGAGGAAGTAACTCCAATGAGAGTTTATGCTCATTTGCATTACTACTCTTCTTCAACTCTAAGCCCACCATATTCTCTTTTGAAAAAGTTTCAACTTTTGAAGTTTCTAACTCATTCACAACTTCTTTGATTATATCCTCCTTTTTTGTTCCTTCGGCAAACACATCATCTCCTTTTTTAGGCGGTCTTGGATAAGGTAGCTTCGTTGAGAGCTCATACTCAACTTCTATATTTTTCTTGATGTTTCCATACTCTATGTTATCCTTTTCAACAACATCTTCTTTGTCATCAACTTCCTCCTCCAATCTCTTCTTTCCATCATCCTCACCAATCACTTTTACACTCCTTACAGAAGTAGCATTGCAAGTTTCTACATAAGTCGTAGGGTTTTGAACAGTTGAGACTTGACTTACGTTTTGCTCGGTTAAGAATTTGGCAAGTTGAGCATCTCGAATTTCTCGGTTCTGTTGAATGGTTGAAGAGAGTTGCATGAATTGATTCATGGTTTCCTCTAACTCAGAGGGTCCACTTTGATAACCTTGATTATACTGTGAAAGCCCTTGTTGTTGATTTGTCATTGACATTTGTATGTACTGATTCATGATCTCTTCCAACTTAGATTGTCCTCCTTGTTGTTGTGGCGATGATTGAGTGTAAGGTTGAAAGGCTTGTTGTTGATACCCTTGATTCGGTGGCCTTTGTTGGTACCCTTGATTGTTATATCTTGGCGGATAGCCTTGTTGGTATGGCTGATTTTGATATTGATACGGCCTTTGTCCTTGGTTATTATTCATGTAATTCACTTCTTCTTCTTGCACTGGTGGACAGAATCCTGTTTGATGATAATCATGGTTAGCCATATGATACTCCATCGTATCTTCCGGTGTGCCCCATCCGCTATCATAAAACTCATTAACTTGAGGTGTGAACTGTGACACACTTTGAAGGAGATACTCCATTTGTTGAAAAAGGATCTCGTTTTGAGCATGAATCGCGTCATTTATATGTGGGTCAAACATTCTGAGAAACAAACATCTACAAGACTAGCAAACAAGTGAAATAACAAGATAGAAAAAATTATACAAAAATCAAAATTAAAAGACTATTGCAATAACAAAATCTAAAATAAGGTAATTAACTAAAAATCTAAAATAAGGGAACTAAACTAAAAATCTAAAATTTAGGAACTAAACAAAAAAAATCTAAAATTAAGTAATTAAACGAAAAATCTAAAAATAAGTAACTAAACAAAAAATCTAAAAATAAGTAAATAACTAAAAATAATATAACTAAAAATAAGGAAATAACTCAAAATAAAAAACTATTGCAATGCGTGCAATATTGACACCAATCCCCGGCAACGGCGCCAATTTGTTGAAAGTATTTGTGGGTAAATATTTTCGGTAATATATCGTATCCACAGGGATTGGTTAATATCACTGCCGTTCTATAGTTGTTTATTTTGAGTTAAGAAATTTGGTTTGGTTTGTTTTATACTAATAATAATATCAAAAGCAAATAATAAAATAAAAGCAAGTAAAGGACTTTGTGTTAACAATTAAAGAAAGATGTTGAGTCTTTAGGGTTCATCAACCTAATCCTATACAATTATCAGTTAATTCCCAATAGAACAATCCTTTGAATCATTATCTTCACTTATCCTCAAATAAGATTCCATGTCTGCAAATCAAATTAGATAACTTTTACCGGTATGAGATTCGATCTCTCCAAATCACAATAACGATAATAGTAATTAAGAACGATAATTATGAAAACCCAATTACAATTCCATCTCTGCAAATTGCAATTGAATCAATATAGTAACCTAGGGCAAAAGTTAAATCCTTTCTTTCGATCAAAGATTCAACAATGATGTAAATTAAAAGCAAGGTTTCTTATTGATAATAAATTCAAACAATTGTTCACAGGAATTAATCAATGGTAATGTATATTCATAGGTTAACTACTACCTTAGACTCAACAAGAGGGATTTAGCTCTCCATAGACATGAAGAACATACAAGAATCAATGGAGGAATTCATCTTCATCAATAGAATGTCTTCGATTGGTAAAGAATCCACCTTCAATTGTTGTTCTCAGCTTCAGAATCAGATAGCTCTCCTAATTTCGTTCCCACAAAAGTATATCTCCCACTTGGAAAACTAGGGCTTTAAAACAGAACTTTTAGGCTTTTAACGCCGAGGCCGCGGCGCGGCAACGGGCTGGCGCGGCGCGCTCACAAACAGAGACTTTGGCGCGGCGCTGGCTAGAACTCCCGCGGCGCGCTCACAAACAGAGACTTTGGCGCGGCGCTGGCTAGAACTCCCGCGGCGCGCCCTTGTCAAACTTCATCTTTTTCTTTTGCCTTTGAGACTTCCAGCTTCCTTTCCTCCTCATGTTTTCCTAAAGCTTCAGTTCAGCTCTAAACCTGCATAAATAACACCCACAAGTGATTCGATTTGCTTTATACACGAACTAAACTTGTTCAGTTCAATTCTTCATAAAAACCTATGGATTCATCACAATTTGCATTAGTTTAGAGAAGAAATCACTTATATTAACACATGAATTTACCATTAATTTACTCCTAACAACTCCCAGCATCTTCAAGGTTACTTCTTCATCAAATGATTTTAGCGTTAGCGTCCCCTTTTCAATGTCAAGATTACAGCGTCCTGTCGACAAAAAGGGTCTCCTAAGAAGGATCGGAGTTTCTTCATCTTCCGGAATGTCCATGATGTGGAAGTCAACAGGGAAAACAAACTTATCAACTTCTACTAGTACATCTTCCGCTACTCCATAAGATTTCTTAATAGTGTGATCGGCGAACCGTAATTGCGACTTACTTTCACTAATCTTGTCTAATTCAAGCCTTTTGAAAATGGATAACGGCATTAGACTCACACTAGAGCCAGAATCGAGAAGTACCTTTTTAAATGATATATTCTTGATAGTGCATGGTATCGCCACCGCCCCAGGGTCTCTTCTCTTAATTGGGATTTTTCTTGCTGCAGCGACTATACTACATTTTTCGATTGCCATTTTTGGTTCTCCCTCTAGTGATCTTTTTTTCGCCGATACCTCCTTCATAAATTTCTTATACACAGGTACGTGTTCCAGTGCTTCAAAGAAAGGTAAATTCACTTCTAACTTTTTGAACAAGGACGTAAATTTCCGAACGTCTTTCTCTTTTGAATCCTTCTTTGTTACTCGCAAAGGGAGGGATGGTTTAATCACCTGTTCAACATCTTTCTTATTTTTTTCTTCAACTGGTTTCATTGGTAGTATTACAACTTCTGGCTCTTTTAGGTCCTCTCTTATTTCCAGATCTACCTCCCTCGCCATAGGGTCACCTATCTCTTCTTTCTCTTTTTCCGATTCTGAATCCCTTTGACTCCTTGTTGTAACAGCATTAATTTTCTCCTGGTCATGCGGTTTTTTTTCGGTTGAGTTTGGTAAGGCTCCTTGTGCCTGTAGAGTAAGTTGATGTGTTATTTGCCCCACTTGAGTTTGCAGGTTTTTAATTGCCGCTTCCTGGTTCTTCTGATTTATTACTGATGTTTGAATGAACTGATTCACTGTCTCCTCCAACTTGGATTGTCCTCCTTGCTGTTGTTGTGGTGGTTGAATGTATGGTTGGAATGCTTGTTGTTGATACCCTTGATTCGGTGGTCTTTGTTGGTACCCTTGGTTGTTGTATCTTGGGGGATAACCTTGTTGGTATGGCTGGTTCAGATATTGATTCTGCCTTTGTCCTTGGTTATTGTTCATGTAATTCACTTCTTCTTCTTGCACTGGTGGACAGAATCCTGTTTGATGATCTCCCTTGCACAATTCGCACTTAGCAACTTGATATGAATTAGATACCCAGTTCAGCTCCTTGATCTATTGTGGTAATTTAGACATTTGTTGTGTCAAAAGTTCCACTTGTGAAGTTAGCAATTTGTTCTGAGCAAGTAGAGCATCACTGTTGTTCAACTCTAACATTCCGGGTTTCTTATCTCTTACCGTTCGATCATGATTGCCTTGACGATCATTTAGAGCCATTCGCTCTATTATCTGAGTAGCTTCTTCAGGTGTTTTGGACATGAGAGAACCACCAGCTGTGGCGTCCAAAAGTGTCTTGTTTGTAGCTGTGAGACCGTTACGGAACATATGGATTTGGTCAACGTCTGAAAAACCGTGTCCTTTGCACTTTCTCAACATAGCTTTATACCTTTCCCATGCTTCATTCAAAGATTCATTACTACCTTGAGAAAATACTGCTATTGCTGTTTTTGCTTCGAAGAATCGGTTTTGAGAGTAAAACCTTTCCAGAAATTTTTCTTCCAATGTGTTCCAATTTGTCATCACTACCTCGGGTTGATCCAGATACCAATCCTTTGCCTTAGATAGCAAAGAGTGTGGGAACAACCTCTTAAATAATGCTTCCTCATCAGCTTGAGCGACACCCGTAGTACCCGCTAACTCATAGAATCGAGTAAGATGCGTGTACGGGTCTTCATGGTCCAATCCGGCGAAAGGACTTGCACAAATCAACTGTATGATACCGGTCTTCAGTTCTGTCGGTCGCCCGTTGGCGGCAGTTCTCGCGAACTGAGGATTGAGTCTTGGACTATTAGCACATGGACCATTAGCAGCCATGTTGCCAACAGTAGGTTGTATAAAAACTTCCGGTTCTTCCTCCGTGAATAGTTCGTGAAAGAAGAATCCTTCTTGCGACTCGTCAATGGTTTCAAGTTGTTGTGACGATGTCGCGGTTGCGTTGTCTCTTGCTTTTGCTATGTTCGCTCTTTTTCGTGCTTTGCTATTTAACCTCCTAGCGGTCCTTTCGATCTCGGGATCAAAAAGAAGTTGATCGCTAGAAACTTTGCTGCGCATACACAATCTTCTGCAAAACTAGCAAACACGTGAAACAACCAAATAGAGAAAATAAAAATTAAAACTCAAAATAAGAACTATTGCAATGCATGCAATATTGACACCAATCCCCGGCAACGGCGCCAATATGTTGAAAGTATTTGTGGGTAAATATTTTCGGTAATATATCGTATCCACAGGGATTGGTTAATATCACTGCCGTTCTATAGTTGTTTATTTTGAGTTAAGAAATTTGGTTCTATAGTTGTTTATTTTGAGTTAAGAAATTTGGTTTGGTTTGTTTTATACTAATAATAATATCAAAAGCAAATAATAAAATAAAAGCAAGTAAAGGACTTTGTGTTAACAATTAAAGAAAGATGTTGAGTCTTTAGGGTTCATCAACCTAATCCTATACAATTATCAATTAATTCTCAATAGAACAATCCTTTGAATCATTATCTTCACTTATCCTCAAATAAGATTCCATGTCTGCAAATCAAATTAGATAACTTTTACCGGTATGAGATTCGATCTCTCCAAATCACAATAACGATAATAGTAATTAAGAACGATAATTATGAAAACCCAATTACAATTCCATCTCTGCAAATTGCAATTGAATCAATATAGTAACCTAGGGCAAAAGTTAAATCCTTTCTTTCGATCAAAGATTCAACAATGATGTAAATTAAAAGCAAGGTTTCTTATTGATAATAAATTCAAACAATTGTTCACAGGAATTAATCAATGGTAATGTATATTCATAGGTTAACTACTACCTTAGACTCAACAAGAGGGATTTAGCTCTCCATAGACATGAAGAACATACAAGAATCAATGGAGGAATTCATCTTCATCAATAGAATGTCTTCGATTGGTAAAGAATCCACCTTCAATTGTTGTTCTCAGCTTCAGAATCAGATAGCTCTCCTAATTTCGCTCCCACAAAAGTATCTCCCACCACTTGGAAAACTAGGGCTTTAAAACAGAACTTTTGGGCTTTTAACGCCGAGGCCGCGGCGCGGCAACGGGCTGGCGCGGCGCGCCCCTCAAAACAGAAGTATTTTCGCGGCGCGCCTAGGAACTCTCGCGGCGCGCCCTTTGTACTTTCCATCTTTTTCTTCAGCCTTTGAGACTTCCAGCTTTCTTTCCTCCTCATGTTCTTCTTAAGTTCTTATTCAGCTCAAAACCTGCAACAATAACACCCACAAGTGATTCGATTTGCTTTACGCACGAACTAAACTTATTCAGTTCAATTCTTAATAAAAACCTATGGATTCATCACATTTTTGCATTGGTTTAGAGAAGAAATCACTTATATTAACACATGAATTTACCATTAATTTACTCCTAACAAATATCATCAGAGTACAAACAGCTTGGTGCAGAGCATCTTCTGATCTTCTGATCTTGATATGCTTCTGAGCGTGATTCCATGACTTCAGTGCTTCTGCTTCTGAACTCAAGTTCTTCTGATGCTTCTAATAGACCATGTTCTGATTCTGCTTGACCATCTTCTGATGTCTTGCCAGACCATGTGCTGAAGTTGCATACTGAACCTTCTGAGTCAAAGCTTCTTAGCGCTGATTTGTGCATACTCTTTATATATTTCCTGAAAAGGAAATTGCATAGGATTAGAGTACCACATTATCTAGAGCAAAATTCATATACATTGTTATCATCAAAACTAAGATTATTGATCAGAACAATTCTCGTTCTAACAATCTCCCCCTTTTTGATGATGACAAAAACATATATAAATGATATGAATTTGCAATCAGAATAACAGACGGCAAAAGACAATTACACAGTTATAGCATAAGCATATAAACATAATGTGAATGTGTCTCCCCCTGAGATTAACAATCTCCCCCTGAGATGAATAATCTCCCCCTGAAATCAATACTAGAAGAATTTTATAAATAAAAGACTTCCCTGAGTATTTCAGTAGAGACGTTCACATATGCTTGGACTTCAGACCATTCACTGCTTCTGATTTCTGCTTCCATAGGACAGCTTCAGAACATTGAATTTCTTTAGATCCTCAGAACATTCACAGCTTCTGATTCCTGCTTCCATCGGACAGCTTCAGAACTTGAATTTCTTTGATCCTCGGAACATTCACAGCTTCTGATTCTTGCTTCCAGCGGATAGCTTCAGAGCTTGAATTTCTTCTTGAATTAATCCATGCTAGATTGTATTAGAACATTGTTGAATGTACTTGAGCATCTTCAGAGCATCTTCTACATTCTGAAATGTTACAGAACAAACTCCACAACAAAAGTTGTAGCATGAATAAATCATAACTTATCACATATATATATCAGAACATACACAATGCATGAGATTATATATGATAAGATATAGGATTATCAGAACATGTTAAGGACAGAAAATAAGTTAATGCATATTCTATCAGAATATCATCACACTTATTTCTTCCTGCTTCTGATTCTGAAGCTTCATAGCACTCAGCTTGCTTCAGTTTCCATGAGCATATTCCTTTTACAGAATTTGCGATTCCTCATGATTTTGCTTCTAATGTTGAGCTTTCAATCCTGCAAAACAACTTAGAAACATATGAAGCTTGCAGCTTCTGTTAGTAATGTGGGGGCTTTCTTCCCAGCAACTGCTAATATAAATCAAATCATTTATCACTATTTCTCTCCCTTTTTGTCATAACATCAAAAAGGATGTAAAAGATTCAGATGTAACCACAGGACAAATGGAAAGAGAACCAAATAGTCATTGATAAGATATAAAACGAAAAAGAAAGTAAAGGAAATGATGAATGGCATTTAATGTTACGTGACAAGAGGAGAGAGAAACTATGACAAATGAAGTGATAGAACAGTTACCTAGGAAAGGCGCCTCCTCAACTGCACGCATCCTTGTCCAAATAGGGTAGACACGTGTTACCATCTGGAAAGCTAGATACAGCTGTATTTACTTTAAAAGATATTCTGAATCAACTTTAGACAATGAAACGTTAGTAATAAACGAGTCACTACTTCTAATTGATTTAAGATTAGAACTTCTTATAAAACATTAATCCAATCTCATTTCAGAAGATAGCCATACATAAGATTTTCTCATCTTCTCATTCTGGGCATAAATCCATACAGATATTCTTCAGAATGAACTTAAACCTATCTTCAGCCAGGGGTTTTGTAAAGATATCAGCCCACTGATGGTCTGTATCCACAAAGTTTAAAGATAAAACACCCTTCTGAACATAGTCCCTTATGAAATGATGTTTAATCTCAACGTGTTTAGCTTTTGAATGTAAGATAGGATTCTTATATAAACATATAGCAGAAGTATTATCATAGAAGATAGGAATGTTATTCTCAAATATTTGATAATCTTCTAACTGACTTTTCATCCAGAGCCTTTGTGTGCTACAACCAGCAGCAGCAACATATTCTGCTTCTGTTGTTGAAAGAGCAATGGTTGCTTGCTTCTTGCTGTACCAGGAGATTAGGTGACTTCCAAGAAATTGACAACTTCCAGAAGTACTCTTCCTTTCAATTCTATCTTCGGCATAGTCAGCATCACAGAATCCTACTAAGTTGTATTCTTCAGATATTCTGTAGACTAAACCAACATTAGTAGTACCTTTCAAATACCTTAGAATTCTCTTAACAGCAGTTAAGTGAGATTCTCTAGGATCTGATTGGAATCTAGCACACAAACAAACACTGAACAGAATGTCAGGTCTAGAAGCAGTTAAATATAGAAGAGATCCAATCATACCTCTGTACAACTTCTGATCTACCTTCTTACTTACCTCATCCTTACCTAGTATGCATGTTGGATGCATAGGAGTTTTGGCTTCTTTGCAGTCAGAAAGATTAAACTTCTTCAGAAGTTCTTTCACATACTTGGTTTGATGAACATACGTTCCTTCTGATGTTTGAGTGATTTGAATCCCAAGGAAATACTTGAGTTCACCCATCATGCTCATCTCAAACTCAGCCTGCATAGACTCAGCAAACTCCTTTCCAAGTGTAGCATTAGATGTTCCAAAGATAATATCATCAACATATATTTGACAAATTAAAATATCCTTTTTAAATGTTTTACAGAAGAGAGTAGTGTCCACTTTTCCTCTAGTGAAACCATTTTCCAGAAGGAAAGAACTCAAACGTTCATACCAAGCTCTAGGAGCTTGTTTCAATCCGTATAATGATTTCTTTAATTTAAAAACATGATTTGGAGACATGGAGTCTTCAAAACCAGGAGGTTGATGGACATAAACTTCTTCATCTATGTAACCATTTAAGAAGGCACTCTTAACATCCATCTGATAAAGAGTGATGTTGTGTTGAGTGGCAAAAGAAATTAATAGACGAATAGATTCTAACCTGGCCACTGGTGCAAAGGTTTCTGTATAGTCAATCCCTTCTTGCTGACTATAACCCTGAGCCACCAGTCTGGCTTTGTTTCTTACCACTTCACCTTTCTCACTCAGCTTGTTTCTGAAAACCCATTTTGTTCCTATAATATTGAATCCTTTAGGTCTTGGAACAAGATCCCAAACATCATTCCTTGTAAACTGATTTAACTCTTCTTGCATGGCAATTATCCAGTCTGTATCTTCTAGAGCTTGATCAACAGAAGTTGGCTCGATCAGAGAAACCAGACCTAATTGACATTCATCATTGTTCTTGAGGAATGCTCTTGTTCTGATAGGATCATCTTTCTTTCCAATAATGACATCTTCTGAGTGAGCAGATGTGAGTCTAGATGATCTTCTGATAGTTGGTTCTTCAGAAATTCTCAGATTTTCCAAGGATGCAGCAACTTGATCTTCTGAATCTTTGTTGCTTTAGTTTTCAGCTTCTGAAACTTTTCTTCTTGGTTCTTCAACTTCTGAGATATCAATATCAATATCTGCAAAATTTTCAAACTGCTTTGGCTTTTCAAGACCAAGCTTATCATCAAACCTGATATTGATTGATTCTTCTACAACCAATGTTTCAGTATTGTATACTCTGTAGCCTTTAGAGCGTTCAGAATATCCAAGAAGGAAACACTTTTGTGCCTTAGAATCAAACTTACCAAGATGATCTTTAGTGTTCAGAATAAAACAAACACATCCAAAAGGATGAAAATATGAAATGTTGGGCTTTCTGTTCTTCCACAATTCATAAGGAGTCTTATTTAGAATAGGTCTTATAGAGATTCTATTCTGAATATAACATGCAGTGTTTATTGCTTCTGCCCAGAAGTGCTTAGCCATATTGGTTTCGTTGATCATGGTTCTGGCCATTTCTTGTAGAGTCCTATTCTTTCGTTCTACAACTCCATTTTGTTGTGGAGTTCTAGGACAAGAGAAATCATGGGCAATACCATTTTCTTTGAAGAACTCCTTAAACAATTTGTTCTCAAATTCACCACCATGATCACTTCTGACCTTTATGATTTTACACTCCTTCTCAGTTTGGGTCTGAGTGCAGAATTCAAAGAACACTGAATGAGACTCATCCTTGTGTTTCAAGAACTTTACCCATGTCCAGCGGCTATAATCATCAACGATGACTAATCCATATTTCTTCCCTTTGACAGATGCTGTTTTGACTGGGCCAAACAGATCAATGTGCAAAAGTTCTAACGGCCTTGAGGAAGAGACAACATTCTTAGACTTGAATGCAGGTTTAGAGAACTTGCCCTTCTGACATGCTTCATAAAGAGCATCTGATTTGTATTTCAGATTAGGGAGTCCTCTGACAAGATTTAGTTTGTTAATCTGAGAAATCTTTCTCAAACTGGCATGTCCTAATCTTCTGTGCCAGACCCATTTTTCTTCAGAAACATACATAAGACAAGTCACCTTCTGATTCTTAAGATCCTGAAGATCTGTCTTATAAATGTTGTTCTTTCTCTTGCCTGTAAATAGGATTGAGCCATCCTTCTGACTTACAGCCTTGCAAGACTTTTGATTAAAGATTATGTCATAACCATTGTCACTTAATTGACTTATGGACAATAAGTTATGAGCTAATCCATCTACTAGAAGAACATTAGAAATAGAAGGAGAGTTACCAGACTTTATAGTTCCTGAGCCAATAATTTTGCCCTTCTGATCTCCTCTAAACTTCACTTCTCCAGCAGATTTAAGCACCAGGTCTTGGAACATAGACCTTCTTTCTGTCATGTGTCGCGAGCATCCAGAGTCCAGGTACCATGACATGTTGTGCTTTTCCTTCTTTGCAGCCAAGGATATCTGCAATAGGAATAATCTTTTCCTTAGGTACCCACATCTTCTTGGGTCCTTTCTTGTTAGTTTTCCTCAAGTTCTGATTGAACTTGGGTTTAGCATTATATGAAATAGGAGGAACAGAATGATAGTTTATGTTCTGAGTTCCATGATATTTCTTATGTTTTGTCACATGCTTCTTGGTGTGTGTTATGTGAAAGCTTTGAGCATGTGATGTGTGCCTAATATCATGGGAGTGGCCAAATTTAAATTGGTTATACAGAGGCTTGTATGATATTTTCATATCATCCACAGATTCAAGCTTGTATGGGATTTCACCCTCATAACCAATGCCAGCTCTTTTGTTTCCTGACACAGCATATATCATAGAAGCAAGTTGACTTCTGCCAATACTTCTAGATAAAAACTTTCTGAAACTTAAGTCATATTCTTTCAGAATATTGTTCAGACTTGGAGTAGATTTTTCAGAGACAGAAGGAGATCCAGTATTTTTGGATAAATTTAAAACTTTTTCCTTCAGTTCAGAATTCTCCACTTCAAGCTTCTTAGTTTCAAATTCAAATAGCTTTTTCAGCTTCTTGTATTTGATACTAATCTGAGACTTGAGTTCCAGAAGTTCTGTTAGATTGGAAACTAACTCTTCTCTAGATAGTTCAGAAAATACCTCTTCAGAATCTGATTCTGATGTAGATTCTGATCCGTCATCCATTGTGGCCATTAGTGCCAGATTTGCCTGCTCATCTTCAGAGTCTGATTCTGATTCTGAATCATCCCATGTTGCCATAAAACCTTTCTTCTTATGAAATTTCTTCTTGGGATTTTCCTTCTGAAGTTTTGGGCACTCACTTTTGAAGTGTCCTGGCTCATTGCATTCATAGCACACGACCTTTTTCTTGTCATTTCTTCTGCCTCCAGAAGATTCTCCTCTTTCAGGCTTCTTTGAGCTTTTGAAGCTCCTGAACCTCCTTTGCTTGCTTTTCCAGAGTTGATTGACTCTTCTGGAAATCATGGACAGTTCATCTTCTTCTTCTTCTGATTATGATTCTTCAGAATCTTCTTCTTCAGCCTGAAAAGCGTTAGTGCATTTTTTAAAATTAGATTTTAATGCAATAGACTTACCTTTCTGTTATACCCCAAAATTTGCCCGCATCTTTTTTCAAGAAAACTCCAATCTGAAAATTAAGAGTCTCATATAATCATGGATTTTTATTTCAACAAATATCCTGACATATGAAATACTTAGTTTTTAGAATTTTTCTTATACAGTAATTTGGCTTGCAGTTGAATTTATTCTTACGCAAACGCCAAATACTGTTTATTACTTCACACATGCTATTTATTTATTTACAGATAAATAGTACTGACACAATTGGTATAGAGTTAAATCTTTTTGCAGGCGCAGAATCAGGAAACTCAGACTGTACTGGTAACAAGTAGATTATTATTATCTTTTGTTTCCCACTAATTTTGGTACTATATTCCATTATTTTCAAAAATCTTTTCAAATCTCTTTTTCAAAAATCAAATCCTAACTTTATTCTCTACATCTCTCTTTTTCCCAACACTATCATACACTTTCTTTCAAATCTTATTTCCACTCAAATTTTCCTTTTGTACGGAATCACATCATTCCCCAACGTCTCTATCCTTCTTTCCATTCTATAAATACCTCTCATTTTCTCATAAAAATCTCACATCAAATTCTAATTCATCTCTCAAATTTCGACTTCATAATCCATCCTTTCTTCTTCCCCGACAAAATGGCAAAGCGGTGGGAAACGTGTTTTCTTATGGTCATCACCATTGCTACGGTGATCATGTCTTTCTTCTGTCTACATAGCCCGGAACATTGTGGACATGGGATGCTTATGCTCCCAATCATCTACATGTTACTATTTGTAGCATGGGTTATCAATCGTCATTCTTAAAATTTGTCGTATTTCTTATTTCTTAAATGTACCATTTATTCGTCGTACTGTTCAATATAGTATGTAATATTTGTACTGTCAGTATTAAATGTTGTACTATTTGTCATAATATTGCTTAATTACTCAGATAATATTTTATGTGTTTTCTGCCAGTCAAATATTCATTTTTCTGTGCATTAAATGATTTTCAGGGTTATTATCGGTAATTTTGCTCGCGTACAGTAAATATTAGTTATTTATTATGTCTGTGTTTTTAACAAGTCATGTAAATAAACTTTCATTTTTCACATAAAACAAAAACAACAAAAAAGAAAATTAACTTTGACTGTTGATTTTTCACTCTAACTGCTACGTCAATACCTGAACAGTCAGTTGACAGTCAAACTGCTGGCAGTACAATTCTCAGTGTTTTGTACCATCAATCAAATCAATCTTTTACAATTCAAAATTCCAAGATTTTTGTTCTAGAAGTCTTCTGAATATCACGCGATTAGCAGAGACTCAACACTGCACAAAAATCAGGTACGCTTAACTGTCTCCTACACAAACAGTCCCTGACTAGGGTTTTCTTGTTTTTACAGGAGAAACAAGTTTTTGAGACCTCAAATGGATTTCATGCACATCCATATATCTCAAAGTACCATCATACAAATTTTCAAACTTCAATTCACTCAGACGCACCGTCAGCAGCTCAAACAGTCAACAGACGACCCGTTTGACCAAAAAGTCAACAGACAGTCAAAAATGATTTTTTTTGTCAAAGTCCATATTTTGTCAAAGGATTCATCATTTGATCATTGGATGATCATAATTCATCAAGGAAAGATCAAAAATCAACAAAACCCTAAGATTCAAAATTAGGGTTTTTGCCTGAAAAGTCAACTCAACTTTGACTGGTCATAACTCTCTCATCCTTCATCCAAAAAATTCAAACCAAAGCTCATTTTGAAGGAAATTCAATTATCTTTCAAATGCAATTTATCCCATGGTCATTGCATTCACCATTTGAAAAATATGACCAAAGACATTACAGGTCATTTTCAAAGTCAGCAAAAAGACACTTTTTTCAAAAGGACACACAAGGAGCATCAAAAATCATTTTGACATGAGACCAAAGACATTGGTTAGAGTACTCTTTGAGGTTTCCAAAAAGTGCAAGATCTCCTTCATATGACAAAAATTGAGGGATTTACACCTTGTTGAAGTTGGCTAAATTTTGGGAAAATACATGAAATCAACATTGCTCAAAAATGTATTTTTTCCAAATGGGGCCAAGTTTTCATGGTTCAAACATCATTTCCATAATATAATGGGCCTCCCACGACCAAGACAAAGCCCACATCATTTTTATCCATTTTTGATTTAATTTTATCACATATAAGATTAAATTTAAAAAGGAAAATGGAAGGATAATGCATAGCTTGAATTCCAAGCATGACTCATCAAGAGAATCATTCAACTCTGTCCCAAGCCAAAGTACAGCAGAGGGAGAGAAGAAAATCAAGCCATAGTGGCTTAAATGCCAAGCTACACATGTGGAAAAAGTCAAAAATTCAACAAAGCACTTATTGCTTTCTAGCTTAGATTTTAAGCACTTCAATGCTTATATATAGGCTAGCATACTTCAGTAATGAAGAGAGACAAGTTCAGAAACAAAGCCTTGCTTGTAACACACTTGTAATCACTTGAAACTTTTCAAAGAAATCTCAAATTCGAATTTTGAATTCCAGTCACTTTCCATACAAACTAAACATTCTAATACCTTCCTCAAGCATCACTGAACATATCTCAATCATTTCCAAGTCTTGAAACCTCATAAATCGAGCTACCTAGGCCATGGTTTGTTCAAACTAAAACTAACTTATATCTCATAACACACGCATATCTAGCAAGATGTAGACATATATTTGAACTTAGTGTGGTGTGTAGATCGTTTCTGGACATTTAATTAAGGTTTGGTTGCTTATATACGAAGTTACCATTTTAGGGTTCATACTCTCCAAATTAGGGCTTTCTGAAATAAGCAAAATTACAGGTTCTAAGTGGTACCACTGAATTCGTATGGACTAGACGAATTGAATGGGCATGTCGCGCCAAATTTATATTCACGTTTACACCTATTCGCTATTTTACAGGCTTAAGCATCACTTATTATAGCGCTTTTTTACAAAAGCGCTGTCAAAGGTGTTGTCTCGAGGTTGAAGATGATGCGTGTCCTCACCCTATTGGCTGGCATGCGCGCGTGTTTTTTAAATTTGTCTCTGATTCTGTGCTTTGCAGGTGTAACTTTTACCACGTGCCTCAATATCTGGGCCATCTGATCTCATTTAATGACTCATCCAACGCATCAGAATGAATCCCCATACCATGGACTCTCAGATTAATCACACATGATCATGTATCCTTTTATTTTCTATTTTATTTTAATTTTCTTTGCAAAATTAATTAAAAATAGTTTTAAAAATCCAAAAAATACACAAAAAACATTTTTAGACTTCTAAAATAATATATTATTTTCTGAAATAAAAATATTTTATTTTTCTTCAAAATTTCAATATTTTGCATAATTAATTAGTATATATTTATATATTTGCTTTTTAATTATTCTAACCAATCAAAAAATCATTAAAAAAATTGTTCTTTATATTAAATATTGTTTATATGTTATAAACTAATTTTGTACATATTTAGGATAATTTTCTCTTTAAGTTTTAATTATTTGTATAATTATTTGCATAATTATGTTTTAAATAGCTTAATCAATTTCAAATCAATTTCAAAAATTCCAAAAAAATTAGTTTTGTTTTAAAATTAATTGACAAATATTTTTTACATTTTTTTTAAACTTAATTTCTAGGTTTAAATTTATTTTCATCTTTTTTCTTCATTTTAATTTAATTAATCATGCATTGATTATAATTAAAATCAATCATAAAAAAAATCCAAAAACATGCCTTTTATTTTTCTTGCAATTTAAATTCCTAGATAAATGTATAGGATGTCAAATTCATGTAAATAGGCTAGTTTACATTTCCTGCACAATCGATGTAATAGCGTAGATTTACTTTCCGCACTTTACATTTCCGCATTTTAATTTCCAGCAAATATAAACTGCGTGTATGTCAAAGATAAAATTGAACCGTTAGGTCACTAATTTCAAAGATAAAATATCTGAATACAAACACAATCACCAGTTGCACCTCTTAAGGTAATTCCTTCTCATTCTTTTCAAAATCAAAGTCAAAATTCTACTGTTTCGAGTACAAAATCGAACCTTTTGTTTGTATCCGGTGAAAGGATAGATTTTTAAAGGAAATAAGGATAAAGACCTTACAACTCAGGGTAGACCTCCTAGTTTGCTTGCTCAAATCAAAACAAACAAAATTCTCATACACTGTTGTTTTTCAAAACAAAACTTTCCAAAAAGACAATACTTTGTATACATCCAAACACGGATCATTACAAAGTTAACGTTCTTTTCAAAACATCTTTCGAAAGATAAACAAACATTTTGTATACATCCGCACAAGGATCATTACAAATTCAATTTACAAAGGTATTTGAAACCACATATGAGCATTCTAAAGCAATTGAAAAATGATCGAAAAACAAGTGAGCTAAGCAAACTTAAGAGCCCATGGATAACCATGGATACAAAGGGTGCTAACACCTTCCCTTTGTATAACCTACCCCCTTACCCATAATTTCTTAAAGGTCTTTTTTCTGTTTCTTTTATAAACCTTTCCTTAATTGGATAAAATAAAAGGTCGGTGGCGACTCTGTGAATTTTCAAAAATGCGAAAGCATAAGCGATAAAAAAGAGTCAGTTCACGTATCTCTCCCGCTCAGAGGTATGGCTCAGAAAAAAACGGAGGTCCACACTTTCTTCTGAGGTTCATTTGCGTCAAGTTCAATCTCATGACTCCTCAGGGCACTGATCAGCTCTTCCAAAGAAACTTCATTCAGATTCTTCGCAATCTTGAATGCAGTCACCATTGGGCCCCATCTTCTGGGCAAGCTTCTGATGATCTTTTTTACATGATCAGCCTTGGTGTAGCCTTTATCCAGAACTCTCAATCCAGCAGTTAGAGTTTGAAATCTTGAGAACATCTTCTCAATATCTTCATCATCCTCCATCTTGAAGGCTTCATATTTCTGGATTAGAGCAAGAGCTTTAGTCTCCTTGACTTGAGCATTTCCCTCATGGGTCATTTTCAATGACTCATATATATCATGGGAAGTTTCCCTGTTAGATAGCTTCTCATACTCAGCATGAGAGATAGCATTCAGCAAAACAGTCCTACATTTATGATGATTCTTGAAAAGCTTCTTCTGATCATCATCCATTTCTTGCCTTGTAAGCCTTACGCCACTGGCTTTCACTGGATGTTTGTAACCATCCATCAGAAGATCCCATAATTCACCATCTAGACCAAGAAAGTAACTTTCCAGTTTATCTTTCCAGTATTCAAAGTTTTCACCATCAAATACAGGTGGTCTAGTATAACCATTGTTACCATTGTATTGCTCAGTAGAGCCAGATGTAGATGCAGATGTATTTGTTGGAATTTCACCAGCCATCTTTTACTGAAGCGTTTTTCTCTTCCTGAATCTTTTCTAAACACGGTTAAGTGCTTGCACCTTAGAACCGGCGCTCTGATGCCAATTGAAGGATAGAAAAACACTTAAAAAGGGGGTGTTTGAATAAGTGTAGTTTCAAAAACTTGTAAGATAAAAATAATTTGCACAAGTATTTTTATCCTGGTTCGTTGTTAACTAAACTACTCCAGTCCACCCTATACAAGGTGATTTACCTCAACTGAGGATTTAATCCACTAATCACACGAGATTACAATGGTTTTCCACTTAGACAACTTCTAAGTCTTCTGATCACAACTTGATCACTCTAGGAACAACTGCTTAGAGACCTTCTAAGACTTCTCTAGAGTATACTGATCACAACCCGATCACTCTAGTCCTTTACAATTTAATGTAAACAAATTCTAAGAGTATTACAATTGCTTCTTAAAAGCGATAATCACAAACTGTGATATTTCTCTTACAGATTTAAGCTTAGACTCACTAAAGTATTACAGCAGTAATGTAGTGAGGTTGAAGATGAAGTTTGATAGCTTTTGAAGTGAACAGCAAGATAGTATCAGAGATAGTTCAGAATTCGTTCAAAGTGCGTCCAAAATTCGTAACCTTGCTTCTCATCAGAACTTCATATTTATAGGCGTTTTGAGAAGATGACCGTTGGGAGCATTTAATGCTTTGCGTATTCCGTACACCATTGCATTTAATGTTTCACTCTTTTGTCAACTACCTCGAGCCTTGCGTTTGCTGTGACTACTGACGTTGCAGTTAATAGCTTCTAACGTTCCTTTTGTCAGTCAGCGTAGCTTGCCATCTAGTACTTGATTCTGATTTGTTCTTTGTAAATACTACGTTGAATATCATCAGAGTTCAAACAGCTTGGTGCAGAGCATCTTCTGATCTTCTGATCTTGATATGCTTCTGAGCGTGATTCCATGACTTCAGTGCTTCTGCTTCTGAACTCAAGTTCTTCCGATGCTTCTAATAGACCATGTTCTGATTCTGCTTGACCATCTTCTGATGTCTTGCCAGACCATGTGTTGAAGATGCATACTGAACCTTCTGAGTCAAAGCTTCTTAGCGCTGATTTGTGCATACTCTTTATATATTTCCTGAAAAGGAAATTGCATAGGATTAGAGTACCACATTATCTAGAGCAAAATTCATATACATTGTTATCATCAAAACTAAGAATATTGATCAGAACAATTCTTGTTCTAACAATGTTGACCACCTTGAAACACTGGCCCTCTCCAAGTAAACTTTGGACCATGAGACTCAAGATCACTGAGCATACAGTCATTCATTCTCCTCCTAAACAACCCACATCGATTCGTTGCCACCGGGACACCACCTTTCTTCTCGGATATATGAGCTATATCGTTGAAATCTCCAGCAACCATCCACGGAACATTAATACTACTAGCTAAACTCTTCAACTCATCCCACAGCATTTTCTTAAGACACTCCTGCGGGCTAGCATAGATGGCAGTAAACAACCAATCCGACTCATCCTTCACCTTCACCCTAACATGAATAAATTGAGGATCTTTTTTACAAAGAGACACATCCATCTCTCCCGACTTCCACGCCATAACAATACCCCCCGCAAAACCTCTATTAGCCACTGTCTCCATTGAATCAAAACCCAGTCTATTAATGCTATTGCTAACTTTGCTTGGATCACACCTTGTCTCAACAATAACAATCATGGAAGGTCTAAACTGGTCCACATACTGCTTGCAAAATCTAAAGAATGCTTTCCCAGCAGCTCCTCTATAATTCCACACCAATATTTTCTTGTTTGTATACATCATAAAACAATAAAAGAGGGGTAAGATTAATTATCTAGAGGAGTTTCGACAACAAACTCCGTAGATGCTTCCAGCTCATCCCCAGTCACAGTTTCATACATATTCCCATTGTTAGTGTCCTTAGAACTAACAAGAAGCTCACCATCCATACTTCGTGTCTGATGATCGGGCGGTTCATCTAGGTCAATATTTTCCACAGCATAGTCATGAGTATTAGCCAATGGGAACTCCTCATTTTGTCTAATATTCAACATGCTATCTCCTTTGTCTCCATTCCTGTCTCTACTTTTCAAACAGAACAAAATAGGGTTGTCTTTCATTATAGTATTTCCCATGCTGGAATTTCCAAAAATGCCCTCCATTCCCTTCTTACTAATACCACTTATTTTTCCTTAACTTGGATCCCCCCACGTACTCCAAGTGTAGCTCTTTTGGTCTCAGAATTTTGCACGTGTCTTCTCCCACCATCTCCCGCATTGATTACTCTTTTCTTCCCATTAATGTTACCATCATTTTGCTCCTTGTTTAAATCTAAATCCGTCAAGGAATCAGCCACATCCCTGTTTTGAAGATTCTTTTCCTTTCCCAAAACAGTGATTCTTTTAGAGACCCCATCAAATCCGTCAACGTTCTTCATACCACTAACTCCACCTTTATCGTTCAATTTAAGCCCATAATTATTATAATTCTCAATAATATCACTGCTATTATCAACATTAATGGTAGTATCATTGCCCATCAACTCCGAATCTTCAACAATTAAGGCATGAAATCGCGATCCCCCCACCTTGGCTCCATCATTAATTTTCGCCGGAGCAACAGATTTCCGGCCCTCCGGGGTCTTCCTAGTTCTTCTCGGTTTCTGCACAATTCTCCAAGGTCCATCTTCCACATTATGATTATCAACCACAATATCTGTTATCCCCCTAACTTGCTGCTCTTCTCCCCCAACCTTGAACCTCCAGCAGTCACCGTATTCACGTTATGCATACAACCCTCTTTGTAGTGTCCATAACGACCACAAGATAAGCAAAGAAGGTGCAATCCTTCATACTCAATTTTATAATAGCTTCCATTAATATCAAACATGGCTAGAAGAGGTTTCGCCAGGTTGACAGTCACGCAAATTCTAGCATATTTACCTCTTTCTTGTTTGATAGTCGTCTTATCTACTTTGATAGTTCGCCCAATCCGATTCCCAAAGACCGTTAGGGCTCTTGGATCGTAATATTCAATGGGTAAACCATAGATTCTGACCCACACCGCCACTTCATCAATTGAATCCGTATTCGGTTGAAAATTCGGCCTCCAATCCTTGACTGTAAGATAATGGTCATAGATAAACCATGGACCATTACCGAGAGCTGCCTTCTTATCATCCTCATGCGAAAAAGCCACCAGATAGTAATCATTGCTTAAGTCAATGATACTGATGACACCTTTTCGAACCCACATTTGATTCAATCGGGTTTCCAGCGCCTTATATCCGATCTTCCTTCCTAGAAGTTTAACAATTACTCCCCTCCTCCATCGTTTTTGTATCCTCTTTTCCTCAGCTTCAGAGAATATAAATGAGGGACATTCATATCCCCTTATAGTTTTCTCCTCCACCATGATTCCTCCGCTACCAACTTCCAGAGCCTCCTCATCCTCACTCTCCTCCACCATGTCTACTTCCGACTCCACATTCTTCTGACCAATCATGATATCTCGGAAAGAAACAGTCTTCTCAGCACCACTAACAACCGGATCCCCATGCATATTATTAATATTCTCTTTGACCTTTTTTGTACTTCGTTCTTGTAGATCAATCTCCGCCGTACTCTTCCCCGGACTCGCTTGAGCAAGACTACCCTGATCGTTCGCTGCATTCTTCACAAACCCTAGCAGAGGATTTTCCATAGCGTTTATAAAAGGGTAATATTATAAAAAAGAAGAAGAGAACAAAAAAGGAGGGGAGCAGATCAAACCCTCACTCAAAAGTGTGTGATTCTAAAAATGGGCCGATGTTGTTTCTATGTGGTGTCCACCTCTGGCTATTCTAGTATTACTTTTAGTTCAAAAGTTCCACTTACGTTTACATGTGAAGGAGGTGAGGGAAATGGAAATGGTCCTTGTATTGTATTTTTGTTGCCCATCCTTTTCAACATTTTGATTTTTTTTAATAGCCAAAAAGAGATTTATTTATTTAATTTTTTGGAAATCTTTGTATCTAGCCTTACAACCGACTAATTCAAGAGGACAACACACCGTCCACTAGCGGGGCTCCAAAAAGAGATTTATTGATAGGCATTTAATATAGGAACTCAACGTAAAATGAAGTCAAGACATGAAATACTCCAAATCACCTTATACAATTAAAAACAACTTTGACTGCGTCAAATACACCCTTACAAATTAATAAAAAAAATAATATCAAAAACTATAATAACAAATAGGAAAATAAAATTCGGTTATGCACTTATGCTATACCAACTAAAATAAAGCAGTCTCGTGATTCGAATCAAAATATTGCGATTCGAATTATGAAAGCTAGTTAATGATCTTTGAGTTCCGTGTAAGTCTGATTCGAGTCAAGAGAATAGTGTGATTCGAATCATACTATAAGAATCTCATTTTTGCAAAATTTTAAGTGATTTTTTAGATTTTAATATTGCATTCTTGAATATAGTTCTTGATCCAAAAATTCAATAGATTGTTGACTTGAAGCATACCGCTTAATCTATAACCAAACACTTTAATTTATGCATGCTAAAAAAGATTTAAAAATCAACCCAGAGTTGCACAATTAAGAGTTGCACAATTAAAAAGGAGACTCAATATCGAAACAAACTAAACCAAAAGATTAAAATACAAGCAATCAATATATTTAACCCGCGAGGCACAGACATACAACATGCAATTTTAGTCTCCCTTTTTTAATGCTTGACAAACTTGCAATTGAAGTCGACTTTAAGTAGAAGCAAAGCGTGATCAATATTTTCTTCTATTTATTTTTTCTCCTCTAAAAAACATTACACAAAAACACAAACAACATAAAACACGTAAATCAAATATTGTTTCACATTAAAAAATTTTCCCTTTACAAAAATTAAAAAGAAATGTTAATGAGTCTAAACGTAAAATAATTAATAACATAAATATTTATATTTTAATCTTACATTTTTATAAAGTAAGAGTATAAATATTTTACATACCGTAACTTTTAATTGAAAAAGTAAATTAGGTGATGAATGTAAGTTGTTATTTATTACTTGTAGGTTGTAATTTTTATATATATTTTCATTGTCTTTGATTAAAACCTTAACTAGAATAAAATATTATGTATAAATATCCTATAGTAAAATAGTGAACCAAAAAATAATTTATTATTTCTTTTCCCTTAAAATTAATAAACATGACATATGCTCTTACATTTCAATAAGTGAAAAAATATTAGTTTTTTTTCTCAACCCGCAAACGTGACTAAAATTTATTCAAAAGACAAATTCTTATATTTTTAAATAATACTCTAATTTTAAACATAAATTAAAATTAATATAATAATATTTAAATATTTTCACATTCTAATCAACTATTAAACTAAAAACTATATAGTTTAAATGATTGACTGTGTATTTTAATAAAACCTATGACACACGGATATTTTATCTAGTAAGAATAATAATAAAATAACAAAATGATAAGTTAAAAACTACTTTATATAGGTTTTGAAAAAAAGTCATTTGAATGGTAAAAACTACAAGCTTATGGAAAAAAACAGCTATTAAATATGGATTTTTATTGATATAAAATTAAAAGCTAATAGTTACTTTTTTGATGTTAACAAAGAGACTACTATTGTTTTGGTGTTAGCAAAGAGACTACTAATCATGTATAGAAAATAGAAATTAGAATTAGCCAAAGAACAATTATTCAACATTATGCTTCTTTTTCCTTTTACATTTGTTATAATGGACGAGTTGTTTGAAAGGTGTGCTAAACATGTGGAGGATCATTTGTAAGACTTGGACCAAAGAAATCAAATTTTGTTATGTTGTTTCTACGTGGTGGCCACCTCTAGATATTCTAGTACTACTTTTAGTTGAAAAGTTTTACATGCAACATGTGAAGGAGGTGAGGGAAAGGGAGTTTTACATGCGTTTACATGTGAAGGATGCGAGGGAAAGGGAAATGGTCCATGTATTGTATTTTTGTTGCCATTCCATTTCAACATTTTGATTTTTTTTTTTTTTTTGGATTTTTCGTTGAAAGCCAAAAAGAGATTTATTGATAGCATTTCACAATTTCATATAGGAACTCAACCTAAAACTAGACCAAGAAATGAAATATTCCAAATCACCCTGTACAATAAATAAACCAGACTACCTCAAATACACTCTTATCAATTGAAGCAAAAATAATATATGCTTCATTATGGAACTAGAAATGAGGAGAATTGTAGAAATTACAGTGATGTAAGCTTCTGGAGCACTACGACAATGTGATACTGTGGATCGAAGGTCGCAATACAGTGTTTATTGAACCGGAGGTATCGATCTTGATACGATGCCGTTAATTGGTATTTGCTATCTCCGATGCAGTGGACCTATGGGATACCTGGTGGTTATTAGTCCAACACCAAAGCCAATTTAGTGTTAAAGTTAGTGGTAGTGAACGTGGAGATTAGAGATTGTGTACCTAGAAACCCTTTACGAAGGTATTTATACCTTGGATCTGACTAGGCAGGTTGGATAACGGGCCTCGTGTTATTAGACCTCTGGCCGACGCGGAGCGGTGTGTCCATGTCCTTTGGTTGACACAAAATAGTTGCCTCCAATACTCGTCGGCGTGTTTAATGTCGGAGGAGTCTTCCAATAGTTGTGGCTGGCCTTTGAGGATGTTAGACCAGGCGTCGACTGGCATGCACCGCTTTGGTTTTGTCAAAGCATGATGGAGATGTGAGCATTAAATGCAATTCCATTATTGAAATGTTTAGTCATTTTTCTTCGACGTGTGACCTGAAAAGGCATGGAGTGATGTGTGACGCATGCTTTTCTTTACTCGAGTACACTTGATTACGTTTGTCTTCCCCAATGAAATCTGACCATTGATTCACCCTTGTTTCTTGTTTTCGGTCTGATTTATTCGATTGACTTTGTCTATATAATATGAAGAGAGATTATGGAGAAACTTTTTAGCTATCTTGTAGACGCGTTTCCCTTGTCTCTCTGAATCCTTACCTCTTAGCTAAGAGCACTTTTCTTCTAAAGTGATTGTCGATGCACGTTCATAATTTCAACGCATTAAAGCTTCAATTTTTCGGGCCTCTTCCTTGCTTCAATGATTTCTCCCTCACATTTCAAGGTACCTTATCTTCACCTTATCTTTTACTCAAGTATTCTTCGCATCTTTGTTACGATGAACTGTATTCCTATTATCGTCAAGTGAATCGGGGGTAGTGTTTCTCCGTCTTCGAAAATGGGAATGGAGTCTGAATCATATTCCTTCCCTTATGTCGCTGGGGATTTTAAACCAGAAGCCATCCTTTCGAATGATGATTAAAAAATGTAGAGGTTATATGGAGAATATCTTTTAGACAGAGCTTTTTCTAGGGGATCTTTAGAGACTTTGTTTTAGGCAAGTCCTACGGAGGCAAAAACCTCGTTGAGAGACCTATGCCACCTCTTGTCTTAACCGGGGAATAAATATAGGTTTCCTGTCAAAGGAGGAGAACATGTTTTTTGCTTTGTCAAAATATACCGGGAAGTAACTGGTCATGATCCTACTAATTCTCAAATTGCTTGTTATATGGAGTGTCAGGGGCATTTTGATGTTGTGTCCTGGGTCAAACTCTTATTGCTGGTTTGGAAGTTTTGAATAAGGGCTACACCACCACAATTCTTG
This sequence comes from Vicia villosa, assembly GCF_029867415.1. Lineage (NCBI taxonomy): Eukaryota > Viridiplantae > Streptophyta > Magnoliopsida > Fabales > Fabaceae > Vicia > Vicia villosa. The sequence goes on along the minus strand of NC_081183.1, from coordinate 194,725,816 downwards.
TAAAGAAGGTCATCATAATCCTGCCAAAGAAATGGAGGCCAATGGTGACAACACTCAAGGTGTCAAAAGATCTAAATAGAACAACTATGGAAGAGCTTGTAAGCTTTATAAGGAGTCATGAGATCGAGTTAGAAGAGGATGAGCCCCAAAAGACGGGAAGTCTGTGGCTCTAAAGTCTAAAGGCAAACCTGAAAAGGTTAAAGATCTTCAAGCTGAAGAAAAAGAGTATGAAGAAGATTTTGATGAAGAGAACGAGTTCTCTCTACTATCTAGAAGGGTCAACAAAATATGGAAGCAAAGACAAAATAATTCCAGAGCCATAGAAAAATAGGTGGACATTTTGAGTCAATCTCAAGGCAGAAGAAGTCTGGAGCTAAGAAAGAGGTCATCTTCTATGAGTGAAAAGATCATGTCCACTAGAAAAATGAGTGTCCCAAACTCAACAAATAAAATCCTAAGAAGAAGTTCTTCAAAAAAAGAAGAAGGTTCTGATGGAAACATGGGATGACTCTGAATCTTCTAAATATGACTATGAAGAAGAGCAAGCTAACATGGATAATGTAACACCCTTCAAATCCACATGTATTTTCGCAATAAATTAATGAAAAATAACACAATTTAAAATCCACAGAAGGGCATCACATATTCATAGAACATCATATAACAATTAATCCTGCTCCGTAGCAGGGGTTGCAAAAACACTTGAAAACATAAACAACATCTTTGGAATTTTCAATCAAACTATTTCAAACTTCGCAGCGGAATAAATGAGTCTCAAAACTTCTTTATAAAGTATTTCAAATACCATGAAAGGTAGTTCAAACTTCAATAAAATAATCATACTTCTTGTTATAATTTCATGATTCAAAAACAAGATAAAAGTCATGAAAGTATTACAAAATCTCATAATAACAAAGGAACACAAGGTTCACAATCAATCGATCCCAACCCCGATGTTACATATCAGAGCAAGACTCCCTTTATTCTATGAAAAGAAAATAAGCACACTTTGGAGCTATCCTCTAAGCTTCCTGCACTAATCTTGATCACCTGCAAGTTATCCACGTTTCGAGGCAACATTTCCAAGCAGAAAGGGTGAGTAAGTCATAATCATTATAAACGACATAAGGAATAGATATATTAGTTATATCAAGGAAACAACAACAACATAAAATCAGTTACTGCATTCTATAACATAGTAGCAATCACTAGTTCTTCACGTCAAAAAGTCATAATCTAAGAATCAATCAAATATATCACTTAAAACACACAAAATATCTTATTCCAAGAATCAATCAAAGACATCACTTAATCCAAGTATTGTGCAATGCTAGAAATCATGAAATGCAACTTCATAAGACTCGTGCATGTGGTACCAACACTTCACTGATGACTTAGTCATTGTTATCTCCAAAGATCCCCACCTATAGGATCGGTTCCCGCTTGGAACCGAAGCATATCACAAGTTGCACTCAATCCACACTATGAGATTAAGGCCATCATTGGACCAAAGCGTCTTAACATCACTGGATAAATATCTTACAAACTTCACAGGATAAAAGTCCTGACATATGTTATGAATGCATGATGCGCAACAATACATAAATACGACTACTGTTAGTCAAAATGCATTATCATTCATCATATTCATCATACATGATAACATACTTCATAATACACACATCATCGTTGCAACAACATCAATTCATCATAAAACATACGTCAAGTCACGACAAGACATAGTTAAATCAATTCATAATAGAAAGTATTACCTGTTGGTATATCACCACATGGTCTCATCATCTCGTCATAAGGAAAACACACATCATCAACACAATAACATCATATCATTATAAGGAAAACACACATCAAGTTATATCATGACATAGTTACGTCAATTGATAGCAAAAAGCAGACTTACTATATTATCACTACATATTCTCATCACCTAATCATATACAAGCATTATAAAACTAAATCCTGTGAATCAATCTATTCTACCAGGGTATAGTTCATTGCATTAGCTTTCCAATGCTTCAAATGACGCATCAAACGAAATCCAAAAACTCAAGTTATGGTCTTAGAAAAATCTGTCAAAATGGTTGTCACTTGGGACTGCTTAGGTTGACCTCCCTGTTCTTTAGGTCGAATCATAGGTCACAGTTGTGGAGTCTGTCTCCCCCATGTTTGCTCAGATCGACCTCCCCGTTCTTCAGGTCGACCTATTGCTGGTTTGTGCTGAATTTTTCTACTGTGTTGTGTTCCTCATTGCTCCGAATTCATGCACCTAAAAAACCTCTATTCCACTCGAAACTAACATAGTACAACCTCAAAATCATCATAATTCCTCATGTTTACCTCATACAACAACAACTCAACTCATTATACATCCTATGCATCAATTGGAAGCAATTACTACATCAAATCATCTTTAATTTTGTCACGTTTATCTCATTATCAAAAACACACCAAAGCCCCAATAATCCTACCATTATCTAAGACTTAAATCGATTATAATAACAATGATAAAACTCCCCTTACCTTAGAATACTAGTTTTATATCGAATCCTCTTCGTGCTCTACCAAGATTCCTATGCTCCTTTTGCCTCTCTGCTAGAAATAGGTATCCTTTATCAGTTTGTCAAGTGGGTCTTGCTAACTGTCACATTTGTTTCTTACAGGTTTAATATCAATGGTAATTATACAAATTGTATGCAAGCAAGAAGGGGCATTAGGCAAGGGGACCCTCTATCCCCTTGTTGTTTGTGATTGTAATGGAGTACCTCAACAGATTACCCCATAAGATGCAGAAAAATCCTGATTTCAACTATCATGCCAAATATGAGAAATTAAATATTACTAACTTGACTTTTGTTGATGAAGTATTGCTTTTTGCTAGAGGTGATTAAAGATCCGTGCAAATGTTGATGGAGACCTTGAAGATCTTCTCTAATACAACCGACTTAGTGATGAACCCGAGTAAATGCAAAATCTATTTTGGAAGTGTTTATGCCATTATCAGGAATGATATTATTAATATGACAGGTTTTATGGATAAGGGAACTCTCCCGTTCAAATATCTATAAGTGTCTTAGACTAGTAAGAAAATATCTATCTCCCAATATCTTAGCTTAGTGGATAGGATATCTGGGGAGATTAATCATTGGAGTAACAAGCTTTTGAGTTATGCAGGTCAGGATCAGCTTATAAAAAGTGTAACCTTTGCTGTAGAGAATTATTGGATGCAATGATTCCCGTTGCCCAAGTTTGTCATCAACAAAATTGATTTTATCTGTAGAACGTTTCTCTGGACATGTGGCTCTGAGAAGAGTAGGAAAAGTCTTGTCTCTTGGAATAATATCTGTAGTCCAAGGAAATTTAAGGGGATAAATATTATTCATCTCCACACTTGGAATCACATCACTATGATGAAATTACTTTGGAGCTTGAGTGACAAAGAAAACAACTTGTGGGTGAAATGAGTTCACATTTATTACTTAAAGAATCTCAAGATTATGGAGATGCCGCAAAAGCCTACTCAGTCTTGGATTATGAAATCCATTCTCAACCAAAGAGGCCATGTTACTAATATGCAAAGTGAATGGTATTAGATGTTAAATAAAACCAAATTCAATATGAAGACCATGTATCTAAGGATGAGAGGTGAAGATCTGGTTACGGTTGTGTGGAGCAGACTTCTTTATGGTAATCCTATTAAACCTCGGGCTCTAATGATATTGTGGCAAGCCTATCATGGTAGACTACCCACAAAGGACCACTTTCTAAGATTTGGTTTATTGAATGATAATATTTATTGTTTCAGTGATGGGGTAGAGTCTCATGACCACCTTTTTTTGTTGCAATACTCTTGGTGCAATTTGGGAAAAGGTTCTTGATTGGATTCAGGTAAAACATCATCCAAAAGAATGGCACGAAGAATTGAGGTGGATTATTAGATACGGTAAAGGAAAAGGCTATAAAGCCTCTATTTTGAAGTTGGCTGTGACTGAAACTATTTATGATATTTGGAAACACCGTAATGTTAAGATTTTAGGTAATACCGTAGATAATACGACTATAATAGACAAATTAAAGAGATGATAGTATATACGGGGTGGTATAATGTTAAGCTGAGAACTCACATAGCTCATTTGATGATGTAATGAGCTTTTCCTTATTGATTTGTTTCCTTTGTCTTGTTTGCGGCAAGATTCTTTGATCGCCTTGTTATTACTGTTATTTTGAATTAATAAAAGTCCTTTTCATTAAAAAAAAGAAATAACCATAATTTTTATTGAAGAAGTAACTACCATTTATTTTTTAAATACAATTTTTATATTTATATTATATAAATATTTTATATAAAAATATAATTAAAAAATATTTTTGTATTAAATATAACTTGTTATAAATAAAATACTAAAGTAAGAAGATTGAAAATTTAGATGAAATTTGCCTCTGAATGTTCGTCATTTTTCCTTCTTTTAAGTATTCAGTTTCCCTCTTGCCCTTAACATTTTCCCTTATCTTTTTCAGAATCAAACATTATAACTTTTCAATTTCTCAGTTATTTTTTTGATTAATTTTTTAACTGTAAGGTTTTACGTGCCTAATAGGAGTGTTTGTGGTTTGGTTTGAATTGATTTTGATGCAAAAACTCATCCGGTCTAAAAATAAATAAACCTGCGGTTCAGTTCGATTTTGAATGATATGTTAAAAAACTCTTACCCGATTTGATTCAATTTAATGCGGTTTAATTTGGATATTTTTTAATATCTAAATTACAAATTATATTTTTATTAGTATTATAAAATACTAATAAATCATAAATTTGATATAAAATATAATATATAATATATTAAAAGTTAATGTTACAATATGAAAATGGACAATTATGGTTGAAATAATAAAAAGAAATATTAAACCAAACTAATAAATAATATTAAAAAATAATTATGATAGAATAATAAATTAAAGTAATATATCATACAAATAAAAAATAGATAAATATAAAAATATATACATGTAGTTCGGTTCGTCAATTCAAAATCATATCCGAATCGGATGATTTTTACAAAATGAACACATCTAATAAATTTTAATTTTTTGCAGTTTTCAATTTTTTTAGATTGATTTGCAGTTTTAATTTGGATCGATTTAGATTTGAACACCCCTAATATCTACCCAAGACTTATCCTTAAACTTCAATTTCATCTCATTATCTCACTGCCATGTACATCAACCTTAGAATTTCTACCCTCTATTAATAAATATCTTAGTATTTCTACCATCTATTAATAAATATGTTAGAGTTCTTTCGTTATATGTAGCTATCTAGGACCAATTCCTTGCATGAGTGAACTAGTGTTGTACATCATTCTATATGTGGTTCCAATTATTGGTCTATTTATACACGCATGTCTTCCATATACCTAGTCATTCTATATCATGTGGTTGTTATTATTGGTTAAGCTGGCTATTGTTCTATTTATACACACACCACGTTCTTTTCATTTGCTTATGTTATAGTTTCCCTAATTGAGAGGAACATTCATCATTTCAAAAAAAAAAAAAAAAATGGAAACTGTTGAAACACTTCATATGAACAAAGGAGCTGGCGAAACTAGCTATGCCACCAACTCCTTCATCCAGGTAATATTGATTGCTCACACTTCTATGTAAAAGTACATGTCTAATTTTTGTAAATAAAATTTGTAGAGGAAGATATTATCCTTGACAAAAGAAGCAACAGAGAAAGCTATCATGGAAATCCTATGCTCAACAAGATTGCCAATAATGAAAATGGGAATTGCTGATTTGGGTTGTTCATCAGGACCTAATGCCTTAAAGGTGATGTCAGAAATAGTTGAAGCTATAAATGCAGCTTCAAACATGTTGAATCGACCAGCACCGGAGGAACTAATGTTGTATATGAATGACCTTTTCACCAATGACTTCAATAATGTCTTTGCTTCTTTGCCATCTTTTCACAAAAAAATTAACCAGCAAAATGGAAATGATAGTAAGAATAATGGGTACTTTGGTTCGAAGTGTTTTGTTTATGCTGTACCGGGCACTTTCTATGGCAGACTCTTTCCAACTAAGTCGATCCACTTTGTTCACTCTTCTTCAAGCATTCATTGGCTTTCTCGGGTATGTTTTCTAAACCTTACTAGTTTTAAAATATATATATATATATATATATATATATATATATATATATATATATATATATATATATATTTATTGTGTGTGTTATTTTTGTTTGTTTGTTTAGGGATCAATTAATCATAGAAAAATTTCATTCATACCTACTGTTTAAGTTAATGAAAACACAAGATATTTATTTATTTGGTGAGAACTTACAAAAAGTTAATATATATATATATATATATATATATATATATATATATATATATATATATATATAGCAAATTCATAATTGGTTTGGTTTTATAAATTTTTTTTTTAGTTTTTTATAATTTAAAAATAATAAATTTATTTAGTAATTTAATTTTACAAAATTGTTTTTAAAAATATTTTTATTTTAGAGTTTTAAAAACTAAAAAAAATTAAAATAGATTTTGGAGATTTTTGTTTTAGAAATTAAAAAGAGGAAAACACAAAGAAAAATGTTATATTTTTCATTAATAAAAAATTTGTAATATTGGACAACTTAAAAATAGTTTTAAAAGTAGAATAACCAAACATTTTTTTTTAAAACTCTTTTTTTAAAAAAAAAAAATTGGTTTTCAAAACAGTTTTTAAAATCTTGTAAAGTGAGAAGTGTCTCCACGTTAGGGGTGTTCGCAGTGCGGTTTGGACGATTTTGATGTAAAAAATTATCCGAATTGCAAGAGAAAAAAGTGTGCAGTTTGATTTGATTTGATTTGGTTGGCTTTTAGAAATAAAACCAAAGCAAACCAAACCAGTGCGGTTTGGGTTGGTTCGGTTGGTTTGATTTTTTTATAAAAATTTATTGAACCATACATACACATATAGATGTCAATATAACTTTGTATTTAGTCATTTATGCATTATCAGTTAACAACAAAATTCATCATATTTGGATAACTTTCTATTTAATATAAAAAAATAAGATGAGATATAAGTAAAATAAAAAACATAAAATAGTAGCATAAAACAATATCAAAAACATTATAATGAAATAGAAAAAAAAATGAAAGATTAGAGAAGATAAAAAAGAAAGAGCAGAAGAGATGAGAGATTATATAAGAAGAGGAACATTAAAAACGTAATTGGAAGAGAGAACAGTAGAAAAAAAATAATAAGATAAAAAGGAAAGAACTTAAGAGATGAAAGACTAGAAAAAAAGAGATGATATGTACTTGGAAAAGAAGATGAGAAGAATACGCAATGCCGCTACGAGTGATTTGAGGAGACTTAAACTGAAACCTTAAGTGTGCGGAAGAGAAAATCATTTGTAATCATAAGGCTAAGGCATAATAGGTTTGAGTTTGGGTTGAATATAGGTTAAGTGAAGTTTTGGGGTTGTAACATAATGCGGTTTGGTTCGATTTGGTTCGGTTTGTAAAATTCAAACCGCAAATCGAACCGAACCGCGCGGTTTGTTATAAAATGACCCAAATACTTCCGAACCAAATGCGGTTTTTTGCGGTTTCAATTTGATTAGATTCGATTTTGCGATTTTCTATTGGGCCAGTTTGATTTTGAACACCCCTACTCCACGTACATACATTTATTCAAGTTTATATCATTCGATGCGATACTCATAACATTATTATTCACATCCAATACTATTAGGCCTGGTTCCTTGATATAAATGGTAGTTAACATAATATAGAATTTTAAAATGGTATTATAGTTCATCCAAGATTTATTGGACCATCTATTATACTACCTCCGTTCCTTTTTATAAGAGACAAGTGAATTTTTAGATTCATTGAATAACCAATGTATTTGGTCTGTTTATAGACTAGATACATTAATTACTCAATGAATCTAAAAAGTGAATTTTCTCTTATAAAAAGGAACGGAGGTAGTATTAAATTTTACTATTGAACCACATATCATTTATATCTACACGTCAAATTATGAGCGTGATAAATAGTTTTAAGAGATAAAGAGAATATATAGTTTGAAGATGTGCTGAAAAAGGTGATTTAGAAATTCTTCATTGAATAAAATATTATTCGAAGATTGGTTTATAAGTGGTTACACTATTTACAAGAATGTTTTGTAAATTTCAATTATGTTCTATCCAAATTTTAAAAGTATAAATATAAATAATTAACCAAATACTTTAAAATCCTTCATTAACATACACACTAATATATTTCTTAGTGTTAGTATCCTTTTCTAAGCGGATAATGCCCCTAGAAGAAATCTATATAAAAATCACATATTTTTTTTAGTGAATATAAGATCTATATTAGGCGTGACAAACTAGTTATTATCTTATCTACAGGTACCTGGTGGTTTGGAGGACAAAAATGGAAGAGGGTTGAATAAGAGAAACATATGCATATCAAAAAACAGTCCCAATTGTGTGTTAGAAGCTTATTCACAACAATTCAAAAATGATTTTTCATGTTTACTTGAATCACGTTCTCAAGAGATGGTATATGGTGGACGCATGGTCCTTTCTTTTTTGGGTAGACAATCTATGGACCATACATCATCCAATTGTTATTATCAATGGGAGCTCTTAGCACATGCCCTTATGACCATGGTTTCAGAGGTACATAATTATAACATCATGGATCATCTCCTTTCGTCTTTCTTTTTCCTTCAACTAAAACATGTGTATTATAAAAGAGAAAAATTAAAAATTAATGATAAAAAGAATAGAGAGAAAATGTTAGAGAGATAAAAAAAACTGTGAAGGAAATAATTAGAGAAAAGAAATTGACGGGCAGAATTTAAACCCTAACTATATATAAAAATATTCTTATTTGAAAATACACTTTAAAAGAACATAATGATTTATTTATGATGCCTAGGGTCTTATTGAAGAAGAAAAAGTGGATTCTTTCAACACTCCTTACTATGCATCTTGTTATGAAGAATTAAAAATGGAGATTGAAAAGGAAGGGTCATTCATGGTGGACTCTCAAGAAGCTTATGAAGTTGATTGGGATGATGAGATGTATTTGCAAAGTGATCATGATTCATTAAGAACAATGTCAAAAGGAGAACGTTTTTCAAGAACCATGAGGGCTGGAGTTGAGTCAATACTAAATTATCATTTTGGGAATCATATAATGGATATGTTGTTTCAAAGGTATGCTATACTTGTGGAGGATCATTTGTCCAAAACTAGGGCCACATTTTTCAATTTGATTATTTCTCTTGTCAAACTACATTGAAATGAAACAAAGATGCACCAAATAACAACAACAATAGATGTTTGTTTTCACTTTTTTTTGGTTTATAACCACCGGTTTAGTCCGGTTCGGGGGAACAGCTCTGGCATCAAGTGGGTCAAGCCCCCTCCCGATCGCAGTTGCGGGGGATCGAACCGTGGTTCTCCCTACCAAGTCCAGCGCCAATCACCACTAGACCAACTAACGATTGCTTTTTGTGTGGTTCACGTCTATTCTAGTACAACTATAAGAGTTGATGCATAACTAACTATACAACAAATTCATAACCAATGAATGGTTATTGGTTGGTTCTACTAGTAATGACTTGGATGCCCTCATCAATCAAGTTGTTATTAGTTGATTTTTTTTTTTGTAATTTGGATGTCCTCGTCAAGTTGTTAGTAGTTGATTTTTTATATTGAATTATAACGGTGAATAGGGTCTGTCCAATCATTCAAAAAAAATTATGATCTAATTTAAAAATATACTTCATTTTAAAAAAAATTACAATTTTAATAATTAAAAATTACACTTTAAAAATAGAGTTATATATTAATCAAATGAAACACCAAAATACTTATAGTATTATTAAAACTATAAATACAATCATAGCATGGCGAATTAAAGAATAAGGGAGAAGAGTGCGTCATTTCGTTTCGTTTTTGAATGGCAGCCAAGATTTTTTTTTTTTTTTTTATGTTTATTTTTTTTTCTGTTTAATAAAAAATATTAGATCCCCAAAATTTAGAGTCCTGTGTTGCAAAGCAGACTACACTGGTAAAAGGTTAGTCCTAAGGGTGAATGACATCTACTGTGTTGAAACTTAGTTGAGTGTTTTGGCAAGTGACATTATTTGTATGAGGGGTGCTATTTTGACACCAAAATCATACACTAAATCTTTACACTGTACAAAATACAACATGGGTATTTGTTTGCATGTGTTAGGAAAAAGAAAAAATGATTATTAAAATATTTTAAAGATACAAAACCGTATAAACATACGGTGTGGTTGTCACATATAGTGTAAGAATAATATTATCCTATTTGTATTTTGTATTTGAGATGAGTTAGGAAAGAAGTTCTTGAAAATGTTTTTTTCAATTAGCAAACATTTGGATTAGACGGCATGTATAAAGTACTTCAAACAATATTGTGTGAAAGTTATGAATCCTAGCAATATTAGAGCATAATTAGTCTTAGCTATTATTCAAGTTCTTTATGCTATTAAATTTTTGTCATTTGTAGTTATATTTTCAAATATTTATAGGGGGTCGCATTTGATGAAGTGATTATTTGGTGTTAAGAATAATTCTGACGTTGGTGAAGCAACTTTAAGTGTTGAGAATGGATAAAAGAAAATAACAATTTTTTTAAAATAATCAAACATAAAATATAAAAAATCAAGATATACATTAATTTCTATTCATCTCCAACAATGGGGGTTTTAATTACTCAAGACAAACTAATAATAAATACATATTAAATAAATATTACAAGAATCCATGAATGATTCTTGTAAAATTGAATTATGCTCGATTGAAATTCTAAAAGACAATGAGTTTGCATGTTTTAGAGATAGCAATCACTACAAACTTAGAAATATTTAAGGTAAAATACTCTTTTTGGTCTCGTATGTTAACTTTGGGGTTCATTTTGATCCCTTAACTTCAAAAAGTATCATATTGGTTCCTTAACTATTCAAAATGTGCTATTTTTGTCCTTTTTGTCATATTAACAACTGATTTAGCGATCGATTTTTGAGTTTTTTCGTCGCTAATATGACTAAAAGGATTAAAATGACACCTTTTAAAGAGTTAAGGAACAAATATGAAACTTTTTGAAATTAAGGGATCAAAATAAATCTAAAGATTAATATACGGAAAAAAAATATTTTGCCAATACTTAAAGAAACAATTCAAAATAATCAGAGTAAATATATATTTCCTTTATAATAATAGTGTATGATTGATGGACTTATAGCTGACGAAATGGCGGCCCTCTTCGGGCCAACTCATGGCGGGTGTGGGCTTTTAGCGGGTCGGGCCAAAAACCGAAATTTAAATGGACTACAATTTAGTTGTTCAAAGCCCGGTTTTTTACAGGTTACGGTTATTCAGACTGACCTAAATTATATTAATATTTATATATTTATAAAAAAATTTAAAAATTAATATATCATAAACTAAAAAAGATACAATTTAACTATATGCATAAATTTAAAGTTCAGCTCATGCAACATATAAGAACACATAACAATGTTTCTTTGAGCTATGTTTGAGAGTTTGGAGGGAAAAGAAGGGGAGAGTTTTGAAAAATAGGAAGGATTGAGAAAAACGAATAGAAATATTTTAGTTTGAAGGGTTTGGTTTTTTTTCATAACGCCAAAAATCCTCTAATTTGGGAAAACTCAAAATTTGTATTAAAGGAGGGTTTTGGAGGAGAAGGGAGGGGAGGACTTTGAAAAATAGGAAGGATTGGAGAAAAAGAATAGAAAGATCATTTTAGTTTGGAGGGTTTGGTTTTCTTCATAACACCAAAAATCCTCTAATTTTGAGAAACTCAAAATTTGTATTTAATGAGGATTTTGGAGGGCTTAGACAAAATGTTTAAATATAATTTTTGTTGTTGTAGTATTTCAAAAAGAAAAATACATTAATGATAAACATTATTTTATCATTCTAAACAAAAATTTTTATCAAAAAATGTTAAAAATTTCTATATATTTTTTTAAAAAAAATCAAATTTCGAAACCCTCCCTTTCCCTCCCCTTCAAACTCCCAAACATATCCTTGAAAATATTATTTTATTAAGAGCAAGTGTTATACTGATATTTAATACATTCAACTAAAATCAAATCAATTCAAACTACTATGTCCCCCTTTGAAAATAGTAGATTAAGTCTTCCTTAATTAATCCCTCTCGGAATAGAATAATTTTCCTTTATGCATTATAATCACGTAATTTCAATGGAACTAAGAAGTTATTAGAGGTGTAGAAAGTAAATCATGAACATTAGAGGTGTAGAATGTAAATAAGGAAATGGGCTTTAGACATTGTATAAATAATAGTTAGCAAAACCTTTTGTAGATAACGATCATAGAGAGTGTAACAGAATTTGGAGAATGAAAACTCTTTTCATCTTCTTCGTCTTCATTTTTCTCTGCCTTTCTAGTTATTGTTCATACTTCATGGAGATTGTGCAAGACCCAATATGATATCAGTAGCATTTTTCTTCAAACCTTTAATCCTCAAGATTTGATTTCCATTTCCGCATTTCATTCTTGCTTCGCAATCTCCATCGTTTTTCATTCACTTCATCATGGAAGATCAACAGCAGAATCCTTTTTTCATTCATCATTACAATCATCCTGGTCTGATTTTGGTTTCACACCTCTTGACGGAAGAGAATTACCCGTCGTGGCGCCGCGCCATGCTTATAGCTCTTCGTGCAAAGAGTAAGATCAGATTTGTTGATCGATCGTTTGATTCTGCAACCTCATGATGGTGATCCTCAGTTTCATCTATGGCAGCGCAATGATAATGTTGTTGCATATTGGCTTTTGAATTTTGTTTAAAAAGAACTCACTGCCAGCATCATTTACGATCTATCGCGGAAGCGATATGGAATGATCTTCAAGAAAGTTTTCTTCAGAATAACGACCCTCGGTTGTTTCAACTACGTAAAGATTTCATCACTTGTACTCAATGAACTCTCTTTGTTGGTGCATACTACTCCAAAATCAAAGGACTCTGGGAAGATCTAGCTGAATTTCGCCCAATTCATCAATGCGTGTGCGGCGGTGTATCCCCTTTGATTGACCACATCAACCGTGAGTATGTTCTTACCTTCTTGCTAGTATTGAATGAAATCTTCAACCCTATTCGAAGCCAGATCCTTCTCATGGATCCTTTGCCTTCAGTTAGTCGTGTGTTCTCTCTTGTGATTCAAGAAGAGAAACAGAGGATGGTCAATGCTATCCCTACTAATAATACTGAAACCCTAGCTTATGCTATCCATGATTCTAATGGTTCCAAGTCTAAGAATGGAAAGAAAGATAGAACTATGTGTTCTCATTGTGGTGTAGTTGGTCATATCAAAGACAAGTGCTTCAAGCTTCATGGTTATTCACCTGGATACAAAAAGGCCAAATCGACTGCTACTTCCAATTCTGCAGCAAATGCAGTTAACCCAGACAATATTGAAGATGGCATGCCATTAAACACAAAACAATATGAACAACTCATTGCTTACACCCAAGGCCAGATGGCTCGCTAATCTTCCTTTGGATATGCATCAGGTGATTCAGTTGGTATGATTTTAACTTCATCACATCACAATGAATATCCTCTCACACACTTGGATTGTTGATTCGGGAGCCACATCACATATTGTGCACTCTTTACACTTGTTTAGTTCATATAAATTTCTATCCAAAAAAAATTGTGACTTTTCCAAATAACACAAAAGTTCCAGTTTCTGCAATAGGCACAGTTGTGTTGAACTCTCATTTAATGTTGAAAAATGTGTTGTACATTCCTAAGTTCCAAATCAATCTTTTATCTGTTGGTTAGTTGTTAAATCAATCCTCATTATATGATGTTTTCTCTAATTCTCAATTTTTGATTCAGGACAATCTGAAGGAGAAAGTGATTGGCACGAGTGAATATACTCATGGACTTTACTTCCTCAAAATTGAATCGGAATGTACCTCTGTTGCTCTTGATTTCTGTTCTAATAAGAGTATGTCAACTATACCATCATGTAATTCTGTTAGTAATGTTTTTGTTTCCACTTGGCATGCTAGATTAGGCCACTTATCTGATCAAGTGTTACAAATGATTCACAATAACGTTCCTGATTTAGTTCCTCTAAATGCTTCACATCATGATTTTTGTAAGATTTGCCCCCTTCCTAAATTTCATCATTTACCCTTTACTTCTAATAACAATCATAGTGCCTTACCCTTTGATTTAATTCATTGTGATGTGTGGGGTCCTTTTAGTAAATCCATCTATGATGGTCATAACTATTTTCTGACCAATGTTGATGACAACACAAGATACGAATGGATACACTTAATGAAACATAAGTCTAAGGAAACTATGTTATTTAAGCTATTTTTTAAGTTTATCAAAACTCAGTTTAACACTTCTATAAAGGAAACTCGCAGTGATAATGCAAAAGAATTACAGTTGACTGATTTCTTGCAAACTGAAGGGGCAATACATCACTTTTCATGTCCTCACAGGCCTCAATAGAATTATGTGGTTGAAAGGAAGGATCAACATCTCTTAAACGTGGCAAGAGTTTTATTGTTCCATTCCAAGGTTCCTATTCATTTTTGGGGCAATTGTGTTAACACAACTGCATTCTTGATCAATAGAACACCTTCTTATGGGTTGGACAACAAGTCACCTTATGAGTTGCTACATAATAAGGTACATGCCTATGCTTTTCTAAGATTATTTGGCTGTTTGTGCTTTGTTGCAACCATCCCTACCTATAGAAACAAATTTACCCCAAATACTACACCTTGTGTCTTGCTTGGCTATCCACCAGGAGTTAAAGGCTATAAACTCTTGGTTTTAGAAACTAAAAAAATCATGATTACTAGAGATGTAACATTTCAAGAGTCTATATTCCCTTTTCATTCCATCACAGATACCAGCCTTTTACCAAGTTTGTTTTCTGACACAGTTTTACCAAAAATCTCTCTTGTTAAACCTATATGTCCTGCAGCGCCTAACCCTATGGATAATACTGAACCTTATGAGTCACATCCTTACAGCCCTGTGTCTGTTCCAATTTCACCCACTGTACCTTGTACTGGCCACCTTACATTACCTGTTGAACAAAGTGAGCCACATAGAAGATCTTCTAGATTACATAGACCACCTTCTTATCTTCAAGATTTTCAATGCAATGTTCAGTATCCTATTCAAAATCACTTGTCTTATGACTCACTTCACTCTTCCTACAAACATTTCATATGCCAAATATCTACCATCTATGAACCTTCATATTATCATCAAGCAGTCACTAGCCCTGAATGGAGACAAACCATGGCAGAAGAAATCGATGCTTTGGAAACAAATAACACTTGTTTTGTTCAACCACTACCTCAAGGTAAAAAATCTGTTGGATGTCACTGGATATACAAAGTAAAATATCGAGCTGTTGGTTCTCTAGACCGATATAAAGTAGGCCTTGTAGCTCAGGAGTTCACCCAACAAGCTGGGGTTGATTTTCTAGACACTTTCTGCCTTGTAGAAAAACTCACAACTGTGAGAATTTTATTCTCAATTGCTGCTTAGAAACGATGTAGCTTTGTGCAGCTAGACCTTAATAATGCGTTCCTTAATGGGGATTTAACTTAAGAGGTATATATGCAGCTCCCTAAGGGCTATCCGTTCAAGGGGGAGAACTTGGTATGAAAGCTCAACGAGTCATTGTACGGATTGAGACAAGCATCCAGACAGTGGTACCAAAAGTTCAGCTCCACTCTCACTTCAATAGGGTTTGAACAATCTCCAGCAGATCATTCACTATTCTGAAGTGGTAATGATTCTTCCTTGGTTATTTTATTAGTCTATATCGATGACATAGTTGTTGCAGGCTCTGACCCTAAAAAACTGAGGCAAGTTGAAGATCTCTTAAAGCAGCATTTCAAGTTGAAAGTTCTTGGAGATCTACATTACTTTCTTGGTTTAGAGATTTCTCAATCCAAGAAAGACATTCATCTTTGTTAGAGAAAATACACTCTGCATCTTCTTCAGGATACATGTTACATAGCCTCCAAACCTGTTGTTGTTCCCTTGGACTCCTCAGTATCCTTCAATGATACTGATGGTGAGCCTCTAGATAATATTTCTGGCTACAGGAGATTGATTGGAAAGCTTATGTACTTGACAATCTCGCGTCCATACATCACATATGTTGTAAATAGACTGAGCCAATTTATGCAGCACCCTCGTACTCCTCATTTGAATGTCGTGCACCATGTCCTACAATACCTTAAAGCTACTCTAGGAAAAGGGTTGTTTTTTCCTGCAAACTCTTCCTTTCGACTCACAGCCTTTGCAGATGTTGATTGGGGTAGTTGTAGAGTCACGAGAAAGTCCACAATTGGGTTTTATATTTTTTGGGAGATGCCTTGATAGATTGGAAATAAAAAACAACCTATTATGGCCCGCTCATTTGCAGAAGCCGGATATCATGCATTAACGTCTCTAACATCGGAACTGTTATGGATTAAACAATTATTGAGAACGTTTGAAATTCCATTGCAATTTGTTATGGTTTTCTGTGATTGTCAGTCAGCAATTCAACTGGCTTCGAATCCCCTCAGCCATGAACGCTCCAAACACGTGGACATTGACTTCCATTGTATTCGTCAGCATGTTCAAACACAGTTTTTGAAGCTGGTACATATTACGTCACAGCAGCAGCTTGCTGATCCTCTCACCAAAGCACTGTCGAAGCCTTTATATGAGTTCCTTACATCTAAGTGAGGATTGCCTGATATCTATCTTCTCACTTGAGGGGGAGTATTAGAGGTGTAGAAAGTAAATTATGAACATTAGAGGTGTAGAATGTAAATAAGGAAAATGGACTTTAGACATTGTATACATAATAGCTAGCAAAGCCTTTTGTAGATAATGATTATAGAGAGTGTAACAGAATTTGGAGAATGAAAACTCTTTTCATCTTCTTCCTCTTCATTTTTCTCTGCATGCTTTCTGGATATTGTTCATACTTCATGGAGATTGTGCAAGACCTAATAGAAGTGAATCACCAAAATTTGAGCTTAAACTAGCAACAAATAACTTCTCCGAAGTATCAACTAAGAGTATACAATATTACCTCCCAAATACATGAAGAAAACTATTTTTTAAATGAGTTAAGTATGATTTTGGTCTCTATAAATATCTCAAATTTTATTTTTAGTCCATATAAAAAAATGACACATTTTAGTCCCTATAAAATTTTTATGCATGCAGTTTTAGTCCATGCTATTTTTTAAAATTTTGAAAACTGTTTAATTACCTTTAAAATTTTAAAATTTTGAATAATCTTTTTTATACGTGTTTATAATATTATAAAATATTTCTTTACCAAATTATAGAATTTTTTATAATGATAAAAGTAATGCAAATCTCGACTTAAAAATCAAATTTTGAGTTATTTTTTTTTCGATGAGCTTTTTATAACGTTTTAAATATGTCTGTAAAATAAATCTTCAAAAATACACATCGGTTTAACAGTAAGTACTAAATCTACGTGGATAATAATTTTACGGGACTAAAATATGTCATTTTTTAATATAAATTAAAAATAAAATTTGAGATAAATTTATCACGCAAAGGCCCGAATATTTTCTCAACACATGCAATTAGTTGATGCTTGAAAAGTATGGCTGAATATTTTTCCTCACGTGAAACATACCATCATCATATGCTTGTTTGTTCTCCATTTTTTTTCAAAATCGGAGAGCATATGTATTAAATATTGTATTCATGTTTAAAAAATATGGATACTAATATATGGATATGTTAGAGTTTTTTTAATAAATAAATTAAGCGGAACCCGCATTTCGGTCGGATTAGTCCGGATAAACTTCAGATTTTTAATGGGTTGGGCTTTAAAATCTGGATAATAAACGGTTTTTAAATTTTGTGTTCAAGTCTAGAATTTTTTAAAGACTTTCGAATTTATTCTTGCGGTTTTGGGGGCTATAACTATTATACATACAGATTAAATATATTCTATAGTATTAGTATATACTTTTTAAACTCTAAAAACTTAGTCCTATTTTTTTTTTTTTTGGGTACGTAAGGTATAGTTAAAGAAGAAAAAGTGGATTCTTTCAAGCTCCTTACTATGCATGTTGTTATGAAGAATTTGAAAATGGAGATTGAAAGAGAAGGGTTATTCATGGTGAACTCTCATGAAGCATATGAATTATTAGTTGATTGGGGTGACCATATGTCCAAGACAAGGGTCACATTTATCAATTTGATCATTTCTCTAGTCAAGCAACATTGAAACAAGGCACAAAACAACAACAATACATGGTTGTTTTCATGATATGTAGCCCTCTTCTTTTTGGTATGTTTGCTTATTTATGTGTGTGGTCCACGTATATTCTAGTACAACTTCAAGAGTTGATACTGTAGTTTACATGTGAAGGATAGGTGAGGTGAGTGGGGAAAATGGAAAAGGTCCTGCTGGTCCTGCTTTGTATTGTATTTATTTATTACCGTTTTCCACTTTTTAACTTATTCTAAATCGTTAATACATGAATAAATGAGTGGGGCTGGTAAAATTTGTTTCCAAATTACTAGAGCGTAGACAACGACTTCATAACCATGGGAAGGGAATCAGTAACTTTGGGACACTGTGACTCTGTAATTTTGGCCTCTATCTCTCTCTCTCCAACAATCATTCACTCTAAAAATAATATAATATTTTTTTCATTTTTTAATTTTTTTTTCTATTTAAGTGTCGTTTAAATTAATTTTTTTCCTATTTAAGTGTCGTTTATAATTTAATGTTATAATTTGTCAATTATACCCTTATTTTCTCAATAACACCACCTCACATTTTTCAATTAGTTATTGAAAAAAAAAATTGTATGATTGAATTTATTTAGAAAGAAAAAAATAAATAAGGGTAAAATAGAAAAAATAACTCTAACAATCTACTATCTTGATTAAAGAGCTTTATGCTAAAATGATAAAAAAAAATGAGGGAGTATAATTTTTCATTACTCTATTAAATTGTCCAAAATCACATAGTTATCAAATAGTAAAGTCATGGAATACATTTCCCATAACCATATGTATGTTTTGTTCCAGTGGTAAAGAATTCAACGAATATATAGTAGTTAATTTTTTTTGTTAGCGAGTTATAATTATTTATTAAGGATTGAGTTTTTTTTTTTTTAAAATAAGTGATTTATATCATCCTTATAATGAAGGAGAGAAAAAAAAAACATAATCTCCATAATTTATTTTAAATTTTATTGGTTTAGATTCATTCTTATGTTCTCACGTAAAATGTCATTTTCATATTTTATATATATATATATATATATATATATATATATATATATATATATATATATATATATATATATATATATATATATATATATATATATATATATATATATATATATATTAGTGGCAAGTCTAAAGGTTCAGATAAGTGAAGTAGCTGGGTACAAGCGGTATCGCACCAAATCACTATTGCAATAATTAATAATAAAAAAAGTTCAAGCAATCAAGGGAAACAGTCTAACCTAACCAAAAATAAAATAAAATAACAAATAAAACAAAGAAACAATGCACCGACATAAAAGAAAAATAAGATGTTGATGAAACAATCTCTATAGACCTATGTTGGGTTTTCTGTTCTTCCACAATTCACAAGGAGTCTTACCCAAAATAGGTCTATAGAGATCCTGTTCAAAATATAGCACGTTGTGTTTACTGCCTCAGCCTAGATGTTCTTAGCCATGTTAGTCTCATTGATCATGGTTCTGGCCATCTCCTGTAGAGTTCTATTCTTCCTCTCTATAACTACATTTTGCTGTGGAGTTATAGGGCAAGAGAAATCATGGGAAATGTCACTCTCATCAAAGAGTTTTTCAAAATGCTTATTTTCAAACTCTCCACCAAGATCACTTCTCACTTTAACAATCTTGGCATCCTTCTCGTTTTGCACATGTGAGCATAAGGTAGAGAACACAGAATGTGACTCATCCTTGTATCTAAGAAACTTAACCCATGTTCATCTGTTGTAGTCATCAACAATGACTAAACCATACTTTTTGCCACTAATAGAAGCAGTTTTCATTGGTCCAAAGAGGTCAATGTGCAAGAGCTCTAAAGGTCTGGAGGTAGAAACAACATTCTTTTCTTTGAAATAAGTTTTTGAAAATTTGTGTTTCTGACATGCTTCACAAAGAGTATCTGAAAAGAACTTCAAACTTGGAAGCCCTTTGACTAAGTTAAGCTTCTTTAGCGTAAAAATTATTCTCATGCTAACGTGACCCAATCGTCAATGCCAAATCCATTGCTTTTTATTTATAGACATAAGATATTTAACATTTTTTCTTTCAAATCAGAAAGTCTGATCTTGAAAATGTTGTTCTTCCTCTTTCCATTGAAAAGAATGGAGTCATCTTTCTGACTAACAACTTTGTAGGACTCTTGATTAAAAAATATATCATAACCATTGCCACTTAAAATACTTATGGACAATAGATTATGTTGTAATCCATCAACAAGTAAAACATTAGTAATAGAAGGGAAAGAATCATTACCAATTGTTTCGAAACCAACGATCTTCCCTTTCTAATCATCTCCAAAACCTACGAAGCTGCCAAGCTTAAGTTCTAGGCTTTGGAACATATGCCTTCTTCCCGTCATATGTCGTGAGCAACCAGAGTCCAGGTACCATGATTGGTGTTTTAACTGAGCTGTTAAGGATGTCTACAACATAGATTATATTTTCCTTAGGTACCCACATTCTTTTGGGTCCTTTCTTGTTTGTACTCCTAGAGTTCATAACGAACTTGGGTTTAGGTGCAGGATAATCATATCTATATGAATAATTGAAACGACAATGTGCTTTAGATTTTGCCTTAGGTTTTACAATAAGTTTTTCTTTAGGAACAATTCCATTTGGTGAACCCTTAGGGACAAATTGAGCATAAAGAGTTTTTGGTTTATCATCTTTTTCTGAAGTAGATTCATCATCAGAATCATAAGCAATTCCTCTTATTCCATTTATGCTAACTCCATAGATCATTGAAGCCATTATGCTTCTACCTATTCCTCTAGCAAGAAATTTTTGAAAATATTTGTCATACTTCTTTATGACATTATCAAAATCCAAAGAAGCATTAAGAGTTTCTTCCTCAAGTTTTGAGCTCTTGCTTTTTAAGACAGAATTCTCATTTATCAAAATAAAATTTTCTTCATTTAAACTTGAAAAATCTTTCTTAAGCTTACGGTGTGCTTCAGATTCAGATACATGGAGTTGTTTCAAATCCTTATATTTGTTACGAAGCTTCTGATACTTTTCAAGAAATTCATATAAGCATGATTCTTGTAATCTTTCTTTTGTTAGTCACTCATCACTCTTCTTTCTATCTTGTTACTACTTGCATCAACGGGATAGACAAAGCCATCAATGACCATAGCCCATAAATTTATATCATGGCCAAGAAAGAAACTTCTTATTCTATCTTTCCAGTAGTTAAACTTTTCACCATAAAAAATTGGAGGTTTGGCACTATAGTGATCTCTCTCACTAACAACATGTGCAACTAATATAAGGATTGCTACCATTGTGTTTCATAGAATTTATGGATCTTTATCTGACACGGTAAAGTGTTTGATAACAATCAATACAAGAACCAAAGCTCTGATGCCAATTGAAGGTAAAGGAAACACAAGAAAGGGAGTTTGAATTGGGTTTCAAGAGTTAAAACCTTTTCTTCAACCAAGACAAACAACCAAAGAACATGGAATAAAAATAATGACACAATATTTTTATCCTACTTCATTGTTAACTAAGCTACCTCCAATCCACCCACCAAGTTGATTTTTCCTTCTCACAAGGACTTAATCTTTTATAACCAAAGTTGATTAAAACCACAAAGACCTATTTTCAATATCTTCTTGAGACTTCTGAGTATACCCTAGTCTCTCAAGGAACAATATCAACTTACTTGAGACTTCTGACTATATCCTAGTCTCTCAAGAAACAATATCAACTTACAAGTTTAAATACAAAGGTGTGTTTAGAAAGATGCTTCTTGATAAGCAGATTACACAAAAGTGAGATACAATCAAATAACACAATTGTTTTAAGAGCAAAATATGAATAAAAGTTCCTTGCTTTACAACTTTTTAATAAAACAGAGTTCTAGCGTATTGAAAATTTTTTGTTCAAAGAGTCTTGTTTTCCATTCTTCCATGTCTTCTTTATATAAGCATGAAAATATCCTTTGAAGGGTGAAGATGAAATTGCACATTTCTTAGCCGTATTTTTGCATAACAGTCAGTGAGTGTGGTAGATAAAATCGTACCATAGTACTGTTCTTGAGCCGCCAAATCACATAATGGAAGGAATATTTGATTTGTACCATGTACTATTCACTCACGTAAAACGTTTTTGATCTTATCTTATAATCTTCATAGGCTTCAGAATATATGTTGATGAAGCATGTTTAGAAGGATCAAACGCTAAACGTCTTCAGAACCTTGTCTTCAGAGTCTTTAGAACTTGTTCTCTAGAACCTTATCTTTAGAATCTTTAGAACTTGGTATTCAGAACTTGTGTCAAAATGTCAAAGCTTGAGAATCTTCAGAAGCCCTTTATCAAAGTCAGAGTCATGAGCTATTTGATGAGCACTCTATCAGAAGCGTTGTCAAAGATCATTCGAAATCTTGACTTTTCTTTATAAACTGCACTTTGTTATCTCTTCAAAGTTAGAGTGTGTTGAATCCAAAAACTTGTGATTTCACACGTCATTCTATCAGAGTCAGAACCTGTAGTCAAAAGCTACACACTAGACAAAAATCATTAGAGTACAAATTTGTTCAATAAGAATCATTGTATTGTTATCATCAAAACTAAAGGTCAGATGCAAAACTAAATCTTCTTCTAACAATTTCTATATACTGTTTGAATTTTATGCATTCTCAAGTGTTGGGGATCGTCAATAATTCTTTGAAAACGTGAGAGAAACTTTGAAAGAATTCTATTCATGAATTTATTGCCACGAGGCCCTGCTTCCTTTTCTATTGAGTTTAACAACCAACTTGAACTTATAAACTTCCTTCTCCTATCAGATACTTGCAATAAAACTCTATATCTCTTATGTTATCTAATGGAACATGTAATAAAATTCAAGTACAGAGAGAATGAGAGGAAGAGATAGTTTTTAATTCTCTTTTATTTCTAAAACTAATACATTTGTGAAGCATTGCCTACATGCCTTTATATAGATTTTGGAGTACATATACTTAGGAGCTAAGAAACTAAATGACTTAGTAGTTAAGAGACTTATTAAACAAGAAAATTTGAGGCGGTGCTGCAATAGTTTTTCTTAACATGTAAGCTTAACTCATAGCTTTTAGACACATGGCTTTCTAAATTCTTCTAGTAGATATTTAGTTAATTGTATACCTTTCTCAATGCTTCTACACATGCACCACTTGATTTAATTTCAACATTGCCTCCCTTAAATCAAGTTTTCAAATTTAACATTCCAAGCATCTTCTTCAACTTGTAAAATGATTCAATCTTCAAAGGCTTTGTAAATATATCTACAATTTGTTCTTCAGTGGGACAGTACTCGATCACCACTTCTTTCTCTGCTATCAACTCTCTTATCTTGTGAAACCGAATATCAATATGCTTGGAACGTCCATGAAAAACTGGATTCTTACTCAGTGCAATTGCCGACTTATTGTCGCAATATATCTTTGTAGGACTATTTTGTTTCTGATATATTACTTCCAAAATTCTTCTCATCCATATTGTTTGAGTAGCACAACTGGTTGCTGCAATATATTCAGCTTCAGCAGTAGAAAGTGCAACAACTGGTTGTTTCTTTGAAGACCATGAAATTGCACCTGTGCCCAAATGAAATGCGTACCCTGACGTGCTTTTCCTTGTTTCTATATCTCCAGCCCAATCACTATCTGTGTATCCAACAAGTTCCACATCACTATTACTAGCATAAAAAATACCTTCGGTCAGAGTACCTTTGATATAACGAAGAATCCTCTTTGCTCCTTGTAAATGGCTAACACATGGTTCTTCCATGAATCTGCTGAGCAATCCAACTCCATATACTATATCTGGTCTTGTTGCAGTCAGATATCTCAGACTTCCAATCATACTTTTATATTGGGTTGAGTCTACCTATTTCCATCATTTTCTTTTGTCAGCTTCAATTTTTCTTCAACGGGTGTGTAAACTGGCTTTGAATGCTCCATCTTGAACTTCTTCAAAATATCACTTGCATACTTCTTTTGAGATATGAAAATTCCATCATCTTGTTGGACGACCTCAATGCCAAGGAAATAGGACATTAGGCCCAAATCTGTCATTTCAAAATGTTGAATCATAGCCTCCCTGAATTTTGTAATCATCTCTGAATTATTTCCAGTAAAAATCAAGTCATCAACATATAGGCACACAATAAGGACATCTCCAGGATCAATGTATTTGATATATAATGTGTGCTCGTGAGGACATCTTTGAAAACCATTCTTCACAAAATAAGAATCAATCTTGTTATACCAAGCTCTTGGCGCCTGCTTCAAACCATATAATGCTTTCTTCAATCTATAGACTTTATCCTCCTTTCCTTTGACCAAATATCCTGCAGGCTGCTCAACATACACTTCTTCTTCCAGATTTCCATTAAGAAATGCAGACTTAACATCCATTTGATGTATTTTCCAACTATTTTGAGCTGATATTGAAATAAGCATTCTAATTGTATCTAACCTTGCAACAGGAGCAAATACCTCAAAATAATCAATACCTGGTTTTTGCTTGTATCCTTTTGCCACCAACCTTGCTTTATAGCGATCAATCTCACCACTGGGTTTGTACTTTGTCTTGTACACCCACTTCACTCCTATAGCTTTCTTGTCTGCTGGTAACTCTATCAGCTCCCATGTTTGATTCTTCTCTATTGAATTGATTTCTTCATTCATGGCTTTTCTCCAATTTTCATCATCAACTGCTTCTTCAAAAGTAAATGGCTCACAATCTGCAAATAAAGCAAATTTGATAATCTCCTCATCAGATGGGTCATTATCATTGCCCAAAACACAATCTTGCAGTCTGGCTGGTAATCTACGCGGCCTTTGTTGTCTATTGGAGGTTTCTGGCTCATCGGGCGTTGTTTGTTGTCTATTGGATGTCTCTGGCTCATCAGGTGTCAGATTATATTCATTCATCTCTTCGTATTCATTTGAGGTCACTATTGGATCTTTTTGTGACTTTGAGAACCAATCCCACATTCCTCCTTCATCAAAAGTCACATCTCGACTAATAATCACCTTCTTTGTCTCTGGATTGTAAAGCTTATAGGCCTTTGAGTTTGAACTATAACCAACAAAGATACATCTTTCTTCTTTGTCATCTAACTTCTTTCTTAATTGATCTGGTACATGAGCATATGCAATACATCCAAAAACTCTAAGGTGTCGGATTGAAGGTCTTCTTCCACTCCAAGCTTCTTCGGGAGTCTTTTGTTGAACACTTTTTGTTGGACACCTGTTTAAAATATACACTGCAGTAGCAACAGCTTCTGCCCAAAATTCCTTAGGCATTTGTTTAGCCTTCAACATACATCTCACCATATCCATGATCGTTCTATTCTTTCTTTCAGCAACTCCATTCTGTTGAGGTGTGTACCTTGTTGTTAATTGATGCTCAATTCCATGTTGCTCAAAGAAACTTGTACCAGCGAGGTATTCTTGGCCTCTATCTGTTCTCAATGCTTTGATTTTACAACCACTTTGTTTTTCTACAAATGCTTTGAATGTCTTGAAAGCATCACATGCTTCTGATTTTTGTTTCAAGAAATGCACCCAAGTCTTTCTACTAAAATCATCAATAAAAGTAATAAAGTACTTACAACCACCAGGTGTTGGTATTTCCACTGAACACAAATCTGAATGAATTATCTCTAGCAGCTTCTTTGCTCGCCGAGACATTCCAGTTGGAAATGAATCTCTATGTTTCTTGCCAATCTGACAAGTCTCACATACTCCATTTGGAATATTCACAACAGGCAATCCAGAAACATATTCTTTTCTCGACAGGTAATTCAAGCCAGAAAAATGAAAGTGACCAAATCTCATGTGCCATAACCAATCATCATTTGGAATGATAGAACTCAAGCAAGGAAATTTTTCATGTTGAATTTTCAAAGGAAATAAGCGGTTTGGTGTCATTCTTACCTTTGTGATTAATCTGCCATTTCTATCGATCAACGTGCAAAAACCATTGTGAATCTGCATGTTGTAACCTTTCTCCGACAGTTGTCCCATACTCAGGAGATTGTGATGAAGACCAGGAGCATAGAAAACATCACCAATAAAGTTTTGAGTTCCATCTTTCAACCTGATAGCAATTCGGCCTTTCCCCAAAATTGGAATATTTGAATTGTTTCCAAACTTCACGGTAGATTTTACCGTTTCGTTTAGAGAAGAAAATAACTCTTTTTTCCCACACATATGATTACTACAGCCAGTATCCAGATACCAAATATCCTCTTCTTCAGAAAATGTATTACTGGCCAAAAATAAATTTTGTGGATTTTCAAAGTACTCACCTGAATTTTGATACAAACTTTCTGCTACATTTGCCTGATGTTTGTATCTGCAATCAGTTGCTTTGTGTCCAAACTTTCCACAGTGATAACAAATATAATTAGTCCTTTCTTGGTTGTAGTTACCTCTTCCTTGACCACGATTGTTGAATCCGAAATTGTTTCCTCGACCACGATTGTTGTATCCAAAATTATTTCCACCTCTTCCTTGATTGGATGGATTGAAATTATTTTCTCTCCATTGGTTAAAGTTGCCACGTCCTCTTCCTCCATAATTTCCTCGGCCTCTGCCTCTATAATTTCCTCTTCCTCTGTTGAAAGTATTTTGACCTCTTTCTTCTACAATATGACTTGACTCAGAAGTGTTGTTGAAATTCACCTGACTCTTTAGAGCTTCTTCTTTTACCACTTTTTCGGTCTTTTCTAATATTCTGTTCACATGACTTTCAATGCTTCCCTGTAATTCTGCTACAGACAGAGTATGTGTATTGTGGGACTCAATTATTGTAGTCACCACATGGTCAAACTTCATCGGCATCGTACGTAGAATTTTTTCTACCACTTTGCTATCTGGAATATCTTCTCCATATACTCGCATCTTGTTGACGAGATTTATAACACGAGAAAAATATTGTTCTACTGTTTCTGAATTAGACATTTCGTACCTTTCGTATTCTCTACGCAACGATTGTAATTTGGACTTCTGAGCTTTCTCTACTCCTTTATGTGACAGCTTCAATATGTCCCATGCTTCTTTAGCAGTTTTGGCATTTGCTATTTTGCCAAATATTGAGTAATCAATTCCTTGATGAATTTGTGAAAGTGCCAACTGGTCCCTTCTACGAGCAACTTCATCAGCTCCTTCTTGTAAACCAGGATCTACAAAGCTCCAAACATTGTGAGCTTTTAAATGTGTTGTCATCAACAGTTCCCAGTAACTAAAATCCAACTCTGCGGTTAATTTTGGACCGGACCAGACAAAATTATAATTTGCCATATCTCTCAAAAATACTCTCAATAATTTTTTTTTTGACACAATGAGAACTATTTTGTTCCTCACACACTCAAAAATATATTTTTGACACTCACACTAGCAGGACCTAACCAGGCTCTGATACCAATTTATTATCTAATGGAACATGTAATAAAATTCAAGTACAGAGAGAATGAGAGGAAGAGATAGTTTTTAATTCTCTTTTATTTCTAAAACTAATACATTTGTGAAGCATTGCCTACATGCCTTTATATAGATTTTGGAGTACATATACTTAGGAGCTAAGAAACTAAATGACTTAGTAGTTAAGAGACTTATTAAACTAGAAAATTTGAGGCGGTGCTGCAATAGTTTTTCTTAACATGTAAGCTTAACTCATAGCTTTTAGACACATGGCTTTTTAAATTCTTCTAGTAGATATTTAGTTAATTGTATATCTTTCTCAATGCTTCTACACATGCACCACTTGATTTAATTTCAACATCTTAAGTTTTATTTTGCTACACAAAAGTAGTCTGTAGAGACAATAATAACAAAGACTGAAAAATTAAAAGGATTTGCTTGGTTAGAGAGAGATTTACAATAATTGAGGAACGAAATCTTGGAATTTAATCAAATAACTTTGAATTAACTATTAGTTAACACACATAAACTGAAAAAAATAATTAAAAATACCTTAAAATACCATATGATGAGGAACCATCAATTAACATTATTTAAAATTCAACAAATAGAAATCAATGTCTTTCTCTTGCCTCATCATCAGTCATTTTGTGCTCGTAATTATCCGATTGAGTTGCTTGTGTTTTAGTAACTCATCAATATTGGTTATTCCAGTCTCTCAAGAGGTTTATGGACTTACTTTTACTAGTGGACCTTGTGCCTTAAAGGTCTAAAATATTCTTCAACTGCGATTAGTGACACCTAAAAGCATGGAACATGATCTAAACTTTCCAATTACCCGATTATCAAAACTATCCATAGATAATGATTTTACACTATTAAAAAAAGTGAATTAGTGAAGATTTAGAATATGTTTGAAAGAGGTAACTGGAAATCTTGTGGGTCAATTTTAAAATTTTGAAAAATAAGTTTGAAACAATTAACATTATTCTCAAGAGGTTTTCGAACTTATTTTTATTAACGGATCTTGTGTTAAAGGTCATAAATTTTCCCTCAAATAGTTTTTTAGTTTCGATTTCGGTTTTGCAATTTTAGTTCGATTCAATTTTGTGGTTTTTAATTGGGCCGATTTGAGTATTCCAAAAATACTTTTTCTTTATTTTTAAATTTTTTTAATAATATTAATTTAGACAAATTTTTCTTAAAAAATATTTGTTTTTTTTTCTTCAATAACCTTATATAAATTGTTTTACAAATTTCAAATACATTTAAACTGATTAAAGATGAGTTAAAAGAATATTAAAAGACCTAAAAAATTTTGATTAAAATGTTTTTACATTTTTAAATAACATATGGACAAATAAAATTTAAATAATATCATATATATATATATATATATATATATATATATATATATATATATATATCGATATTAATATTTTATATTTTTATGTTATCAAGTTTAGAATTTTTATTTTGAATCATGTTCCAATGTGCATATGAGAGTTCATTATTTAAAATATGGAACATGTGGCTTCAAATGTCTATTTGGCAAAAATATGCATAGATAATCATTTATAAAAAACGTTTGTATTTTAGATTTATTGAATAACTAATATATTTAATTTATATATTATCTAAATAAATTGATTATTTAATTAATTTTAAAAAGTAAATTTTATTAAAAGAGATGGAGTAATTTAGACTAGATAATCTATATTTTTTGAAAAATATTTGTTTGAAAACAAACATATTATATCGCTTTACAAACAATTAATTTGAATTTTTTATTAATTAAAAAATAACAATAAAATTTTCTCTCTACTACCAATTATAAATTTGCAACCATCTCATGAATCCAATTATAAAAAATAAATTTTAAATAAATTTAAAAGTTTTTCTCTTCTTATTTATTATTTCTAACACTAACAATTTAATTTGTATCTATGCAAATATTTCTTATATTTGTTACTCAGTTGGTTGGTTTAGCTAGATAGACAAGAAGATATGCTTAGTTTTTTTTTTAATCAAGAAATATTATAAAACGGAGAACCAGTGGCGGAGCCAGGAACCTGGTCCAGGGGTGCAAACAGTTGAACATTAATTAATAATTATAATAATATATATTCAAAAAATTATATTGTACTAAAAAAAATACACATACTCAATAATTATCATCTACACTTTATAATTGTCCTCTACATGGTCTCATGTTATGAAATCGTTGAATAATCAACTCATTATCTAGTTTGTTGAACATATCTTTCTCAATAAAAGTAACAAGACAATCATTCATCCATTCATCACCTATTCGATTCCGCAATCTAGTCTTCAAAATCTTCATATCAGAAAAGGACCGTTCAACGGTTGTTGTGGCAACCGGCAAAATCATTGCTAACTTCAAAAGCTTATACACTAATGGATAAACAATGTGTCTTTTACTTTCAACCAATTTTTTTTAAAGATCACTTATTCCTTCAAAGATTCAAATTCAACACTCCCACGCATATCGATGATGTAAGTCTCAAGTTGATTATCAAGCATAACCAAACTAGTGTAACAAAATTCACTTGGATAAAACTTCGCAAATTCAATCAACTTTGCCTCATTAAAAGAGGAGAACAAGTTGCTTGGACACAAACAAGCCATACAAATGAGTAATCCACTATTTGTCTCATTAAAACGATTGTTAAGTTCTTGAAATTGCATGTCCACAATAGTATAGAATAATTCAATGCGATAATGATTTCTTATTGTGATAGATTGAGCACTACCTCCACGCTTTGATTTTCCACGAGGAATATATCATCCATATTTGGAATGTAAATCTCGTGCTTAATGCAAAATAAACGTACCTCCTCCAATAAAGGTTCCCATCCATCATCTCTTAAAGTTTGTAGTCGTTTCTTTGTGATGTTAACCAAGTTCATAGCATTGACGATGTCTTGATCTTTCTTTTGCAATGCTTGTGATAATTCATTTGAAATACCTAAGACATTTTTCATCAAATGCAATGTGAGTGCAAGATCAAAACTATTCATTAAAATTAAAAGACCATTTGCTTCCCCTCGTGCATCTTTAGCGGATACATCTTCTTTCAACATTTGAAGAATATCAATTACAGAACTATATATCAATATCAAATTCACCAAAGTTGTAAAGTGAGAGCTCCAACGAGTATCAGCAGGTCGCTTAAGACTAGTTTCTTGATTCAAACCTTTTCCACTAACAATTTCTCCATTTTCCAATGCATCCCTAACTTTGATCATCTATCTTTCAAGAAGCATGTCATTGCGTTTGCATGATCCACCAACAACATTTATTATAGAGGATATTAAGCTAAAAAGAGAGCAAACTTGAAGGTGATATTTAGCAATAGCAACTAAAGTAAGTTATAATTGATGAGCAAAATAGTGTACATAAAATGCACACGGACTTTCCCTTAATATCAAACTTTTAAGACCAGAAAACTCTCCTTGCATGTTGCTTGCACCATCATAACCTTGTCCCCGAATTCTTGAAGTAGTAAGTCCATTTTTGCCCAATATATCATTTATGGACGATTTCAGTGATAAGGATGTTGTAGGTTTAACATGAGCAATACCTAAAAACCTTTCAACAATACTTCCATACTTGTTAACATATCGTAAAATATTAGCCATTTCCTCCTTATCAGATATATCCTTGGACTCATCAACAAGAATAGAAAACAATTCATCTCCAAGGTCATTAATAATAGCTTTCTTACTTTCCAAAGAAGCAACATGAATAATATATTTTTGAATTGTTGGAGAATTCAATTTTAGATTCTCAGGAGCATTTTCCAATACAACTCGCCTCACTTTCTTTTTTTTGTCAGCATACCATCTAAGCATTTCAAGGAAGTTACCTTGATTAGAAGATTCTATTGATTCACCATGACCACGAAAAGCTAATCCTTGTTTCAATAGATAACGAAGACAATCAAGTGAAGCCGTCAACCGCCTTCGATACAAGTCGCGAGTTTGTTCAGATTGTTTAGATATCACAACTTCAATATGTTGATTTTGATTCATCAAATCTTGACATTTTTTCCAAGCAATGTTATGAGCACAATTAGGGGCTCCAACATGTAATGCGAGATTACTTTTTTTATTCCAACTTGTGAATCCCTCTGTTACAAATGTATCCCCGCCAGATTACTTTCCAAAATCGGGTCTAAAAAGATAACAACATAAACAAAATGCAACATCTTTTTCTATACTATACTCTAACCAATTTCCAAACCCATTGAACCAAGAGGGACAAAATCTTCTCATTAAATTTCCTATTTTTCTTTGGGGAAAATTATGTTGAGTAGGTTGGCATGGTCCTCTTTGTAAATATGTTTTGCGTATTATCTCTTTATCATTTGGATGATATGCTGACATTTTAGGCCGCTTTCCAGGATCTGACGGTTACTCTTCCAAGTTAAATTCAATATGTTGTTGTTGAGAAATAGAACATATTGTTCATCCGATGGTAATTTTCGTTTAAAAAATTTCTCCACAATATCCTATAACAACAACAATATATTCATAAATTTTTAAATAGAAGATTAATAGGAATAATATACATATGCAATATCTACACATAACAAAAGACTTGTGACTTGTAAGTCATAACAGGATGATTTTTTTTAAGGACCATAAGTCACTCATATTGAATTTATAAGTTACAACACACTACCATATAAACTAATAACCATAAAATCTTAAACTCTAAGTTATAGTTATTTCTAATTCAAAGTTGTGATACTGTACTGTACCATGAATTCTAAGGCATAAGCAATTTACAGAATTGAACAAATTTTATGAACGTGTTCCATGAATTATAAGGCATAAGCAACTTTTAATTCTAACTTCTATGCAATAAACTATGTCATATCAATCCCATAAATAGTTTACAGAATTAGGGGAGAAATATTCACATTCAGAAAAGGGAAAAAATATTCACAAAACCCTAAATTCAATTTTTGAAATTGATTACCTTAATGGTTGTTTTATTGATGTTGAAGGCTACAAAATCAGTACTAGTTGCTTGATTAATTGTTTCTTGAATGGAGAAATGCAGAGGAGGCCAAAAATGGAGAAGTTGCTCCAAAATCAATTTTTCAGTGTTTCTTTATTTTATAATTTTGTGAACGAAAAGAAGGTGGTGAAGAGGATGACAATGGATGACGGCTGGGAACGGTAGTGGTGCCGCCGTAACTGTAATCTGCGGTGGAGATTGGAAGAAAGTTTGTGTTTTTCGTCAAAAACCCAGAGAATGCTTAGAGTTAGAGAGAAGAAAAAAATATGAAAATAAGGGAAAGAAAATAAGTTTGGGCCACTTGGGTCAAGGGTGCAAAAAAAATTTCTAAGGGGTTCAAAATATAAATGATAGAGTAATGCTATTTAGTACGAAGGAATTTGGAGAAGAAATGCAAGAATGAACACATGTCATTATATTATAGGGAAACTTTTAATTTATTTTTAATTTAGTTTCCTTTTTAATAGGAATCATGGGATGGTGGTGATAATGAATGGTTGAGATTTATTCTTGCCTTTCTTGTTTTTATGTTTTCTTAACCATTAGCATTTTCCTAAATTATATAGGGATATTGGTGCATTTATTTTAAATCCAGGGGTTCAATTGAACCCCTCAAAATACTCTCCTTCCGCCACTGCGGAGAACTAAGGGTTCTCCAACCCGATTACAAAGGAGCGCGGGAAAGCCCGACAAGAAGATATGCTTAGTAATGATCAGAAAAAATATTTTATTAATAATATTTGTTAGAGATTCTTTTGTTATTCGTAGCTATCTAGGGACCAATTCCTTGCATGAGTGAACTATACCTCATCATTCTATATGTGGTTCCAATTATTGGTCCATTTATACACGCATGCATTTTTACGTCATCATGTGGTGGTTGTTATTATTGGTTATGGTGGCTATTGTTCTATTTATACACACACCACGTTCTCTTCATTTGCTTAAGTTATTATAGTTTCCCTAATTGAAAGAAACATTCATCACCTCAAACAGAAAAAATGGAAACTGTTGAAACACTTCACATGAACAAAGGAGCCGGCGAAACTAGCTATGCCACCAACTCCTTCATCCAGGTAATATTGATTGATCACACTTCTATGTAACAATAGTGTTTATAATTATTAAAAACACTTGTTTATTATTTGTAAATAAAATTAATTTGTAGAGGAAGATATTATCCTTGACAAAAGAAGCAACAGAGAAAGCTATTATGGAAATTCTATGCTCAACAAGATCCCCACTGATAAATATGGGAATTGCTGATTTAGGATGTTCATCAGGACCTAATGTCTTTAAGGTGATGTCGGAAATAGTTGAAGCTATAAATGCGGCTTCAAACATGTTGGCTCGACCAGCACCGGAGGAACTAATGTTGTATATGAATGACCTTTTCACCAATGACTTCAACAATGTCTTTGCTTCTTTGCCATCTTTTCACAAAAAAATTAACCAGCAAAATGGAAATGATAGTAAAAATAATGGATACTTTGGTTCTAAGTGTTTTGTTTCTGCTGTACCGGGAACTTTCTATGGTAGACTCTTTCCAACTAAGTCAATCCACTTTGTTCACTCTTCTTCAAGCATTCATTGGCTTTCTCGGGTATGTTTTCTAAAGTCTTGGTGACCCTATATATATATATATATATATATATATATATATATATATATATATATATATATATATATATATATATATATATATATATATATATATATATATATATCCTAATTATTTCATTTTTAAAAAAAAAATTCTCACGATGAGAAACATCATGGTAAGTTAAAAAAAAGTTTTATTTTGTATATTAACACATACTTATTGATATTTGTAAACTTATAGGAATTATAGGGCGTTTGTTGTTTTTTTTTAAATCATTTTAATGAAAATATTTTGAAAAACTATTTTTTAAAATGTGTATTATCTGTTTTAGTTAACTTTCTTGTTTTGAAAAACAAGAAAATAAGTTTTTACAAACAATTTAATTAAATAAGTTTTTCGGTTTAAATAGTTTGGACAATTTCAGACAGACTTCTCAAAGAGAACTGAAATACAAGAATTTGATTATATAGTGATGAGAACAACCATAGGAATAGTCCCAAAAACTTTTACCGTAAAAACAGTCCTGATCCATAAATCGTTAATTTTATGGGTTTCGTCTCGTCATGTAAATTACAATGATGGTATTTTATCTTTTGGACAAAACATTGTGTTTTACCTAAGGTTTTTTGATATTGAGTTCTGTGAAAATTTAGTGTAAAACATTCATTACCATATAAAAAGTATCTATAACCACGGATGCAACAATAATCCCACGGATGTTGGTTAGTGGTAATGGGAATTGAGAGATATGGTAATAAGTGCGGTTATTTCTACCACGACCTAAGGTTTTTAGTGAAAAATTAGATAACGCGTTACATTTCGCCACGGTTGAATATTTAAACCGTAGTGAAATATACTCATACCATTTGGTACCACGGTTGAAAATTATAACCGTGATAAAAAGTCAATTTTTCATTTTTTTTTCACATGTTTTGGCTGAATACATTGAGAACTTCCATCCCAATATAGAATATTAAATATTTCTAAAACATCAATAAGAACAAGAAAAAGCACAAGAGCAACAAGAACAAGTACAACAAGAGCAATAACCCCAACAAAACAAAATCAATATAATTGTTAAACATTAAATCTCAACAACAACAACAACATCAACAAAAAACAAAATCAATAGAATTGTTAAATATTAAATCTCAACAACAACAATAACAACTCTTGGTGCACAAGGTTTAAGATGAAAATCAAGATGAGAGAAGAGAGAGAAAATAGTGTAACTAACTTTTATCTCAACATTAAAAAGAAAGAAAGAAAGAAAGAATTATGTTACAAATTAATCTCACATTGGATTTATATACTAACACCAAGTGAAATGAAACTTAAATGCAAAACAAAAATGAAATGCAAATGAAATTGAATTTAAATTATATCTAGCGTCATCCCTTAATTCATATTCATCTTCAGTTCTTTGATCCTTCTTCATCAGTTCTCTTTGTGTGTTTCTCTACACTTTCGTTGCATCCACTTTAACTGGTGTGTAATCGATCGTTATTGACGAGATCAAGAACATCTTGAGCACCAAAATAAACATGCATCTGAATCATCCACCGATTCCCGTTCTTTCCATCAAACACTAGAATCTTTATGTTCAAGCTACCATTTATATCGTTCATCTTCGTTCCTGTGTAAATTCACTCAGATCTCACTAATACTCCTGTTTGCCAATCCCGCATAATCAAGAAATGTGATTTTGTTGCGATTTTGATCGTAAATTCAACATGAATTCAAGAAACAAAATCAATCTCACACACCTCACGTATACTCGTGTTTCCCTGTAAATCTAGCCGGAGCTCTAGATATCAATTACTGGTGCACAAGGTTGAAGATGAAGATGAAGATAGAATAAGAGAGAGAGAGAGAGAGAGAGAGAGAGAGAGAGAGAGAGAGAGAGAGAGAGAGAGAGAGAGAGAGAGAGAGAGAGAGAGAGAGAGAGAGAGAGAGAGAGAGAGAGAGAAAAGTGTAAATATCTTTTATCTCAAAATTGAAAAAATGAATTTTGTTACAAATTAAACTCACATTGAGTTTATATAATAACACCCAAGTGAAATGAAACTCAAATGCAATACCAAAATGAAATGCAAATGAAACCGAATTTGAATTATATCTAACAACAACAAAAACTAAATCAATATAATTATTAAACATTAAATCTCAACAACAACAACAACAACAATTATGACAACAACAAGAAAAAAAGCAACAACAACAAAAACTAAATCAATAAAAAATTTAAACATTAAATCTCAACAACAACAAAAACAACATTATACATTTTACCTGACACAATAACAACAACAATTAACATTGCTAACTTGAATTCATGATTTCTTTGCCTCGTTCAAGTTGGAGAATGGATGACGGTGTTCTGAAACTCGTTAATAAAAGAAATGATGTTTTCAAGTTTGGTTTATGGAAGAAATTATGTTTTCGAGTTTGGTTTAATGGAGAAATAAAGTTTCATAAATGGAAGATAAAGTTTGGAGGAAGAAGATGAAGTTTGTCTTAAAAGTGAAGGAACGTAAAGCATTATATATCTGGAAAAATGAAACTAGGAAGGAGCTACTTTATTTTTAATTTAAAATTTGAAAAAATAGGAAGGCGCCACTTTTTATCATGGATGGAATTCCAACCGTGGTGAAGAGTGGCTTAAAATAAATAAAAAATAAAACTGTTGGTGATGGAATTCGAACCCGTGTTAAAAAAATGACTTAAAATGAAAATTAAATAAAAGTGTCTAACAGAATATATTTTATCATCGTGAACATTATGGCCGAGGTGAAAATGTGTTACGAAATTTTTATTTTCTCATAGTGTATTCCTACGATTTTGTTTTTTTTCTTCTCTTTTGGTATATAATTCTTACTAGGGTTAATTAGAAATCTTTGTTAGGCGTCTCCAATAATTATTATCCCCTAATCATTATCTTATCTGCAGGTTCCTGGTGTATTAGAAGAAAAAGGTGGAAGAAGATTGAATAAGGGAAACCTCTGCATATCAAAGAATAGTCCAAATTGTGTGTTACAAGCTTATTCACAACAATTCCAAAATGACCTTTCATGCTTCCTTAAATCGCGCTCTCAAGAGATGGTATATGGGGGACGCATGGTCCTTTCTTTTCTAGGTAGGCAATCCATGGAATATACATCATCCAATTGTTACTATCAGTGGGAACTCTTAGCACGGGCTCTTAAGACCATGGTTTCAGAGGTACACAATGTATTTCTTAATTTTAATATCGTTATTGGTTTTCTATGTAATTGTTATTGGGAATAATAACTATTTACGGTAAAATAAAAAATTAGGGAATAATTTATTATTTAATAAAACGCTTGTGGTTATTAAATAGCATTTAACATTAAAAAGAAATTAACCAACTCTTCTTAAGTTGTTGAGAAAGTAATGATAGGCTGGTTTTTAGACGACCATGAAACACTGCCAACATAATCTACCAAATTAACCCTCCTTCTTTTCTTATAGAAAATTCCAAAGTCTGTATTTCCCTTTAAATATCTTAAAACTCATTTTGTTGCTCGCAGATGCAGCTCAATGGTTTTTCTCATATATCGATTAATGAGACTCACCACAATCATTAAGTTAGGTCGAGTAGTTATTAAGTACACCAGGCTATCTACCACTTATTTGAAAAAAGATGTATCATCTTTAACTCCGTATTTTTCTTTGTGAATTTTGAAACCTGTGACAATAGGAATATGTAC